>NW_026944221.1:81437-305792 GCF_033297405.1 Parathielavia appendiculata
TGCGCCGTACGCTAGCGCTGACCGGATGCACTTTGAGTATACCTCTCGTGCTTTGGCCAGCCCTAGGCCCCACGTTTTTGCCGTAATCCTTGACAAAGCGTAGCTCTGTGTTTTCAGCTTCCGCTCTACCTCTCCCAGGTGGGCCTTCCAGTTGAGTTTCCAGTCCAGCCAGACCCCTAGAAATCTGGCCGATGCCATCGGCCTCACCGGGCTGGTGCCTCCCCCCGGCTGAGCAAGTTCCAAATGGTCAGTCCACTGTTTGCGCCCTCTGTTGAAGTGAATCAGCTCGCTCTTTTCCGGGCCAAAGGACATTCCCCGGGTTTCTGCCCACTGCAGGCACGTCTCCCACACTGCCTCCAGCTGTCGAACGTTAGCCTCCGGCTCCCGACCAAAGACCAAGAGGTTGGTATCGTCCGCAAACCCCGCTATCGCCAGATGGGGGTGTTCCTCTTTCAGCTGCTTGTACAAGGAGGCGATGTAGAGAATGAAGAGGACTGGGGATAGAGGAGAGCCCTGGGGGACCCCCGCTCGTATCGCCGTCGGTCGAGCTGCCTGACCGTCGAAGTGAAGGGTGGCCTCCCGGTCGGATTATTATTATTATTATTATTATTATTATTATTATTATTATTATTATTATTATTATTATTATTATTATTATTATACTGCTATGCTCTATGGCTCGCTGGACCCTCTACCACTAATTATAAAGGAAAATTATGCCTATAAGGCTAGACTAAAAATCTCTGTCTACCTTATACTAGTCTAAAGTCCTGAATCTACTTACTATAGCGATAAGAAAGGCGTAGATAGCTAACTAGGCCATCGAATTAGCCTAGTTCCAGCTGTACAGCTAGCTTATGCTCTAGGAGCCTCCTAGAATATAGTAGCTATTTAATTACTCGCCTTATAAACCTTTTTCTTTGTTTTCCTACTCGTCGAGAGCTCTATATAGATTTCTCTGTGAGCATATTTCTATAGCTAGCTAGGTCCTTAGCTTCAGTGATTAGCGGCGCTATATAACTAAGTATTCCACTCTTTCCTAGCCTTTGCCGCATTTGCAGTAGGGGGTAGGTATTCGAGAGACCTTAGCCTAAAAGAAGAAATCCTTAAGGTCTATAGCCTTCCAGGTCTTATTGAGAACCTCTGTAGAGTCCTTGCCTTAAGCTCTGTATCACGAATTAACTAACAACAGGCCGCATGCCAGAAGGCCATATGTGTAACGGGCTGAGCCCATAAAGGCCTCGGCAAACTCTCGGCCAAGACTCGAGATTCGGTGGACTTCTATCTTGTTCGATATCGGCGCACAGGCCAAGGATGTGGAGGTATAAGACGGCAGATATCTTGCATAGTCTTTCACTCTTTTCTTCTTCTCTCTCCATTCGAGACAAACTCGTAGAGTCGTCACCAGCTAGTTGCAATATACTCCTGGGACCGTTACATATGCGGAGCGCAAGGAACGCCCGAGCCAATCACTTAAGGAAGCAAGGCAGACCAGTCAGGATGGAGCTAGAGTGCTATAACGCCAAGACAGACGAGCACATTGCAGCATGCAAGGGCTCGGAGCGATCAAAGGCATAGCACTGCGAGCACTGCGAGCACTCGAAGAATTTGTCAGTATATAGTCACTCGTCCTGGAGGATTCTGGGAGTTCTCCAATAAGCAACTCAAGTGCAAGATTGTCAGTACCCTTGGACATTGCTTGTTGTAAACCCTTTAGCTTCACCATAATTCACCTCGTTGTCAAGTATAATTTTTAGGAGATCCTTTTAGAAGTTGGGGCTTGAAATTCGTTACACTTTGCAGGCTGCAATAGTCTCTATAGCTTCCTCTATTGCTAGAGGTTGCGCTGGCCCTCTAGCTCATTGCGTCCTTAGAAGCGATTGCAGATTCTATTGCAGGCCTCCTCAACTAGCAGGCTAGGAGATCAGTAGCTTAGAAGAGGAGTGTCACGGGATTTCCCGTTCCTGTTCTCATGGTTATGTCATATGCTTGCGGTTATGCATACGTCATGGGGTCTGATCATACGTCTATGGTCATGCTTACGCATAGGCCTCTGCTCCAGTACTCAAGGTCTGGTTGCACGCCCATTCCTGTCATCTAGCTCTTGCTCTCGTTGTAACAATATCGATCTTGTATGTGCGAGCTGACCAGACCTTGGGTGGTGCCCGTCATAAGATACTTTTAGTTGCTCTCTCGTGCTCTCTAGAGCCACCTAGAGCAAATGCTCTACGGTGCTCTCGAAATCCTCTTAGAGCGTCCTCTGATTGGCCTTGCACTAGTGCTCTCTCATGCTCCTGAGAGCTCTTTGGAGCACCTCCAGGGCTCGTTCCGATTGGTCCTAAGTGATTAGCTCGGGACGTCCTACGTTCCCCACTGGCTTCTGCAAGTAAGCCGCCGCTGTTGGCTCTCATTAGTTCACTTGTGACAGTCTAATAGAGGAATCTACATCTCAGCCTCAAGGTGTTGGGTTAGAGTGGCCTTATAGGCCCCGGCTACTATCTATAGACTCCTATTCTAGGCCTTCCAGAGGTCTTTTGGATTACTCTATAGCTGACCCCCGATAGTAGTAGGCCAGTAGAAGCTTGAAGCTCTATAGCTAGAGCACTGCGAATGAATTTAGTATAGACCTCCCGGGCCTTAGCGAGAGGTGAGCCCTAGGTATCTGTCACGGGTCGTGACAGTGCGAGGTTCATGTGCGCAACTCCTGGTTCGACTGGACAGTTCGAACCACGGTCCCTCTTTTGAGGGTGTTACGCAGTGGTCAGTTGCGCCCACCCGTGACAGTATCGGAGGCTGCGCAGTAAACTCCCGTGCCAACTAGACCAAAAGATCTGCTAATGCAATGATCATTGAATTGCTGCGCAACCACTTGTTTAAGTACTCTCTCTCTCTCTCAGAGCCTTAGAGGGTCTCTCCTATGGACTCTGTCACTAGGTCTTGGCAGCTATTCTGGATAGTGCGAAGTCTTATGTTTTCAGCTTTCGTTCGACAGCTTCCTAGTAGGCCTTCCAATCTAGCTTCTAATCTAGCTAGACTCCAAGGAAGTAGCTAGAATGTATAGGCTATATAGCGTCGAAACCTTAGCTCTATAGGTAGGCCAAGTTGACTAGGTTTGGCTATTGCCTTCGGCCTTTATTGAAGTGGATTAGCTCGCTCTTTCCCTAGCAAAGACCTTCTCTCTAGACTCAGCCCACTACAGGCAGGTCTTCTAAGTATTAGCGCTTTGGAGCTCCTTGATATATAGAGCTGAAGTGAAGGGGTAAAAGCAAGGCACAAGCTGTCACGGCAATTGCGCCGCGCCTGCCAGAACCCATGGGTGGGGCCCGGCGTGTGGGAAGCACGGGCCTCTGTGGGTTGAAGATCCTGCACCTCCGCTGCGCGAGTTCTGTTCGTAGCTCCTTGAGGTACGTCTTGACAATCAAGCCTGCCCGTACCTGACGGAATAGAGCCCAGACTATAGCTTAGCCCAAATACAACTGCCATTGGACTATCAGCTTGTCCCACCCGTGACACAAGCTATATATATGTAGGTTCGCAGGATAGGAGTGAGAAAACGGTCACATTGAATTCTATCCTCCTCCTCCTTTAAGGCCTTACTCCTCCGCCCTTTTATTTTTCCCTGTTGACGAAATGACCACCTAGCCGCAGAAGGTGCTAGAATGCTGTAATGCTCTTATATTCAGAGTCCCACTTCTAGCTTGGCACTCCTGAGGAATGGGCTCCACTTCCTGACATCAGGCCTCTTCTAGTTATCAGCAGTTGGCCTGGGGCCCTCGGCTAAAGGCCAGCAGGTTGGTATTATCTGCAAAGCTCACTATAGCTATCTCTAGATAGCTATATAGAAAATACCTATCAGATAACGCGAAGGCCTAGGAGAAATAAGTGGTATAAGCGAATTGATATTGCTATAAGCTAGACTTCGACGTTGATAACTACGTGGTTATTGTCAAATGTAGAACTGACTAGCCGACGAAGCGACAAGTTGTTATTTCCAGTTATCTAGCAATACTATAAGATTCTAGAGAAGACTGCTATAAAGGCCTACGAATTTGACATTCCGGAATCCTAGTAAGGATTAGCTAGGTTTATATTATTATTATTATTAGTCCTACACTGCTATGCCCTAAGGCCTGCCAGATCCTTTACTACTAACTACAGAGAAAAATCACAGCTAAGTTTAAAGCTGATCGGCGACGACGATCCTCGAATAACCCGCTCTCTGGTTAGGTTGCAGAAAACCTACCTAGCGAAGATATTTATTAGAAAGGAAGAATGAGAGGCCGAAAAGATCCTAGCGAGCTATATATATTTATAGCAAGTTCTGATACTAGGCTTCATAGCGTAGTTAGGACCCCGACGATAAATGATATCCGGCTAATAACTTTCGCAACGCCTTAGAAACGTTCATGTAATTCTATACTGATTGCTTACAATAGGCTGGGCCGCTAGTGCAGCTGAATTTATACTGCTTCGCTGCTATAGGAGAGCCTTAGAGATGGTAACTCACCTAGTGCTTAGATGCTAAGACCAAGAGCTCAAGCACAGGAGACCCCAGCTTAGAAATAAGTATAACCTAATGAGAGCGCTTAGAACTACTCTAGTATAGTAGGAAAATCACCTAGCTTATAAACTATAAGAGTTTGGCTGAATTTAGGCTCTCAATAGATCTTGAGCGTAAGAGAGCAGAAGAAGACCTAAGGGAGGCGAAGGGACTAGGAGCCCAGAGAGGGCTAAGAAGGATAAAAAGAGGAGGAGGCGCACTAGGCTCTAATGCTATGCTGAAGCTATAAGCGCATAGAGCAAGATATGTAACGGTCTCAAGTAGTATATTGCAACTAGCTGATGACGACTCTATGAGTACACTGAACTTAGAGTAGGAAAGAAGAGATGTGAGACTCTGGTAGCTCGAGAGCCAATTTATCCTCACAGATATACGCTGCTAGAAGGTTCGACACTGTGGGTCAAGTGGGAATAGCTTCATCTAGGGGGCTTGGTGGACCGTGCTTGTACGGAAGCTAGCCGAGGGTCACCGAGGCCTATTTCGAGCCGAGCCGTTACAAGATATATAGCTAAGTGACGAACACGGCCAGATAGCTGCCTATAGATTCATCTTACTAAGCTGGAAAGGCAAATCCGGACTATTAAATAGGAGGGACTGCTAAGGGCGCCCAAACGGCAACTAAGACGTGCGGATATAGTATGAAAGTAAGCACCTTACATGTACAATAATGCAGAGGGACCGCTTATCCTAACTGAGCAGAGCGATTGCCCTTGCAGTATAAGATCGATATATATATATATTAGCTTGTAAATGCCCTACTAGGTAAGGTTCTATTGAATTTGGCATGTGGTTAGAGAGAGCAGTTCAGGTGTAATTAATGGCTTGGCACTAGGATTCTCAGGATCAAGAAGAGGCCGGAAACGGTTTGGAACAACGCAGACACTAGGATGATCATCAATTGAGTAGTTGTGTTGGAAAGCCAACAGCCACGGGGTTACCGCACCGTAGTAATTGGGCACCAAAAGATGGGCACCCACTCAATTGATGATGATGCTGGTCTCTATGTTCTTCCCAACAGTTGCCCGCCTCTTCCTGATCCTGAGAATCCTGGTGCCAAGCCATTAGTCACCTCTGAGCTGCCCTCCCTGACCACCTGCCAAATCCAACAGGTTGCCCATCTTTTAGTGCCCAATTACTACGGTGCGTTAAAATTCGTGGCTATTAGCTTTCCAATAGGTACGGTACATACAATATTAAGATTACAGAAACATATACCCAAACTACCCATTCTCAGTATGAAGTACCTTCGGATTCGGCGAGGATTGTTCCTAACTCGGCGGCTTCCAAATAAATATAGTTGACTTATCCATGAATATATGCACTTACCAAACCCTCTGTGGATGGTTTGGTGCTGATGGCATCGCCTCTCTGGCCTTTGCACTCTGTATTTCTGAAGTCGACCGCCGTTCAATCCCCTCGGTCGAGTGGCAACTGTGATTGGCCGAGAGCGCGATTTGGACCCTTTTGGGTTCCTCGACCTCGATGGAATTTCATACCATGCAAAGCGCCCACCCATCTTGAACCAGTTTCCTCCGACCCTTTCTCGTCGCCGTCGCGAATCGCAGCCACGACATCCGCCATCATCACCCAAACTTCATTGAATCATCAAGAGGATCCTACTTGAAGCGCGAAACCACTTAGACGGAGGCGCGTCTAAGTCGCGTACCCTTTACACAGCTTGAACCTCGATCGAGGGCACTGCAGCCAGCATGGCTCCCCGTTCGCGGCAGAGCGGCAACGACACCGACGCGTCAATGCCCGATGCGCCTGAACCCACTCGTCCTTCTCAGACAGCCGACGACATGGTAAGAGATCTCACCCTGCGCGGCTACCGTCTCTTTAAGACCAGGCAAGCTGACGTTCAATCCCCCAGGACGTCGACGAGACGCCCGACTACACCGACTCTGACACAAACCCCAACACGACTGCCAGCAGCGTGGTTGGGGAACCCGTTGTCGATGGCCGCAAGAGGCGCTCAGAAGCCAATCAGTTACGTAGGAGTATCTTTGGCAAAAAACACGACCGCTTGGGCGAGTCAAAGGTAGGACAGCAGGACACTCGCCCTCCGATGAGCGAACCGTCGCTGACCTTATTGTTCTCATAGGAGGATGACACGATTCGTCGGTTTCGATACCTCCTGGGTCTCACAGACTTGTTTCGCCATTTCATCGAGACGAACCCGAACCCCAAGATCCGCGAGATCATGGCCGAAATCGATCGCCAGAACGAAGAAGAAGCCAAGCAAAGGAAGGGCGGTGGTCGTCAGGGGGGCGCTACTAGTGAGAGGCGTCGTCGGACCGAGGCCGAAGAAGATGCCGAGCTTCTCAAGGACGAAAAGCATGGAGGTTCCGCCGAGACCGTGTTCCGCGAGTCTCCTGCCTTCATCCAGGGGACCATGAGGGATTACCAGATTGCCGGCTTGAACTGGTTGATCTCACTTCATGAGAACGGCATATCGGGCATTCTCGCCGACGAAATGGGCCTGGGCAAGACTCTACAGACCATCGCGTTCCTGGGCTACCTTCGACACATCATGGGCATCACGGGCCCTCACCTTGTCACAGTGCCCAAGTCCACTCTGGACAATTGGAAGCGCGAGTTTGCCAAGTGGACGCCAGAAGTCAATGTCCTCGTTCTGCAGGGCGCCAAGGAGGAGCGTAATCAGCTCATCAACAACCGACTGGTGGACGAGAACTTTGACGTCTGCATCACCAGCTACGAGATGATCCTTCGCGAAAAGGCTCACCTTCGCAAGTTCGCTTGGGAGTATATCATCATCGACGAGGCCCATCGTATCAAAAACGAAGAGTCGTCGTTGGCTCAAGTCATCCGCATGTTCACCTCAAGAAACCGGCTCCTGATTACCGGCACACCTCTCCAAAACAATCTCCACGAGCTCTGGGCGCTGCTCAACTTCTTGCTTCCCGATGTCTTCGGCGACTCGGAAGCATTCGATCAGTGGTTTTCGGGCCAGGATCGGGACCAAGACACGGTTGTTCAGCAGCTGCACCGTGTACTTCGGCCTTTCCTGCTCCGCCGTGTCAAGAGTGATGTCGAGAAGAGCCTGCTTCCCAAGAAGGAGGTCAACGTCTACATCGGCATGTCGGAAATGCAGGTCAAGTGGTACCAGAAAATCCTCGAGAAGGATATTGATGCTGTCAATGGAGCTGGTGGAAAGCGCGAATCCAAGACCCGGCTTCTTAACATCGTCATGCAGCTTCGGAAGTGCTGCAACCACCCATACCTCTTTGAGGGCGCCGAGCCGGGGCCTCCTTATACGACGGACGAGCATCTCGTGTACAATTCGGGCAAGATGATCGTCCTTGACAAGTTGCTGAAGAGGATGCAGAATCAGGGCAGCCGTGTGCTCATCTTCTCACAAATGAGCCGTTTGTTGGATATACTCGAGGATTACTGCGTTTTTAGGGGATATAAGTACTGCCGCATTGACGGTAGCACCGCACATGAAGACCGAATCGCCGCTATTGACGAGTACAACAAGCCGGGGTCGGAGAAGTTCATCTTTCTGCTGACCACAAGAGCCGGCGGCCTGGGCATCAACTTGACCACTGCCGACATTGTCATACTTTACGACAGCGACTGGAATCCGCAAGCCGATCTGCAGGCCATGGACCGGGCTCACCGTATTGGCCAGACGAAGCAGGTCGTCGTCTACCGCTTTGTCACAGACAATGCAATCGAAGAGAAGGTCCTGGAGCGCGCGGCGCAGAAATTGCGCCTCGATCAGCTGGTCATCCAGCAAGGGCGTGCACAAGCCGCTGCCAAAGCGGCGGCAAACAAGGATGAGCTGCTCTCCATGATCCAGCACGGCGCAGAGAAGGTTTTCAAGACAAAGGGCGCGTTTGGAACGCTGGCCGAGAAGGGCAATGAGCTGAACGACGACGACATCGACGAAATTCTGCAGGCTGGCGAAAGCCGCACCAAAGAGCTCAATGCCAGGTATGAGAAGCTCGGCCTCGACGACCTGCAAAAGTTCACCTCGGAGTCGGCCTACGAGTGGAACGGAGAGGACTTCGCCGCGCGCAAGAAGGATATCGGCATCAACTGGATCAACCCGGCCAAGCGTGAGCGCAAGGAGCAGGTTTACTCGATCGACAAGTACTACAAGCAGGCCTTGCACACAGGAGGCCGGACCGCCGAGGCGAAACCCAAGGCACCCCGTGCCCCCAAGCAAGTGTCAGTCCACGACTACCAGTTCTACCCTCCCAGGCTCCGTGACCTGCAGGACAGGGAAACTGCTTACTACCGCAAAGAGATTGGGTACAAGGTTCCTCTTCCAGAAGGCGACGACGAGAACTTGTCGGAGCGCGACGCTGAGAGGGCGCTCGACCAGCAAGAGATCGACAACGCCACGCCCCTCACCGAGGAGGAGCAAGAGGAGAAGCAGAGGCTCGCCCAGCAAGGCTTTGGTGACTGGAACCGGCGTGATTTCCAACAGTTCATTAACGGGTCCGGGAAGTATGGCCGGCATGATTACGAGGGCATCGCAATGGAGGTTGACAGTAAGACGCCGCAAGAAGTCAGGGCGTATGCCAAGGTCTTTTGGCAGCGATACACCGAAATCGCTGACTACAACAAATACATCAAGATCATTGAGGATGGGGAGGAGCGCATGCGCAAGATCGAACACCAACGCAAGATGCTGCGTAAGAAGTTGAGCCAGTACCGTGTGCCGCTGCAGCAACTCAAGATCAGCTACTCTGTATCGACCACCAACAAAAAGGTGTACACCGAGGAGGAGGATCGGTTCCTGCTCGTCCTTCTGGACAAGTACGGCGTGGATTCGGAGGGCATCTACGAGAAGATCCGCGACGAGATCCGGGAGAGCCCGCTTTTCCGGTTCGACTGGTTCTTTTTGAGCCGGACACCTACCGAGCTCGGCCGTCGTTGCAACACGCTCCTGACGACGGTCGTCAAGGAGTTTGAGGATGTCAACACGACCAAGGCCAACGGCGTGAATGGCAAGTTCAAGCGGGAGCCAGACGACGATGAAAACGATGAGGATAGCATCCTTGGCCTCGCGCCTGCTAAGAAAAAGACCAAGGCAAATGGTGTCAAGGTAAAGCATCTTCTCTTGATCCGACACAACCCCCAACAACCCACGCCCTAACGCTCGTCTCTCGGTAGAACAAAGCGCTTGACAATGTAAAGTCGGCTACGGCCAGCAAGGCCAACTCGACGTCGCCCTCGCGGGCGTCCAGCGTCGCGTCGACAAACTCGAATGCTGCCGCTGCCTCAAAAGCAAAGTCCGCCAAGGGCAAGAAAAAGTAACTGTGAGCGACAAAAAGGGTTGTGGGGAATGGATTTCTGGGGGATAGAGGAACGGAGACGATGTGGTTTCTATCGCCATGCTGTGGGTAGGCGACGGTCTTTGGCTGTCAAGGTCGGCTGTAATTTTCCCTCATTTGGTGAACATTCCAATCTGGTGACAGAGGGAGGAAGGAAGGAAGGCAGGGCGTTTAGGTGGCTTTGCTTTGTTTCGTCACGGAGAGCTGACAAAAAACCCATGCTCCTGGAGTTGTTTTCAGCAGATACATCAAGTCTCCTGCAAGAATGATAAGGGAATAGCATCAGGCAGCGCTGAGCATCTTGAGTTTCCTGACAGATATTTAAAGATTCATGAAATGAGGTTAGCTGTTTCTCCATTCTCATATCGTTGGGGAACAGACAGGGAACCATGGTGAAAAATGTGATGTAGAACAGGTTGAAAGCCAGGCCTTTGCTGTTAGGCTATTCGCATTTAGCGAGGAGCACGCAGGACCAAGCTACAGGAGCAAACTGGACTACCCGGGCGAAGAACCACAATTCCATGTTTTCCAGGATACGAGAGAATTACTTACTCTTCATCCATCCCGCCCTGATCCGCCGCCGCCGCCCTCAAATCTTTGTTCCCTGAACGCCATTTGTAAATGCCGAGCCACCACCACCACCACCATCACCACTCACACCGCGTTCCCCCACTTCCGGGACTGTCCTTTAAGCACTAACAACCGCCGCTAGCCTGTTCTGCCTCTCCCTCTCGACCTCGTACATGAAGTCGAAGTAGCCCCTGTCGAAATGGTGCACGCGCACGTAGCCGTCCTCGCCGCCGCTGGCGTACCCTTTGCCCGTCGGGTCGGCGGCCACCGTGTTGAGCGGACCAAAGTGGCCGCGCACGCGCCCAATCTCGTCCTCGAAGATCTTGTGGTAGAAGCGCGCCTCGAACTTGCCCTGCCGCGCGGCGGTCGTAGTCACGTCCATGGCGGCCTGGCCGCCGCCTAGGATGACAAAATCCTTATTGCGGGTTATGGTCGCGCTGTTGAGGGGCGTGTCGGCTGGGTAGGTCTTAAGGACTTCGAGGTCTCTGGATGAGATGAGCTGGAAGGGGGGTGGGAAGGAGCTGTTAGTAACACCGTTCGGGTTTGTCCAACGTGGGCGATAGTATGAGGCTTACCTTGGCAGTTTTGTCTTTTGACGCGGTGATGAAGTATGATCTGTCCTGCGACCACTGGAGGTCGGTAATCGACTGGTTCAGCTCGTGGATCGGGATGTTGTAAATCAGGTCGCCGGTTTTGGCGTCGTACTGAGAGACGGACCCGTCCTCGTGGCCGGCGATGATGTACTTGCTAAGGTAGCTCCAGCCGGCGACTGTGGCCTTGCTCTCCTCGCACACGATGGTCATGGCCTTCTCGTCAGACTGCTCTGCCTCGACGTCGAGCTTGATGTCCAGCACAACGATGGTGCCCAGGTGGCCCATGCGCTTCTCTGTTACGCCCAGCAGCTTGGTGCCGTCGTCGCTGAACTCGACGCGCTTGACGGCTGTAGGGAAGTCCCATGTCTGCAGGCACTTGCCCGTCTTGATGTCCCAGAGCTTGATTGTGTTGTCGGCGGATCCCGAGGCGAGAATGGTGGAGGTGGGGTCGACGTCAATGGTCCAGATGGCACCTTGGTGGCCGCGGTACGTCCCCAGCCGCTCGCCGTTGTGCGAAAACCAGACGCAGATGATTTGGTCCTTGGAAACAGAGAAGATCAGATCGCCGTCGGGGCTGTACTTGATCTGGGTCAGGGCACGTTCGTGGCCCGCCAACAGGATGGGCCTCATTTTGGCGGTGTGCGCGGTTGTCTAGTATCGATGTCGCGTACCGTCGTCGAAATCTTTCTTTATTGCCGTATGGAAGGGAGATGCAGGATTGATAGTTCAACTCCAGGTCGTCTTGAGCTATTATTGGGGGGCGTTTACTTTCAGGGAGTTGATGCTGCTTTCTTCGCCGGAATGATTTGGGAGGCCAGTGATTTTTCCGCAGATTGTGCGTGGCGCCGATAGTCCACCACAGGCCATCGCGGGGACGATTCCGACCCCACCCGTTCTTTGACCGCCTTCTGTTTTGAGACGTTTGCGAACCAACTGTAGGTGAAGCGGATCGCGCCCCTTCCCACCCCCAAATCGAGTCATCGAATCGGTTTCCCTCTCGGTAGAGACAGTGACTCCAGCATCCTCCAAGGCACATACTGATGGTTGTATGAACAGGCTGGCCGGGAGAAGCTGCAACACACCTGCAACGTAGACAGACGCCTTTCCCTTCCCGGCGCGGCAGAACAGCGCCGGTTTGGCGATTTTTCTGGTCCCGGCTCACGGAGCTTGAGCCATCGGTTTCCCAAAACACGCTTCCCCCTGACCAAAAGACACAGTGGCAGCTGTCGCACCAGGTCCCGTCAGAATGAATTGTTTTGCTACGTTATTACTGTGCGTTTGTCCCGTCCTCAACTGGTCGGCCGTGGTGTAGCTTCCATCATCCGATGAAGCCCAACCCCGGTTGATGGAGCAGGCGTGTTGAAGAAAGCCGTGACTCAGCCGAATATCTCCACCCCAGGACCCTTTTTTCGGCCGGGTTCCTTTGTAGATTGATGTTCGACCCTGTGTTCGCGTTAAGGGATCAGTTCCGCCATATACGGGTGACCGGTGGAGGAGCGAGTCGCCCAACCCGACGGCGTTGGACACTTTTGCAGCAGGGCCGGCGGAGTCAGCAGGAGCCATGGCCCTTTCTCGCCTCATCAAGAGGGTTTCGACGCTGCAGCTTGCACCGACGGCCAGGGCGCTCACACATGGTTCGCCAGCATGCCCATTCCGACCGAGCCATTTTTCTGGCTTGTCGAGTCATAGTGACCTCTCGATCCGGCGGCCGGTAAACAGCAGGGCACCAACTGGTTGTGGTGTGGCCGCAGCATGTGAGTCAGGGGAAGTCAACATCAGCACGGCAGCAGCCCGAGCCGACATTCGACGGCTCTCCTCGGCTGCCGCAGGCCCCGCTGCCCCGCGCCGTCCCACAACTCGTGGGGCTCCATCATCAGACTCGATCGGCCCAAACCTTCCCTGGCGCAGCAACTGCCACGGGAGGACGAGTCACAACTCCCGCCCTCTTGTGCGTCCTCACCCTCTTGTGCCACCAACCGCTCTAAGGGCCTTCTCCAACTCGGCGGCAGCCATGGTCGCGACAAGGATTGACGGAACGGCAATCGCCCGGAAGGTGCGCGAGCGGCTGCAAGCCGAGATCGCAGGGAAGAAGGGCATCAATCCGCGCTTCCAGCCCTGCCTTAAGATCATCCAAGGTGCGCTAAGTGCTCCCTCAAATATAGTCGTGGCTAAGCTAACCTCCAACCGTTGCAGTGGGTGATCGCTCCGACTCCTGTATGCTCACACCCTCATTTACCCCACCACGGCACTTGCTCTAGGACGCGGGACAAGACACGCTGACGCTGGATGCCCCGCAGCTACCTATGTTCGCATGAAGTTGAAGGCCGCCGAGGAGGTAAGCTGCCCTTCGCAACTTATAACCTCAGGTTCACTGTCTGACCGGGCATTCTCCAGTGTGGCATTGCCTGCGAGCTCATCAAGTTCGACGAAACTGCTACCGAGGCCGAGCTGGTTGCCCGCGTGGTCGCTCTTAACAATGACCCGGCTGTGCACGGTATCCTGGTGCAGCTGCCGCTTCCAAAGCATGTCTCCGAGTACAACGTCACGTCGGCTGTGGCCAGCGAGAAAGATGTCGACGGCTTCGGCACCTACAACATCGGCGAGCTGGCCAAGCGCGGCGGGCGCCCCTTCTTCGTCCCTTGCACCCCGAAGGGCGTCATGGTGCTTCTCGATGAGGCCGGGGTGGAGCTGGCCGGCAAGACTGCCGTTGTGCTTGGGAGGAGCGACATTGTTGGCAGCCCTGTCAGCTACCTCCTGAAGAACGCCGATGCCACCGTCACCGTTTGCCACTCCAAGACCAAGGACCTGGACAGCTACCTCAAGGATGCTGATGTGCTGGTCGTCGCCATCGGGAAACCGGGATTTGTCAGGGGAGAGCAGCTCAAGCCAGGGGTTGTTGTCATTGACGTGGGCACCAATTACATTCCCGATGCTACCAAGAAGTCCGGCCAGCGTCTGGTTGGCGACGTCGACTTCGAGTCGGCCTCCCAGGTTGCTTCCCAAATCACACCGGTCCCGGGCGGTGTGGGTCCCATGACCGTGGCCATGCTCCTTCACAACGTTGTGGATGCTGCGACTCAGTCCTTTGAAGCGGAGAAGCAGAGACATATTGTGCCCCTGCACCTCAAACTCCTGGATCCTGTTCCGTCTGACATTGCCATTTCCCGGGCACAGGCGCCCAAGCCTATCACCCAGATAGCCAAGGAAATTGGCATCTCGCCTTCGGAATTGGAGCCATATGGCTCCTACAAGGCCAAGGTTGATCTCAGTCTCCTGAAGCGCCTCGGCCATCGTCGCGATGGCCGTTATGTCGTCGTCACAGGAATCACCCCTACCCCTCTTGGTGAGGGCAAGTCCACGACGACAATGGGTCTTGCCCAGGCGCTCGGCGCCCATGTTGGCCGTGTCACATTCGCCAACGTGCGGCAGCCCAGCCAGGGCCCGACCTTTGGCATCAAAGGAGGTGCCGCTGGCGGCGGCTACAGCCAGGTCATTCCCATGGACGAGTTCAACATGCATCTGACTGGCGACATCCACGCAATCACGGCCGCAAACAATCTCCTCGCCGCCGCTATCGACACGCGCATGTTCCACGAGAGCACCCAGAAGGATGCCGCCCTGTACAGGCGCCTCATCCCTGTCAAGAATGGCAAGAGAACGTTTGCCCCCGTCATGCTGCGTCGCTTGAAGAAGCTGGGCATCGACAAGACGGATCCTGACTCGCTAACCGAAGACGAGATCCGTCGCTTTGCTCGCCTTGACATCGACCCGGACACCATCACTTGGCGGCGCGTTCTCGATGTCAACGACAGGCACCTGCGCGGCATCGTCATTGGCAACGCGCCGACCGAGAAAGGCCACAGCCGCGAGACTGGCTTCGATATCTCTGTGGCCAGTGAATGCATGGCCATTCTGGCCTTGAGCACGAGCTTGGGCGATCTCCGGGAGCGCCTTGGTAGGATGGTTGTCGCCAGTTCGAGGAGCGGCGAGCCTGTTACCTGCGATGACATCGGTGCCGGCGGTGCGCTCACCGCTCTGATGAGAGACGCCATCAAGCCGAATCTGATGCAGAGCTTGGAGGGGACTCCCGTGTTCGTGCATGCGGGTCCCTTCGCCAACATCAGCATCGGCAACAGCTCCATCTTGGCGGACAAGATGGCGCTGAAGCTCGCCGGCACTGAGCCGGACGAGGACCACACCTCCAAGGCTGGCTTTGTCGTGACCGAGGCCGGCTTTGACTTCACCATGGGCGGTGAGCGCTTCTTCAATATCAAGTGCCGCACCTCGGGACTCGTTCCGGATGTAGTTGTCGTCGTTGCCACCATCCGCGCGCTCAAGGTTCACGGAGGCGGCCCGCCCATCTCGCCCGGCGCTCCTCTTCACGCCGTATACCGGGAGGAGAACGTCGACATTCTACGCAAGGGCTGCGTCAACCTGGCCAAGCACGTTGCCAACGCCAAGTCGTATGGCGTGCCCGTCTTGGTGGCCATCAACAAGTTCGCGACCGACACGCAGGCCGAGATCGACGTAGTCCGCGAAGAAGCCATTAAGGCTGGCGCTGAGGACGCAGTCCTTGCCAACCACTGGGCCGAAGGTGGCAAGGGCGCCGTCGACCTTGCCAAGGCCGTCATCGCCGCCGCCGAGAAGCCCAAGGATTTCAAGCTGCTCTATGGCCTCGAAGGCACCGTCCAGGAGCGCATCGAGAAGATTGCGTGCGACATGTACGGCGCCGCCGCTGTCGAGTTCAGTGAGCTTGCGCAGAAGAAGGTCGACACGTACACGCGTCAGGGCTTCGGAAATCTGCCCATCTGCATCGCCAAGACGCAGTACTCTCTTAGCCACGACCCAGAGCTCAAGGGCGCGCCCACGGGCTTCACGGTGCCCATCCGGGATGTGCGTATGGCTGCTGGGGCAGGTTACCTCTACGCGCTGGCTGCCGACATCCAGACCATTCCCGGTCTGCCTACCGCCCCGGGCTATCTGAACGTCGATGTCGATACTGAGACGGGCGAGATTGACGGCTTGTTTTGAGAGCAAGTAGACGGTGCATATACCCATTCTTTAT
The DNA here is from genome assembly GCF_033297405.1 of Parathielavia appendiculata. Taxonomy (NCBI): domain Eukaryota; kingdom Fungi; phylum Ascomycota; class Sordariomycetes; order Sordariales; family Chaetomiaceae; genus Parathielavia; species Parathielavia appendiculata. The sequence goes on from NW_026944221.1 coordinate 97,536, forward strand.
GTTGCTTTTACTGACGTTTCTTGTGTCACCGGGTGAGGCAGCTTGGGGCAGCATTTTTGATCAACTCAGATGTGTGGGTGCGTGTTTTAACACATGGCGCTTTGGGGTAGGTATTGTATGGCAGGGCAGGTAAAATCGGGGGACAGCGAGATCCTTGATAGATTCAGCATATCCTTATTAGAGTAGAAGCCATTTCATCATGTCGTATTCGTATGCCCATGCCAGCCTGTCAAAAGTAGAACCGGTTCAAGTATCAAAATCCCGTATATTCCTTCTATCTTCTCCGGCTCCATCCCCCCCTCAGACATGTGTCATTATCCTCACTTATCATTAGATTATTTTGTCACGTCCCTTTCCGTCCCCAGTGTGTTGAGCTATACTATACATAAATACAGGATCCAAAGGCACAAAAACGCTCGAGCAAAAGCAGCGTATACATAGAATTACAGTGAGAATGGTCAACTGTTGTTCGCGAGGAAGAGAAGCAGGATAATCAAGGAGAAAAAAATGAGAAGTATATCAGAAACGAGGGTCAAGTCGTTTCCACATGCTCATGACTGACAACGGGTAGAGACAGACTCCTACTGCGCTCTCTTCCATGTTGATGATAAGAGAATGGACTCAACCGACCGCCCAACCAAACCCCGCCATTTTTTTTATCCCAGCGCCGATGTATCGTGACAGTGTCCCTCCCAATCATAGTGATTCGAAAAGGTGAAGAATGAGACGCAGGATCAGTTATTCTGGATGTATCATGTATGGACGGCTGCCCATTAGGCCATAGATATGTCCATGACTGTGTAAGGAAAGGGTGCGCGCTTAGGGAAGTGCTCAAGCAGAGAGAGAAATGAGTGTGGCCGTGGGGTTGTTTCCCGCTGTGTGTGGGTGTGTGGACGAGTGTTGGTGTCGTTCGTTTCTCTTCTCTGTGGCGAGGGAAGGCGATCTTGGAGCGCTCATAGCGAGGGCGGAAAGAAAGGGAGGCAAAAGAGGTAGAGGCGCTGGAGGAGAATGGCCGATGGAAGAGCCGAGCCGAGGTTTGGGACCAGACGCGTGGGTCAGTATGTTGGTTGTGTGGACGAGCACCGAGCTCAAAACCACTTCCATCCGACCCCCTCCTCAATCTTCCTCAACACGCCGACAGCATCAACATACAGCCGGCTCCTCCCGCCCAGGCAATCCGCCTCCAACCTCCGCCTCACCAACCCCACGACACCGGCCGCCTCGCGCCGCCCGCGCAGTCCCACCACATCCTCCGGCCTCACGCCCTGGGCCGCCACCATCCCTAGCCATGCAATAACCGCCTCCTCATCGTCAGCCGCGGAGGCGGATGCGCCACTCTGGGTTTGAGGCCGCGACGCAGAAGCGGCAGCAGCCGGCACAGGACTAATCCCCCCCCTCCCGGTGGCACCACCGCCAACAGCACCAGACCGGCAGGATGACGACCGGTGCGCCGGATTATGTGTCTGGTGTTGGTGACAAAACGCCCAGCAAATCAGCGCGCAGACATACATGGCCCAGTAATCGGACATGTCCATAGACCAGGGCGCGGCAGCCGTGTTCCGCTTCCCCATGGAGCACTCACCACCACTACTACTACTGGAAACCTTTTCCCCTTGGAGCTGTGGATGTCGCGCGTGAGGTGTAGCAGTAGTAGTAACAGAAGGCGGAGGAGGCTGGCGAGCGAGAAACCCCAGAATTGCGCGGGCGGCGTAGACGGTGGCGCGCACGACACTGGGGCCGCCGCTACCGGTACCACTGTTTTCGTTGGTGGTGGAGGAGGTAGAAGTAGAAGTGGAAGTGACCCAGACTTTGAGCCGTTTCTGGTGTTCGTGAAACGAAGTCGCGGGGAGGACCTTTTGAGAAAAGACCCACGAGTCGCCGCCGACGGCGAGGAGATCGCGCAGCGGGGTGTGGTGCAGAGCAAGATACGTGTTGGCGACGGGACAGGGGCCGAAGATGGTGCTGATGCGCTCCTCGGCGTCGGAGGAAGGGCAAGAGGGAATCTTGTCGGGCTGTGGGGAGGACTCGGGTTGGTGACGGAGGAACGAGGTGGGTTGGTTGTTGTTGAGGAGGTGAATGGACGGGCTGCCGGGGTGGTGCATCTGCGGGTCCAGTTCGGGGGTCGGGGAGCTGTTTGCCGAGAGCGATGATGCTGGTCCCGGCCGGTGACGGCGCGGCAGCCGCTGTGCAAAGGCGGCGGCGATGATCATGCGGTCCATTTGGGGTCGTCGGACGATGTCCTCGAATGTCAGGTGCTCGAGAGGGGGCACGTATTCGGGTTGGAGCACGGCCGGATCAGCGGCCAGCGCGTCGGTCCATTCCTCTGCCGACAACGCTTCCCACAGTTTTGTGCTGCCGCCAAGGAGGGGAAGCGGCTGAAGGGCCGCCGAGGGATGGCTATCCTGTGCACGCCGCTGCTGGTGATAGATGCCGGCGTGTTCGTCGCAGAAGACGCAGGCCGCAAGGAGACGACGGCGCGATTCGGCCACTATCCAGCTGTGCCATCGCTGTTGGACGGATAGATGGTGCTGGTCTGTGGCGAGCATCGTGTGATCCAGATACGCCGGGTTGTGATACAGGATCTGTGGGTTCGAAACACGCTGTGAGTATGCCTGTCCAGGGGCCCGAGAGGGAGGAGGAGCCGCAACAGAAAAGGAAGCTACCGGTGTTGATGCCGGTGGGCTGTAACAATCTGGAGCGAAAAGAGACGACCATGACGGCTGTGCTCGGGAATGATATTTGGTAGAAGATGAAGAAGAAGAAGAAACAGAAGGCGAAGAAGACGGGTGATTAGGATTACAATTATTCACCCACGAGCGGGGCAAATGGAACGCCTTGGACGAGTTTGACGAGGAAATGAGAGTGTTTCCGAAGGATGAAGCACCCGGCGAAGAACGAAGCTGGGGAGAAAGGAAGCCGCCCCAGGGAGTAGCCCGGAGCGGGCTCAGATGGCGTAGGACAATAGGAGACATGGCGGTGGTGGTGGTAGGTGGGACGGTGTCACAGAGAGAGGAAGAAGTAGAAGACGCAGGGGAAGAAGCAGGGGACCAGGCAGTGGTGTCGACAAACCAGTGGCCGTTGTGCTTGGGCAAAATAGAGGACGACGGCGGCACAGTGAAGGACCGCAGAGCACTCACCCTCGAAAATAGAGACTCGAACGGCCTCGAAGGTCGTGTGACGGCCTTGCGGCCGCGGAAACGGGCAAAGTATTCGCAGAGGAGGATGGCTTGCATGGTCTGGAGGCTCCATTGGGTTACCTATTTTGTTGTCATGAACCTTGTTTCTCAGCGTGTGAGGAAAGGCCGCGGTGTGAGGCATGCACCACTTACACGTTTCACCTCCTGCCATGCAAACTCATGCAGTTGATTGCCCCGAGTGCGATCCTCCCGATTGTCAAGATGTTGCGTAGCTACAGCCGCCATAGCACATCTCAGTATATCCTCTGGGGCCGCTTCGAAAGATGGACGGTGAATCAGAGGCATAACAAGGTCGACTTCGGACCAGTAGATGTCGAGGTAGCGGGGAATGGCGGCAAGGACTGGCCCCGGCAATGGGATGGTCATTGACAAGGACGTCGGCATGGCACAGCGACCCTCCAATGCCAAGTCGAGTTCGGCGATGATGCCGCTGCTATGACTGGCGTTATCAGCACCAGGGCTTGCCGCGCTGCTGCCAGCACCGTACGCCACAGCCAGGCCGTCCAAGATAGCCAGAGGGCCCATCGCCGCGTGCGAGCTTAGTAAGTCCTGGTGTGCCTCCATCATGAACCCCTTCCGGCGGTTAATGCTGGCCACGGAGTCCAGGCGGTTGGAGAAACCGGGAGAAGACGCAAGCAACGTTTCATTCCCAGGTGAAGATGTGTTTAGGGGCGGGGATCGGCGATGCGCAGAGGACAGTGAGTTGATGTGGCGATGCTGGTAGGAGCCGGGAGTGCCGTCTGTGGAGGCGGTCAAGGAGGCACGACGGTGGCAAGCGCCGGTGGTGGAATACCCCATGGATGGTACGCCGAGCGTACTGCCATAAGTGTGTTCTGATGGGTCGTTCGAGTACGAGTTCAGGAACAATGGAGGCGGAGCAGCGGGGATGCCCTCAATAGTCTGTGCAGAATGCAGCAGCCCGCGACTTGCCGTGCTAGGATAGGACGACAGTCGCGGATTCCTAGAGACGTCTGATACCGGCGTCGAGTAGGTACTGTCAGAAGCCGAAGATGGCCATGCGGAGCCATCATGGAGTTCTGGCACTTCGACAGATTGGACACTCGGCGATTCGAGACCCTGGGTTACCACGTAAATGGTCGGTGGCCCGTTCCGGGGTTGATATTCCAGAGCGCCGAGGTATGGAACCGCAAGCGATGACGACCGCGCCGGATCAACGATGGATAGGGTTGGAGTGTACGTGTTGTGGAAGTCCTGTGACGGGGGGCAGGGAGCCGCTCTGTAGGCGGCATTGTCTCCTGGTGCCGAGTCTCCAATATGCGAGAGATCGGACTGACTCCCCACGGCTGCACTGGGTGAGGGCGGGATGGCGGTCACGGAGGGAGACGGAGTTGACGTGAGGCCGTGTGCTCGGGGCGAGTTCTGGGCTTGGGAAGACGGTGCTGCTGGGGGTGGATGAGGGCTCCGACGTGCTGGTTGCAGCTTTGGAATGCCAATGCCATGGTCACCATCGTCCTCACTGCTTGGTCATCAGTACACAATGGCAAGCTCCTGGGGTATGCGCTCACGTACTGCTTTTGCTGGTGCCGCGCGAGAAGGTCGGCTCGATGGAACGACTTGTCACAGCCGGAGCACTGGAATCGCGGCTCTCCGTGGCCTAGCTGGTGACGTCTAAAGAAATACAAGTATCAGAGCACCATCGGCGGCGGAAATAAAGGGCATGGGTGGGGGTGCAGGTCAATGAGCTCACCTTAGATGCTCAGCCCGAGTGAAGGTCTTGAACGTATTAGTCCGTACGCACTCACACGGCGAAGAAATCATGAGAGAAGAGCGAAGGGTTGTCCATACCTTGGGTGGGTTGCAAATCTCGCACACATGAACCGGCAAGCCCTTTTTGGCTTTACTGACCCGCCCCGTCTTGGGCGTGATCTTTGGAGTGAATTGGGCTGGGGCGGGAGGCATAGGCATGGGCCTCTGAAGACGCCGGCCCATTGAAAACGACGAGGGGCCCTGGCCATATCGTGACCGGTCCATTGAGTCTTCGGTTGTCGTGCTCCGGCGGCGTGTCGATCGCCGGGCCGTGGACGCAGACAAGGATGGCGAAGAAGAGGAGGTGGATGAGACGACGGCAACGAGAGCGGCTCCCTTGTCCGCCTTTCCTGGCAGTGATGTTGCGGAGGCGGACTTAGGACCCTGTGACGGGGTACCGCGCTGTCGAGTCTGGCCAGCAGGTGCGGCCTGGTTGATATCTTGCTCGGTGCTATCGGTGGTGGCCAAGCCAGGGGTAGTGACATGCCTTGTATCTGCCTGTGGGTTAGAAGGGGGGCCATGGCCCACGTTGTTCAAGCCCTGGTTCCTTTTATTACTTGAGGTGGATCGGGTGTCGGTGGGGTGGTCGTCGTTGGCATCCATTATAAAGCTGAGGCTAGCCATGATGGGTGGGCGAACAGCAGTCTCTCGAATTGGAGTCAACTGTCCCAAGTTAGGAACTACACAGCCCGGTTGGACTGCTGAAACGTTGAAACGAACTGTCGAGGTAGCAGCCGAGGGCCCGAGAGGGAAACAACCTAACCCGGCGTGACCAAGTCTGGGTCGGAGCCGGCAGTACACGTAGTATACGAGCGGCTGCAGCAGCACGGGTAGGGCGAAGAGGGGAAGATACCTAGTACGAGGAGAAGCGTGACAACGGCCGGAGGACAGTCGACATGCCAGAAGACAACCCTCCCAGGCGTAACTAGAAGGGAACAGTGGGCGCGGCAGAAAGAGGGTCACAGTGCCGGACCCGAAGGGACCGAGCATTTGACAGTGGGTTCCCGAAGCATTTCTGGCGGCACTCCAGCGCAGCAGGTGTGCGGCGCTGCTCGTGTATATTCAGACGGCCCACCGAGTCTTTCGTGGGGTGCCATGAAGATCGAGTGATCTGTACGGAGATTGGGTGTCATTCTTGGCGCCCTCTGCAGGAGAGGCTTAGTCGGAGCGGAAACGGAGGGCAATCGCTCCCGCTCTTCCCTGTCAGCCCAAGAGTGCAGGGGTAAGGGAAGGGGACGCATTGGGTGAAGGAAGGGTTCAGAATGCTGTTGCCTGGCCTGTACCACAGTACAGTTGTAGTCAACTAGCCACGCCGAAAGGGGGGAATGTTTCTCGGGAGATTCAAACTTCAGGGCCCCTTTCTCTCTACCGCGCAAGCGAAGACCGGACAGTCCAGCCAGCTGGGGACTGACCTGCAGGTGGTAGCTATTGTACCTGCCAAGGAAAACCCCTTGAAGTTCGTTTTGCCGCGGCGCACAAGATAGTCGTGATTCTCAGCCACAGTCGCCCAGGAAGAGTGGCATCACCGCTGGTAGGGGGAGGTCTTCCAACTGCCGGACGAGCCAGAAACCCTTTTCGTAGAGTTGAAGTGCAGTCACAGTCTGCTGACCGCTTTTCGGCCATCCAACTTTTTCGCGGTAGTGGTAACCTATAGGCAGGCTGCCCCGCGCCATTCTGTATGCACCGGATACTGCAGGAGCCTCGAGGATCCTGCTATGTCTAAGAGCTGTCTGTTCTTCCAGTACTGTAAACAATCCCGTGCTTATGACTGTCTGCAGAAGTTACACAGGGTGGCAGGCGGGCGCGCTGACCACATACTGTGTACTGGATTTGTTTGACGCCCACGCAGCATCGCTCAGAACCAGTGTAACCATTTCATGAAACCTTAAGAGAATTTTGGAAAGTAAGTGGGAGCGAGACGCTACCTCTTGTTGGAGTCACTTTCATGTGATGGAGGGTTGCAGCGAAGCGAGTATGACTGCGTAGGCGCCGAACTAGCTCTGCAACTCTGCCCGGTCTGCTCATTTAAGAATGTTGCAGTTGAGGTGAGCAAATGGCTTGGGCCCTTGGCTTCTTAATGTGCACGGTAAGCGCGAGAACCGCACTCCCGTATCGACGCGGGATTTGCGCCTAAGACTGTGTAGTGGTGTGAGCAGGTTTATCGGGACCATCGTCAAGCTCACTCTCGGGAGTGAACTCCGTTTGCCGGGGCCCGGCCATCGGAAGTCTGACAAGGGACGGAGCCCGATTGAGTTGGGGAGTGGAAGGGGGGCAGATCTGCGGGGGCTGAGCTGTCCCGCTTCTCTTATTGGGCAGCCCTCCGCTGATGCCGCATGCGAGTGAGATCCTATTTTCGTTTTGGCTCTCCAATCTGGAGAAGTCTCCTCTTGTTGAGGGAATTGCCCGCGCTTGACAAGTCTTGCACTGTGGCAGAATTGTGTTCTCGAGGCCACAACCTGAATTAAACCGCCAGTTGTGATGGGTTGGAGATACGCATCCAAGAGAGCCGAGCTCAGGAAACGGGTCCCACGGATACGGCATGCCGGGATCTCTCATATTTGATCGATCCAGCTCAGTGACGGAAACCCAATGACCGGCATGGGAGAGGAGGCTTCACCACCACTTCCGAGTCCTCTTTCCATGCCCACCTCGATGCAAGGGCAGGGATCGCGGCTAGCCCAAGCTAACGGCTCGCGGAAACGTTTGCCGAACCCGCGGATAACAGTATTCGACGCTAACGTTAGCGGGCTCGACCAGCCATCGGCGTCACAGTGCGAACTGGCATCGGCTGCATTGTACGGATGGTCAAGTACTGCCGGCTGCAGCCAAAGGCGTCTGATGATGACCGGCCAATGTGATGGGACCTTCAAGTTGAGATGTCCTCGGCCGGCGCTCGGTACCGATTGACCTGCCCGGGATAGGTGTCAGCTAGTGGCATCGGCCGGCGCTTAACCCGAGTCTTGATTGATAGCCGATTCGTCCGATCTGCTCTAAAAGGATGGACGCCGATGGGACGGATGGGTGGCGCAGCCCTCTGTTGGTTCCGTCTGTTGCGTGCGTGAGCCACTCGAGCCACGGTTGCGCGCTTGTCTCAGAGTTGGACGGCGCTTAATCCCTCGACGATACTAGGTATGGACGATTGTGCTACCATCGCGGCAAACGAAGACGACCCGAATTTATGAGGGCGGTGTGGATTCTTTCGGAAGGACTGAGAAAGAAGGAACCAAGAACAATGCCCCTGCGCAGTTTTCGGGTGATTGCTTGATCAGCTTCATCGCTGTGTGAATTGATCGAGTCCTGTCCATTCGACGCGTGGGATTGATCGGGCAGCTTCAACAGGAACTCGGGGATTGATACTCACCGGCGGGCAGTGGAATCATGGATGGATCCGGGAATTGGTGGAGTGCGTGCGGCCGGAGACGGCACACACTACACCAAACGTAGGCTACCGTCTTTTCTCGACCATATCGTTCTCAGATCAGGGGCAAATGTTGGGCTGATTGCTTTGACCCGTGCTTATATTATCTCATCTCTTGATGAATGTGCCTCAGCCAATCGAACCTCGCTAGTGAAACAATTATGGTCGAGCAAAGACGGTAGTGCGGGGTGTGAACGACTTCCTTTGCATGATGCAGCGAGTTTTTGGCACTCTTAGGATAATACTTCTGAGAGGGATCCGTAGCTCCGACAAGGCCGGCAAGGAGAGAGAAGGTTAATGCTGTGGTAATAGTCCGCACCTAAGCGTAGTGCGTTTGATACGCCCTCTTTGACTCTACTAATTGTCGACCATGCAATTCTTGGCATGTAAGGAGCAAACCCCAAACAAAAGGAGATCCCTTCAACCTCACAGCTCATTGCTCATTCTTTCGTTTGCATCGGCTGCAGAAAAAAATGGGGCCGACCAACCCTGCATGTTTTGCACGCCTGTTGGTGCATAGCCCCAGCTTCGTCATGCTGTCTCAGTCGCGTAACAAAAGCCGGGACGCTCATTCGGTACTCGGTGCCGACCCTGTGCAATACAGGGCTGTATACGTCCCAGGTCTGCATCCTTCTCATGACATTTCCAGCTGCAGAATAGCTCCAAATGTCGGCTCATGATAGGAATCGGACAAGGGGCTTGGGTGGCACTATCGGTTGACATGTCGCCATGGCAGGATTCGCTACATGGGCTGCTTCAGCACGGGTGGCGTGGTTTCTGTGCAACTGAAGCTGAACCTTCATTAAGTACAGGACAAAACCCGCCGAACGCATCAGCTGCACCGTTGGCCGTTGGGCAGCAGCCGCAGGGAACCACAACCCCCTGTCGAGCGTTCCCCAGGTGTTCCAGAATTGGCCCCCCACTGCAAGGGTCGAGGGAACAAGCAGCGTAGAAGCACGGCCTCCCAGAGCCATGCAGCCAGCCCACCGGGCTCGTCCGCCGTCGTGGCACCTCTTTTCAGCCCTATGAAATGCAGGCGAGGAGCCAGCGTTCCCCTCCGGAGAATCTGGTAAATAGAGGTTCATACTGTACCGTAAACATCAGCACACGGCCCATCTTGTTGGCCTCCTTATGCCTACAAATATTTCGTCCTAAGTCTGACCATTGGACGTCTACCTACTATTGAGGGCTTGTCTGATTGCCAGGCCTCATGCTACGAATCCAGACCTTACATTGACCTCGGTGAACATCAAACCCGGTTGGCTCTTTAGCGCAACGCAGATGCGCAATCCGGCCTGTCGTGGCGACCCCTGAGTGCACATGCGGTGGATAGGTCTAAGTACAGAGGTGATCTTCAGGACCAGCAGCCAGTATCGCTATACAACATCCAGGATGGCCACTGTTCCATTGGTAGGATCCGGTTTAACAGAGAAAGGGAGTACCTAGTACGGCAGGAGTGAGACCAAGGCTGGACTACCTTGTACGAGACCATACACATCTGAAGAATGTCCAACTCTTATTGTTTCGCAGCGACCGACTTGGTCCGTAGCATCTAGAAAGACACAGCAAAACATCAACTCCACCATAGACGAAAGCTGCTGACAAAATATCACAACCTGCCAGCAACAAGTACACTTCAATCATCAAGGCCCCAATCTCCTTGAGGGTAACAGAGCAGCACCATGTTCGAATTTTCAAGCCAGCTTCACTTAATACTACTGAGAACCTTATTCCCATCAAGTTACAAACCACAGGGGCCTTGTATCCCGTTTGATTTCCAGATGATGATGAGACATATAGCCCAGTGATGGCTGACTCCAATAGCCATTACGGAGAACGGCTCACACCCATGCCGAACACGAGACCGGAACGCGATCAAGGGGTAACGCCGGCGAGTAATACAATACTATTGTATGTACATCCTTATCTCAGCAACGAAACGCACATTCAACTTCATTTCCATCTTTTTTAGTGTAGACACGTATACTATGAATAAATTTACCTATCACTAGGTTTGTCATACAATTAACCCTGGTTTGTTTGTTAGCGCGGAACTAAGAGAACATAGACAAAAATATTCAACCTCTTCAACCTCTTCTTCCTCTTCTTCCTCTTCTTCCTCTTCTTCCTCTTCTTCCTCTTTCTCATACTCTCCCCCTTCTTTACTTGTTTCTTCATCCCTTCTTCCCTTCATTTTCCTCTGTCTCCTCCTTTCTGTCTTCCCATTTTCTACTTACCTTCTTCTCTCATGCAATACCCCTTTTCGCCTGCTGGCTAGGCTCACTAGAGGCAAAATGTGCCACGATAAACAACAAACCAAGGTTGGATTGTAATCGCTTTCGGTGATGGTCGTTGGGATGGATCAGGGGCATGCGGACCCTTCAAATGAACCACTGACAGCAGGTGGTGCTCGGTGCTGCTGCTCAAAGTCGGGTCAGCCTGTGTGCTACCTGCCAGATGTCCCCAGCAGTGGCCTCACGGGGTACAACTGGTAGGATGATGGGCATCACTGTCATACCGGTCGGTCTGCGAGTAACTGGAACAGAAACGGTTCCTCTCGCTCACAGCAAGGAAGTACACTGTACTACCCATCTTCATCACCACCTGGCCAACATGTATTTTGCTCTTGAGCGTCCGACCAAGCCAGTGAAATACATAAATGACACCGCCAACGCCTCCAACACTCTTCCACATAATTCCAAGCCCGCGACTGTGAATACATTATAACCCTACTGCGTAAACCGAATGGACGGGTAGCGACTGTATGAACTGAGACACTCCAGGTCTATCCGCAACTATTACTTTTGCCTTCAAAAGAGAACTTGAGAATCTCAGTATTTTACGGGGGCCACAGGAAAAGAAAACAAAGGTCCATAACCCCCAGATGGCATGGAAAAGTAATACAGCCTCGCCTGGAGACTTGAACCCACCAACCGGCCTCAACCTTCCAGCGAACAAGCAAAGGAGACCACTCTTGGAGTAAGCAAAAAATAAACGACCCCCAGCCCCAACCTAGCCTTGTTGGCTCGCCACAGGCAACTGAACCGACCGTCGCCCTTCACTCGCAGCCTTGTCCTCGCTCTCCTCCGAGTCATCGTCACTCACCGGCCGGCTCTCCTGAGTCTCCTCTTCCCTCAGAACCCTTCGGGTTTTGGTCATCTAAACAACCCAGAGTCAGCACATCTCTCCTTTATCCCGCTCGCTTCTCCGTTCGAATGAAACGGCTAAAGAACAGAAGCCCTAAAAAAAAAAAAAAAAAAAAAAAAACTTACCCATGACCTCACACCCCCAATCAACCCCAGCGTATACCCCGTGATAAAATCATTCCCATTCCCCGTCGCCCTCTCCCCGGCCGTCATCGGCCCCGCGCCCGTCGGGCTCCTGGGGAACGGAAACCCGCCACCACCGCCGCCCGAGGTTGACGACGAGGACACGTTTGGCCCGAGCGGACTGCTAGGCGGCAGCGCACCGCCCTCGCCGTTGCCATTATTGTTATTCGCGCCGCCGCCGCCGCCGCCGAAAAACCCGGCAGGCCCCCGAGCCGGACTCTGCGGGCGCGACGAGGGCCAGAACTGGCGCAGCTCGCGGCTGAGCTCCTGGCCCGTGGTCGCCCAGTTGCTGCGGATGTTGTCGCGCAGATCCTGAACGTGGCGCTTAAGCTCGAGCTCGTTCTTCTTCAGCCAGCTGACGTTGAGCTCCTGGCGCGAGGTGCCGCGCTTCAGTTGGCGGACAATGTACTTCTCGTAGTCGCGGACGATCCTGTGGTGGTGGTGGAGAGAGTGTCAAGTCAACGGGCGCTCTGGTATGATTCCTGCAATGGCGGTTGGAAGTGAGAGAAGAGAGATTGCTTACTTTGTAATGATGCCCGTGGTGCTCACGCCCTCCGTTCGTTGAGTAACCAGAAACTTGCCCGCCGCCTTGATGGGCGCGTAGATGTCGTCGCCCTCGTCAGCACCGTATGGGATGTCGTCGTGCGCGACGTAGTCGATCTGGTGCTCTTCCAGAAATTCGGGGGTCACGATCCAGGGGCAGTTTTCAATGACCTCGTCAACCCATTTGCAATGCCGGACCGTCTCGGCACGCTCCTTGCCCGAAAGCACGGTGAGACCCTTGCGCTTGTGCGTCTCCTCGTCGCCGGTCACGCCCACGATCAGGTACACGTCGGGGAACGCCTTCTTTGCTTGCTCGAGTTGGCGCATGTGCCTGGACTCTTGTTAGCCCGCATCCCCTTGCTAGCCAGCACTGTGGACACCCTGAGAGCAGGAATGCCATAACGCCCGACAATGTTTCGGGACATACCCAAGATGGAACAGGTCAAACACGCCGTCCGCGTATACCCTCACCGCCCGGCCGGCGGGAGGTGGGTTCGTTTCGTACCCTACGGGGTGCGTAAGCTTGCCGATAGGGGGCGGTGGCATGGCCGCGGCAATCTTATTGCTGACCATCCCGCTGCCACTGACGCCGGTCTCTATTTTATTCGAGACAGACTTCCGGCTCCCCTTGCGTGTCACTCTCTCTGCGATATCAATACTGGCCTCGGTAGTATCGCTCGGTTCGCCGGGGTCGAGAGCCTGGGTATGGCCTATCGCGGTCGGCCCGGCGGTAAGCTGTTCTGAGTTGCCGCGTTGGCGCTTGCTCGGCGGGTGAGCACTGCCGGTTGAGTCGGTCTTCCTGTGGGCGGCGAAGACCTGGCCGGACTCGGGGGCGGTAGTGTCGCCCTCTTCGGCCGAGGCGTCTCGCGACTCGGTCTGAATGATCTGTGTCGGGTCCATGTCGAGAGCGCTGGCCGTGTTGTTGCGCTTTCGTTTCCCCGCGCCCTGGGACGACGAAGCCGGGGACGACATGCTGATGGGCAGGAACGGAGGGTTATCTGCTTCGAATAGTGAAAGCACCGGGTCGGCTGGGGAAAGAGCAGGCAGTGTGAACCCGGACCGGATGTGTATGCCGTGTGGATTGTTCCGGAACCCCGACAGTGTTATGACGTTCTTGGGAGTCTGGATTGCTGAGCATCCGTTTGTTTCTTTCACTGAAAGGGCTCGTTGACTGTTGACTGCCAATCGCCAATGCCAGATGCAAAATGCGGACTGGAACAACACCACAACAACGCTGAACTATTGCGCGCCTCCGCAATCGACTATCGCAGGTGGACAAGGAGGAGATACCCGGTGGAGTAACAGATCTTAACGTTAGAGCTGGCCCACAGTGAGCAGCTAGAAACTTCGACAAGACAGCTGTCGCAGTTGGCGAGACGGCGCAACAATGCACAATACACTTTAACGTGAGTCAAGGATTCGTGTCGCGTCCAATTCTGCGACAATAAACGCGTCTTCGAGTTAAGTCTCTGAGAGCATGGGTAAACGGAGAAAGGGGACGCTGAACATGCCAAATTTTCCGATCAATTTCCTTTTGCTCGACGCTTTTGCTCAAGAGCTGCTAAGATGCTGTAATGGACCCCTGTCACTCACGTCATTATGAGGTCTGTGCCACCAAAGCATACGACCCTGTGGCTTGCGGTGGTGCTGATTTGGCCGATGACCCTTCCAGTTTCCACGCATTTGGTCCGCCAGTGAGACATGTTTATAAATTAGGTAGGCATCACTCGGGCAAAGCGCTTGTGGATGTACAGCGATCCCCCTGAGTACTGCAGTGGTGGAAGATTCGACGTATTAAAATTGTAACTCCAACTCGAATGTTGGACGACTCGTGGCAATGGTATGTTATACATGATCCTTCAATGAACGGTATCCACGCCGATGACTGGCAGAGAGACGTGTATGCCAACCGCCGGACCCATGAAGCGCACCCACAACCAGCACCGCTACAGCCCAATGTGGGAGGCATGGACAGAGATTACCCCCTCACCGCAACTCAACCTTGTCCCTCCTCACAAAGTGCCGCCCACACCTGCGCGGATCGCCCGGCTTGCTCATGTAGCAGTACGACTTGGCGCCCTCGGGCGCGACGGGGCCAAACTTCTGCCTCACCGAGCAGTACTCGAACCCTTCGCCGAGCCACTCCTGGATGTGCTTGTGCAGTTGACATCTCGTGACGCCGCACATCCGGCAGTACCCCTGCCCCCGCACCCGCAGCTTCGACAGCGCGTTCCTCTCCTCCTGTCCCAGCCCCTTGAGCGGCCCGGTCTGAGCATCCTTGCTGTCCTCGGCCACGACAACTGAGGGGTTCTTGCGCACGATGTTGCCAGCCAGATGCCAAGCCCACTCGAGGTCGTTAGGTCCGTCCCGCCGCGCGGTGAGCGGTACGGTGCCGTGGAGCCGGCGGTGGATGGTGTAGAAATGTTTGTTGGTAAGTCCCAGGCAGGTGCTGTCGATGGGGTTGAGGAAGTCGAAAATGGCGTAGTGAAGCTCGGCGGGCAAATCCGTCAGCGTCAAGCCGTCAACCGCGGGCCTGCGGCGGCGAGAGAGTAGTTCTTGGTCTGTTACTGAGTACGACCGCCGGGAAGGGCCGAGAGGCGGTCTCCGTGCCGGCGCCCGGGACCGCTCCACCTCCTGTTGACTTGGCTCTCGTGAGGGCCCCGATTGCGTCTTCAAGCTGTCCTCGATAGTTGGGGATTGAGATGGGGTCATGTAGGCGCCAAAGTAGGGAGACGGCGGGAGGAAGTACTCGTGGTGAGTTTGGGAGCGACGCGGCGTGCGCATGCCCTCTTTTGCTAGACGGGACTCTTTCATCCTGCGCTCCTCTCTGCTGAACGGCAACCTAGACCCCGCCGGGGAGCCCAGGCCGTTGTGCAAAACTTCGATCATTGGCGGGTTTGGAAAAGCGGTCGACGACGTTGAAGTCGACGACCTATCTTAAGCGTGGTGTTGGAATCGAGAAACTCAAGCGATGGCAAAACTCCTGGACAGCGTTGGTGCTCAAGGAATAAGCGTGATGCGTGGCGTGTGGTCGATGAGGGAGATTTATGGGTTGTTGTCGGTGTCGGCTTGATCCGTTGTAATATACATCAGACCGCTTTGTTGAGTCCGTGTCGGGCACTAGTACCAGTACTGATGGTTTCACCAATTGGAGGTTGGAAGCCCCTCACTAGCCCGTTCATGAGAAGGGGGGAACGGGTTAATATCAGACTTAACTCGGGCGAGGCCGCTTGTGTAGTGAGTCGAGAGATCTGCCGTTGTTGACGAGGTGGCCAGGCTCAAGTGGACCGGAGTCGCTCAAATGTCCCGCCCGACCTGGTCTGGAAAGCAGGCTGAGGGTGGTGCCAAGATCGCCCGAGAGAGTTCGATGCAACACTGCAAGCGGCAGGCACGTGGGGGCATACAAAGACGTCATGACGGGAGTCAAAGCGAGAGACTTCAGTTACTCCTTTTTTCTTTCCCATCAGACACGGAGCAAGGCAAAAACGGAGCCGCTGGTTGAGTTGACCGGCATTCCGGACTGCCGCAGTGGAGTGGCAGGGTGGGCTTTAGTTAAGCAAAGGCGGAATGCCTGCACTTTTCCAATGCACTCAGAAATCTGAGCGTGAGTGATATCTGCCGTGTGCAAATCCAGGGGCTTTGAGGTCTAGGACGACCCGACGTGTAATTGCTAGTCCACAGTTGTACTATACACAGCGGGAAAAGGAACATACGCTCGCCACGCTCGAACCACGGCATGTGCTTGCGAACGGTTGCAGGAGGCCGCGGGACTGGTTCATCTCGAGTTCTCGCCTTATTGGCCTCTTGCAGATGATTTTTTTGTGACAGATGGTGACGCTTGTCGCTGGCCCAGCATGGTCGGTCGCGGGGTTAAAAGTTGCCACTCCAGTCATGCTGGCAGTTCCGAAAGCGTAACACGCCTGTTACTACTGTATGTCGAACATTGGAGACCATTACTCGACGCGCGTATGCTCTATGATACCAGCTGACTCGCTGTGGACATCACATGGGGGATGATGGCACCTAAGAGAAAATCCTGTTCCCTCCTGCAAATGCCCCACCAACTTGCCCCGCGCCCGGAAACCTGAAACCTGCCCGGAACGAGAGACATAATTGCCTTGTGGTCGCGGGTCTGTTTTGTAGTGAGGTTCCTCGAGGTGTGTAGAGGCAGAGAGGATTCCAACGCCAAGGCCGCATGATCACGATGGAAGCCATGATGTTCTAGTGGCGAAAAGATTGCTCAGCATCCTGCCTTGATCGACCATGCGCCACGCCCTTGGCTGCTGCGAGTTAGCCGGCAGTGGCCAACCCCGGCCGCGGGAACGGGCCGGCAAACGATGCCTAGTTTGGGGCCTGGGGAAACCGCGTGAGCGAAGAATGTCCCCTTAAATCCCGAGGGGAGCATCGTGACGCCCGAAATACTTAGCGGAGCAGGAACTGCTTCTAGTTCGTCGGGTGGACCAGGCCGCTCCCGCCGTCAGGAACAAAGTCTAAGCGGCTGAAGTCGTTGAACTGATGAGTGTGCTGCAGGTTAAAGGAAGTTTATGGCCGACCTAACCAGTTCGATAATCCAAAGGTCTTGGTGCCAACGTTACTGGCAGACAGCCGGTCGTGGTGGTGTGTTGCTTGTCGTCGAAAAGCAATTCTCGCAAAGCGTAGGCCATGGATATGTCATTACATGTGTGTATGTACTCAGTACGGCGCACCAGAACGGTACACCAGTGCGTCATTTAGACGGCGATCCAGATGACCATGAGGACAACGTCCAGGCCCTTAGCCTCGCCATCCCACTTGAAGCTCCACATACCGTCCGTCTTCTCGTTCCAGTACCCGCCAGTTGCGCTGTGCATGCCGCGGCGACCAGCCTGTCCCTTCTTGGCGGCCCCCTCCTCTGCTGGCGGGCCTGTCGGCTTGTTGAGTTGGGATGTAGGAACGACGTGCTGCACGATGGTGCTGTTGATGGCAAACTTGTAGGCCGGCATCGAGGCACCCTGAGGAGTAGCCTCCGACATCACCGCCTTGAGCATCTTGTTCTGCAATAAGGGAAAAATCGTCAGTCCAGGCGCGGTGTAGGGGCGGGCATCTCTGTCCTTCAACCTACAATGATGGTCTCGTTCCATTGCGACGTCTTTGGGTGCTCGTAGTACTCGACGCTTTCAAAGACACTATTGCACACCTATCGCTGGTTTTTCAGTCTTCCATGTCTTGCAGTTTCGCGGCGGGGGGACTGCGGCGTCCCTCGTAGGCACGGTTTACGCACATCGGTGGCAATCTGTTCGAGACGCTTCAGAGCAATCGGCTGTTGGGTCAATGTTAGTCAGCGACAGTTGCTTTCCCATTGGACTCCATGCATGAACCATACCGAGTTTGTCTGGGCGGCCATGTTGACGTTTGGAAAGGGGGTTGGCTGCGTTTTGTGCGGTGGGTTACGGTGTCGTTTGGGAGAGCAGAACGGGAGACTAGCGAACGAGAAGCCACTCCTCGCTTGACTTCTTTTCGTTTTACGCACTGAGATGTAACACCGACTGTATGGCAGAGGTGACACCGCTGGGTGCGATCTTGGTTGGGTTGGCTGGTGTTTATTGTTGCGCCATGTCTGTATTGATAACAACAGGGGCAGATGCTCGGACCAACCTGCGCGAACTGGCTGCGCGACCGATAAGTCAACGCAGGTGGTCTGTGCCTACTACGGAGGACCGTTTTCTCTCTTGCATGATTGTACATCGGAAAGATATGATATTGAGTGCACGTGACCATCGCCAACATCCAGTCCTGAACTCTCTCGCGCTCTCTGCCAGTAAGACGCCAAGACTGCAGCACGTGCATCCGAAGCTGCAGAGCTTGGGCCACTGACGTCCTGTTGATTGATCAATTGGAGCTTCATCTTTGTGCCCCGACCGGGACCGCACTGCGGCGCAAGGCTATTGTGACAAGAACCCCAACCTCATTTTGGGACGAAAGAATCATCGTTTTTGCGGTTAATTGTAATCAGTTCCTCGACGTCTCAAAAGCCGCTTCGCAGCCGCTGCCGGTACCCTCCCATCGCCACAGCAACTCCCACAACCGTCTCGCCATGTCCAGCCAACCTCTGCTCCAAACGGCCCCAGGTTTGTCCTCACCCAGCCAACCAGCCAATACACTACCGACCGGCTAATCTCCCCCTTCCTCACAGGCAAGCGCATTGCGCTCCCGACGCGCGTCGAGCCCAAAGTCTTCTTCGCCAACGAGCGCACTTTTTTGTCATGGCTCAACTTCACCGTCGTGCTCGGCGCCCTGGCCATCGGCATGCTCAACTTCGGAGACCGCCCGGCCTTCATCTCGTCTTTTCTGTTCACGGGCGTCGCGATGGCCACGATGATATACGCCCTCATAACGTACCACTGGCGGGCGAAATCGATACGGATGAGGGGCCAGGCCGGGTTCGACGACCGATTCGGCCCGACCTTCTTGGCCATCATCTTGCTCCTTGCCGTCATTGTGAACTTCGTTCTTAGAATTACCTACTCGTCTCAGGACCGGAAGTCTTGAAGAGGCAGCATGCGGAGGACTTGTAACGGACTGGACAGGGCGAGCACGTCGCGGTCGGGGGTGTGCTGTTGTATCAGTGCAGCTGTATTATGAAGGGTCGTTTCGAATACAAGATGGCAGTGCAGGCTGTAGGTCATGTCAGGAATTTTTGGGGGGGACCTGGTGGCACGGTCATGGGAACGGGACATTGCTTGCATTTACACGGGGCTCATGAAGTCAGCGTTGTTTAGAGATTGGGCAATCCGCGTGGCATGGAATCATTCTTGAACACTTTGAGGTCTCGTAGCCTGGTGTCACAGACTGGTCGTGGAGGGCATCCGGAAACAATATTGTAGGCTGTATAAGCAGACACCCTGCGGTCTAGAATCTGTTGGGTATCATGGTAATGTTCAGGTCCTATCTCCCCCTGTCAAGTTCCGAGAGGACTCCTTCGCTGAACCAGCGCTTTTCTCTGACCCTGAAAACTTCTGTCTCTGCGCTCTTCTATGACCCTGCTCGTTCTTGTGTAACTCAAAAAAACCCTGCTGAACTGCAGGATCGAATACAGAAAACCCTAGCCGGCCAAGCCCATCTTCTTCTTCCGCAAGTACTCGATCCTCTGCTCATTCGTCTGCAGAGAAATGTAGGGTTCCGTTTTCAACTGGTCCAGTGGTAACCGGGAGAGCAGAACCGACAGGTGCACAATGTATCTGACCTTCGACGGGTGGACCGCTTGCTCGTGGATGGTCGACAGTTTCGTCTCAAAATATTCGTCGTCTCCGGCTTCGTCGCGCTCCCGGTCGCCCGGCATGAATGTGTCCTCAACCACTGATGGTTCGTCCACGGCCAGATTCTCCTCTTCCAGCACGACCTCGTTCATGATGTTGTACTGAAACCATTTCTGCTCGCTCTCGCCTATGCGTCGTCGGATGAGCTCCGCTATTGTGGTAAGCTTGCCGGCCGCTGCTGATTTGGCACATAAGAGAACGACCCCCGGAAGGACGGTCTGATCCCACGGGCTGAAGCGTCCGAGGTGCTCGAGAGCCCGGTCGACATGGCTGCTGATGCTGGTCGACAGCATTACTGACATGGTCTTGACTTCGAATTTGTGACTGAGCTTCGCGACCAGCGAGCTGTAGACTTTGTTGTACGAACTAGTCCCCGGCGTCGAGTTGTGCGCCCGATTTGGTGTCTGGGTCTCTGTTTGAGGAGACGACAGCCGCCGCTTCTTGAGGGAGACTCCATCGCTGTCGCTGAGAAATTTCCGCTTGCCGCCTTGTAAATGCGGGCCTGGAAGTTGAACAGGGACTTGGGCGGCCATGGAGTTCGCGGATGCGCTGGATGAATGTATGTTGACTCTGTGTTGAAGTAGATAGGCTCTCGCTCAGGAGCATCGTTCATCGGTCGATGGTGGGTTGATGATTTGAGTGAGGTCAAATTATCGATAAGCTACCCTGGTTAACCGCGATTTCACGGCTTGGGTCCAAGGGTACTGCATTTCAGCTTCCGAGATGGTAATGAAACCATCATATGTCTCTTTATCGGTGTGAGACTCCGAAAGACCCAGCTCATGGGGTCAAAGTCTAATAACTATTACCGTATGAAACATATTGCAGTATCACCTACGATGACCCTTTGGCCCAATACATCACCCCCTTCTTGGTGAAAGCTATATATTTAAAATACAGACAATAGACGTGCTATAATGGGCCAACAGAGCATGCGTATAACACAGCTCTATCGATGATGAACTCGTAACTATGCAACGTGCCTGCGAATAGCGAGCCATTGGTTCATCAATTCTCCTCTGATATAGCTCGAGACTTCTCACGCTGATAATGTCCAGAGCAACCTTTTTCACCTCTTGGCCACTTGATATCAGGATGGCTTGATATCTTGGACCATGAAAGCTTCCAGGTTGTATGGAAACGCCCGAAATTGAGATAACGCTATAGGTCGTATCCCAAAGTCACCCGCGTTCTTTCGGTGCCCGGTTTTGAGAGACGAGCCTCCTGTTCTTGGTAGCACCCCTGCCCAAAGCATTGCTGCCGCCCAGATGCAGCAACCCGCCCCCTAACAGGATGGGCCCGTGTGCAACGCAGCTGCACGGTGTCCTTACCAACACGGATTTTGATAAGAGATTGAGCGGAGGATCTGCATCAACAAACATCATCAGGTACTTTGAATAACATCATTGATCTCATCAGATTCAAAGTGGTGATATGTGATATGTATTTCCAGGTCCAGCTCAGTAGTATCCTAAGGTATGTTAACAAGCTGCAGTACACCAAGCCTTCAACGTGTTTCACTTTGGCAACCGAGCCTGTCTGTTGCATCTTTGGTGGTTAGAACTTTGAGCTCCTTCTCGTTTCTCGCTGGGAATGTAGAAATGGCACACCCAACTCAATCTAACCAGACAAACAGTTCCACTCATCCCAGGAGCTAGCCTCATTAGATCAGACCAATCAAGTTGCTCGGCCATTCCTTCCTGGTTCGCCGGCGTCTTGGCGGTGGCCCAGGCGGAGCTTTTTTCGACTGGCCCCTGTTCCCGTGCATTCATTGTATTCATCGTGTTACCTTCCAACTTGCATCGCAAACCGCTCCCCCTTCCAACACCCAAGGACAGCAGACTGTCCACCCCGACCTTCTCAAACACTCGCAGCCAACGTTCAACAATTCCCAACCACGGAAAACTTTGCGCGACCGACCGATTTCTCCCCTTCAACTTCGCGCGCTCCTTATTGTCTGTCATTCTCACGCGCTCCTTATCACTTTGACTGTTTGCGTTGCCGAGGCTTTCACTAGCACTCGCGCGGTCTTCTCAGCCCAACTCTCTTTTTGAAGCGTCCTTGTCACTCGCAACTGTTGCAAGCACTCAGCACGCAAAGTCGCCAGTGCCTTTCGCCTTCTGGTCTGGGGGCGGCCACATCAGCACACCAGCTTAGACCCACTGAAGGCCATTCTGACTAATCCAAGCTATCCGAACGCGGCCAAGTCTATCCGCTCACGGACCACCTGACACGGCCGGGTTTGTTACGTCAGCATTCCCAATCATCCAACAACCACCCCCCAATTTGCCCCTTTTCGGTACGCTACCGCTGCTGCCTAGCGACGCCGAACCTTGAAATACCGGTCGCAATCTCGCGCTTCTCCGACGTTTGCCCCTTCTGGCACTCGCGGGGCTTCAACCTCCAAAGTACGGTCCCGGCCATGCCTATGTTCCGCTTCTGGGCGGCCGACTCGAGGGGAAGCGACAAGACAGCAGAGGGGCACCATCAGCTGCCAGTCTACGCCGACCCTGTCGCTTCTGACCCTTCAGGACTTGCGACACCCATATCTCCGAAGAAGCGGCGGCCAAGCTTCGTCGACACCACTGCCTGCGCATATTCGTCAGACAAGCGCATCAAGACAGAGCAGCATGGCGATTTGCCCTCCCCGGTGTCTGCGTCGCCGGATCTTGAGGAGACGTTCTCGCTGCGTAGAGGCAACATGGCGTTCGATCTCGAGGCGGCAAGGGAGGCGATTCAGATGCAGTTTGGGCTTGAGATACTTCTGAAGCACGACGAACTCCGGCTCATCAACCAAGAGCTGGCCCGGTGCCAGGTTGCTCTGGAGCAGCTGCGGCGCTGCCACCTGATTCCTTATCCTGCTCAGTGTCCCACCCCTAGCCAGATGCTGGACATCAGCAGCGGCAAGGGCCCTGCCTTGCAATCGAATCGTGGCGAGCCTGTGCCAAAATGGGCGCCGCCTTTTGGTGTTGTCGAAGGGCCTTATGCACGCCATTATGCTAAGTGGCTGATACCCGATCCCATGTTTGACGGTGTTCAACCGGAGCCTCGAGGCTTCGCGGATACTGGGCGGGCTAGAAATGCGGCGGAAGGTAGGACGACTCGAAGCAGCATCTCGGACGCCGTGGGCCCTGGTAAACACCGGCTGGCCCGCGGCACAGCAGGTCAGAGACTACAAGCGCTATTCAGTGGATACCCGCAGCCGAAGGACAAGCAGTCGCCCTGCACTGTCAAGCGCTCTAATGGCGTCACAGTGAAGCTTGTGTGCATCGACTGTCACAGATGGGACTTCTCTAGCACCCAAGGTTTCATCAACCATTGCCGCATTGCCCACAAGAGGGATTACAAGAGTCACGAGGAGGCTGCTATTCATTGCGGACATCCTATTGAGGTAGACGACAGCGGCGCTATCCTTGGCGATGACCGCAAGGCTCCTGCTGCCGCACCGTCCGGCTTGGTTCACCCCTTGGCGCGTTCCGAGAACATCTCGGAGCAGCAAGCGTACAGAGACCTTCTCTCTCGTATCCGTGCATCTCTTGAACTTTACAAGGCCGGTAAGCTACCAGGGGTGAGCAGCATCCCCGGCGTCCCGGCTTCCTCGCAAGCCCCATCTTTCGAGTCTTGCCAGGTCTTCGAAGGGTCCTCAGACGTTCCTTATCTGTCGCAACTGATGCGAAAGAGGAAGCTGGGCGGGAACCTCAGGGAGCGAGTGAAGGACGCGAAGATAAAGGTGGACCTGGAGTTGCTGTCTGCTGGACAAGACTCGGATGCGGATGATGCGACCGCGCTGCAGGGCGGTGCTGCGCCAGCCAAGTCCTTCGCCGCCACCGCACGCACGCCGGCTGCGATGAGAATGCCGTCGAGGGCTACCGTGTCGCCTTCTCAGCCGCCAGCCGCGCACCGAGCCGCTAGCCAGAAGAGTCACCACACGGCGGACCTCGAGTCGCCTAAGCTTCCCGAGACCCCCATGTACGATGTCGAGATGGATGTGGACATGAGTCCCAACACCATGACTAGCAACAACGCGCCATCGCTGGTTAGTGACGATGGGGAGTACGATGACTCGGATGACGGGTCGGCTTCGGACACTAGTGACGTCATGGGAGCAGAGTCTGTTTCCGACGTGGCCGAGATCAACATCGACGACGATAGCGACGCCAGGGAAGACACGCCGCGACCGGTATCGGCCCGCCGCCGCACATCCGCCAGCAAGGCCGTCAAGCTGAAGAAGGAAGAGAGCAGACATGTCACATTTGTGAGCCCAACGCCCGTACCCCCCAAGACGAGGGGAAGGCGGAAGAAGATTTGAGCACCTGTCACCGGCCGCGCTGGATGCCCGACCACACTGCTTCTATAAAAGAGGAGGCATTTACACACTATACACATTTTTAATAAGATTGAAGTATCCGGAATATTATCGAAGCCCTCTGCTCTGGATTCCCACGACCTTCGTCTCCTCCCTGAAAAGGCGGATGGGGTATGCTTCATGACAGAACACACACCTTGTACTACAACAAAACCATGGTTGACCAGGAAGCAATTCCCAACCTTGTACCCTGGCTGGGACAAAGGCCAAAGAAAGGAAAGATATGAGATACTTGTACCAATGGGTTTCTAGCGTTTTGGTTTGTTTTTGCGAGGACATGGCTTATGAGTTTCTGGTTTCGGCTCTGAGTGCGGCAAGGCAAAGGTGCTGAATGGAAGGCTCTTTTCTCGGCCGGTGTTTTGCATTTGGATTTAGTTCGGCAACTGCCTGTGTCACTCGAAGTTACAATTGCTGTATTAAACTCTCTCACCAGTTGTTTTGCTTCTAGCGGGAGGATTATGAATAGAATGACGGGATGGGGTGTATTTGCTTTGCGCTGACAAGAGTACCGTTATGAGCTGTGGTGTCTTCCGTGTGGCCTGCGTGCTGCGTGCGGGTAGTGGTTTTACCAGTCAATGCAGTGATGCCAGTGCACGTTGGGAAGTGGAACAGTGACGTTGGTTTTAACTTGACTTGTGAGGTACGCGTGGTACGATACAAAGTACGGAACGAGACGATCCCAAAGAATCACCATCTCCACCGAAGGGCTTAAGGGGGAATGGACCTCCTTGGCTTATACTATAACTCGGGGCCAAAAGGCTTGTAGGGCCCTTATTACTAATTGGCTGGGTTATACTGTGTCTAGTAGGGATCCCGATGTGTCCGTTACAGACCAACGAATACCTCGCACCCTAAGTTGACACTACATGTAGCTGGAGGTTGACGGCACCCCGTCCCGTTTCCTTCTAAAAAGAGACAAGCCGTAGTTCTGTTGCCATTCATCCATCTTTTCTCACCCTTTCCGGCAACACTTCCACAAAGTAAAGTATACACGTGTAGTAGTAACTTCGGGAAGTCGAGATAATTGGTACATACAACCGTCAGAGCTGCTCCGTCAGTATTTCACCCCCCTTAGTACAGCCAATCTGGGCGAAGCCAGGTAGCCTCATCCCCTGGGTAGCACTCGTGCATTCTTCAGAACTCGACAGCATCGGCACAGTGTCCACACCGCCCGCACTCTTTATCGC
The DNA here is from genome assembly GCF_033297405.1 of Parathielavia appendiculata. Classification (NCBI taxonomy): domain Eukaryota; kingdom Fungi; phylum Ascomycota; class Sordariomycetes; order Sordariales; family Chaetomiaceae; genus Parathielavia; species Parathielavia appendiculata. Next base: position 122,638 of record NW_026944221.1, read on the forward strand.
AAAGAAGCCAGTTTTGATCGCCGTACATGTCGGAGCCTCCACCATAGCCGCCTCATGGTCGTCGGGAATGATTTGCTTGAGCAGACTGACTATTGTCATCGTTGGAAGATGAGTCGTTGTGGTCATCAAAAGAATCATGACGATCCTCAGCATTGCTGTTGCCAGTGGTGTGGTCTGGAACTGAGACGGACACGGAGGGTATGATTGTAGGTGTTGGGCCTGGTTCCTGACTGATGATGGCTCAATGTGCTATAAACGAGATTTTAGCAGTCGGACTGAGACTGGATTGGATTATGCCTTGTAAACATCTTACAACTACATGCACTGGAGTCGGCGTGAGATTCGCCCAAGCCAACATCGTCGCATGCGTTGCCGAGTTTTAATGCTGGACTACAGCGTGCTTGCTCCCAGACCTTCGCCAGCACAGGTCGCAGCTAAACATGGTATTATGAGACGGTGCATCGCGATGCTGTTCCATGGTTCTCTGACTGCAAAATCTCTGGTCGCATTTGGGGCACAAGTGCGGTTTGCGTGATGCTGAGGTTTTGGAGCCGAAGGGCTTGGTGCAGATTGGGCATTGATGTGCCATGATGGGTATCGAACTATATCAGTTGGCTCCTGGGGTGTGGAGCGTGTGAGTTAACCTTGGAGGGGTCTTATTGTGAGGCGTGGGATAAGTACTGTACTAATAACCCCACTTCTCTTCTGTCTGTTACTACGCCTACAAGGAAACGAGCAAACGGATGTTGTGATTTGCTGTACGGATAGTAGGGACAAAACCTGAGCATATGGGGCGGTGGTGTAGCGCTAAGAAACTACAAAGATCTCCCATGCCGAGCTTCGTGGCGAGCCCTGAAGCCGTCATCGACACATATACTACGGGCAGATATTGCCGAGTTGTTGGAGATAGTGAGGTGAGGTGAGCAAGTGATGATTAAATCTACCGAAGCACCTACCCTCGTACTTCAAGCTATCGATCGTTCCGGCCGGTCATATCTGATCCAGCCCCTCCAAGCTGGCAGACCTAGGAGTTGATGAGTTTGTAGCATCACACAACTAGCTACTTTCTCTTTCAGAAAAGCGGCAGCTTCAACACAGTCCGACCAAATGTGTCAAGACTATATGTGCTCTTATCATACATGCCCTCCCTCGAGCTAAGATGTCAGCTCCTCTTCCCCAGTAGCCACCCTCTCCGATTCTATTTGGAGAGAGCAACCGTCGATAGCAACCCGATGTAGCAGCACCTCCTCCCCTCCTCGAATGGGACAACAGCAGGTTCCTTGTAACCTCCTCAGTCAATCTCGACGTCGATATCCAGATCCAGCGCCCCAATAATCTCATCGTCCATGAGGGGCTTATGAATGACGGGTATGCGCGCCTTGTCCTGGCTGCGCTGCAGCTCCTGCAGCTTGACAATATGCGGCAGCACCGTCTTGTTAGGCGTGCCGTTGCCATTACCATTCCCATTAGCAGTGACCGCCGGCGTGCTGGTGCCGCTCGCAGCCCCGTCGCCCTGTTGTTTCTGTTGTTGTTGTTGTTGTTGAGGCTGCTCGCTCCCCGGCCGGGAAGAGGAGGCCAGGCGCATCTCGATCTCACGGGCGCGGGCGCGCTCCGCCAGCTGGGCCTTGCGGACGTTTTCTGCGTTCTTGCGGCGATTCTCAGCATTCAACAGTGCGAGCTTCTCCTGCTGGGTCGGGCCTCGGTTCTCGGACGCCTTTTTCTTGGCCGAGTTGAGCGAGGTGCGGAAGGCGAGGCGCGGGATCTCGAGGTTGTCGAGCTTTTCTTGCAGGCGGGCGGCGGCCTCCTCGTCGCCGCGGGCGCGCGCCATGTCGAGCTGCTTGGTCAGCTGGTCGCGCTCGACGCCGCTGTACTTGATATGCAGCGCGTTCTGGCGCTTGAGCTTCTCGGAGAGTTCCTGCTCGGTCCAGGTGCGGTTGATCAGGCTGTTGATGTCCCCGATCTTGTTGACCAGCTCGGGCTTGGTGGGTATGGGCACGCCCTCGGACAGGCACACTTGCTTGTAACGGTTCCATTCTGCATCGGTGAAGCCGCGGTCGGAGCAGGTGATGAATGGCCATTCCCTCTGCGCCTTGCCATGGGCGGCTTTGACGTAGAGGTCCACAACGATTTGGTGCCCGGTGCGATCAGTGATAGCGTAGGGACGACCTTGGTTGAAACCTGAACAATGTCAGCTACGTGATTGTGCAGGGGGGACCCTCAAACTCGGTTTACCCTTGATAACAGCCATGCGATAGACGTCCTGCCGAGTTGTCGGGTCGGGACCGATGTTGATGCGGACATAGCAGCCGGTGATGGCTTTCTCGAAGCCAGGATAAAAGCAGACTTCGGCGAAGCGCGTCCGGCCGAGGCGGATGCGTTCGACATCGCGCAGCTCAGCAGGCGGCGCTCCTCTGGGCTCGGGGGTTCTGGACTTTTGCCTGGACTCCCTGCGCCAGTCGATATCACTGTCGCGGTCGACAGGGCTGCGGCTATGACGATACGACGGGGAGCGTTGCCTGCGGAGGTCGTTCTCACGCTCCCTCTGCTCCTTGCGGTTGCTGCGCTCCTCTCTCGCACGGCGGAGGGTGTCCATCTTATCACTGCTCTCGCCGGCCTTGGTCCGGGCGCGCGACGACTTGCGCGAGGCATCCTCCAGGTCGGCGGCGCTGGCCTTGCGCTTCTTGCTGTCCTTCTCCTGGTTGACCTTGAGCTGGCGCAGCATCCTGTTCTGGCGGACGCGCTCGTTCTCCTCTCTGCGCTCGGCAAGAATCTGCTCGCGCTCAATCTCGCGCATGCTCATGATGCGGGCCTTTTCCTCATGGCTCTTGAAGAGGCCCTCGACGGGGTACTGGTTCATGTCTTCATCGACATCCCGCGCGCGGTTCGGGAGGGCATCTGAGTCGGAATCCGACTCGTCCATGGGAGCCGACATCTGCGAGCTCGGCGAGGCCGGAGGAGAAGATCTGGGCAACGCCGTCATGGTTAGCATACGGATTATGAGACCCATTGGCGATCAACTATTCGTAAACGCGCAATAAGCTAGGGACAGACGAGATTGTAGTGCTGCCTTTGGGGATGAGTAGTGAAGCAAATTTGCGAAAATTGGAGAGCAAAGGTGGTGTGGAAGAACGAGAGAGTGACAGAGAGAGGTTGAGGGGGAAGCAGCGAAATCAAGAAGCTGTTCTGGGTTCAATTTGTTGCAGGTTTCCCTATCCCTCGCGCCCATTCAACAATAAGTTTTCCTTCACAATAGCATGCGAGCGCAATGAATAGAGAGCAATGAAGAGGGGCACAACTCACGCCTGTCCCTCCTCGTCCGACTCATCGTCACTCCTGCTAGCACGCCTCCTTGCTTTGTTTGAGGCCGTCTTCTTCACTGCCACGGCCCTCGATGTTGAATCCTTCTCTTTTGATAATGTTGGAGCTGGCGAGAGCGAACGTGACTCGTCGCGACTCATATCCATGGGCTCCTCCTCCTCGCCCGACGACACATCGCCACCGGCCAGGGCGAGCAACTCGTCATCGATATCAGACATTATGGCAGTATCAGACACGTGGATTAGAGATAGGCGACTTCGTTTCCGCGCAGCGGCGACGGAGGTACAGCGCGATGTTGTTCGAGCGACGCGCGTCTATCGATATGACTCTGGAGATTGTCCCGTTGGAGACCGCAGCGAGGGCTTCTGGCGTATCTCTGGACTCAAGGGTGTAATTGGTAGCCGTACAGGCAGATGGTTCACGGCGTCGGTGACGGAGGAGGTTGCGCAGCAACGGCACGGGAGCGTAAGTCGAATTCTAGGGCAGAATCGGAAAGTCAAGGAGAATGAAGTGATGTTCCACTTTCGAGACAGCTGACGGCTGTTGAACGTTAAGACAAGAGCCCGCGATTAGGTCTTGGCATGCAGCGGTCAAGGCCCCACCCAAACAGCTGGTGACAGCTCCGCTGCTCCAGCGTGCCTCCACCTGGACAAAAGATAATATACTCCAAAATTGGAATTTCCCCCACAACCAATTTAGTCACCCTACTTCCCGCCCCTCTTCCTGCCATCGCTGCCAAAATGAATCGCCATCATACTATTCCACGTCGAAAAAGGCGAGAATACGAGGGACGATTGATTATCTCGAATCTCGTCATATCCCGCACTTTAAAAGCGGCGTTTTCCGCTTCCACGGAGCTAGCCAACGCTCTGGCTGGCGCACCCTCGCCGAAGGATAGAGGCGACCGATCTTTCCACTCGACATGTTCTGAGACTCATGGCCGGAAGAGAAAGCTTAGCAAACAAGATCTAGCCCAAATTGAGAGGTTTTTCGAGAATAACGGCTTCGACGGGCGGACTGTGCCATAGGATGGCTTGCCTGCAGTCGCCGGCCTCGACATCGACGTCTCTGGGCGAAAAGTACGCCGTGCAGTTCAGTCAATGCACTTCCGGATGTGTATCGCATGTTCCAAGCGATATACTTCGCCGAGATTGAAGGAGAGGCGAGTGGAGTATAGCCGAGTTATGCTGGAGAAATACCCGGATGCAAAAGACTGGAGGCACATCAGATTCTCCGACGAATGCCGCTTTGGCTGAAGTCCTCAGGGTCGAGTCCACGTTATACGACGACCGTGGGAGCGTCATTGCCCAGACTGCATCCTCGAGAAAGAGATGCCGGCCGAGAAGGATCAAAAGCGACTACATTGCTGGGCGGCAGTTGGATATAACTTCAAGTCACAGCTTGTATAGTATAGTGTACCTGACAACTTCAACGGCAAGATGACCATGCAGGTCTATAGAGACCACATCCTCGAGCCTATAGTTCGTGGTTAGCTTCGCAAAGGCCAGTCGTTTGTTTTCGAGGAGGATAATGACTCTGGCCATGTACAAGCAAGAGCAATATCGTACGCGCTTGGAAGGAACAGAACGGTCTGGAGTATTTCTTCAACTACGCTCAATTCCCTGATTTTTCTCCCATTGAAAAGGCATGGCAGGGGCCGAAGTAGTATGTACCACAGTAAAGAAGAGGCCTAGCTGGGACGATAAAATCGTGAAGGAGCTAGCCGAAGAGGGCTGGGCAGCAGTTAAGCAGGAGACTATCAATGACTGGGTTGACAATATCAGTTCCCTCAGATCTTCAAGGATTGCTTGGAATTGGAAGGCGCTATGACTGGGATTTAGTTTGTAATTGAAATTATTCAGTTCGGCCACGATCTGGGCGCCCACTAACGTAATCGGACACCTTCAGAACCAGGACACCTTCTGAACCAATTTTCCGCCCCGCACCCCACCACTTCGACTTTGGACGCACCCACCCGCAGGACCACCTCGGCAAAATGTCTAGGCCTCTGCAGCACGAAGAAAGGATTCAATTAGCCGTCGAGTCTTTGCGTTCTGGCCAAATCCGAACTATTCGCAAGGCTGCAGATGCCTTTGACGTGCCGTACGCAACCTTACGGGGACGCGTCGCTGGACGCGTCCCCCGTCAACAATCTCAAATTTCTTCTCGAAAACTTCGACAAACTGAAGAAGCTGCATTGGTCCAGTGGATCAAGTCACTGGATGACCGGGGCATGTCACCAACGATCGGGTATATTCGACAGATGGCCGACCTTCTTCTCCGTGAGCGTGGAAGCCTAGTCTTGCTTGACGCGTCAGTTACAGCAGTTGTAGACGAGATGAACACTGTTGGAGAGAAATGGGTACGTCGATTATTGAACCGACACCTGGACTTGAAGTCAAAATACCTCCGGAAGTACGACTACCAACGAGCCTTGTGTGAGGACCCTGAAAAAGTGCTGGGGTGGTTTCAACGAGTGCAAAACACTATCGAGTCGAACGGTATCCTCAATTGCGATATCTACAACTTCGATGAGACTGGGTTTCAAATGGGAGTGGCAAGCACGGCAAAGGTTGTCACTCGATCTGATCGGCGAAATCGACCCGTTGTTGTTCAGCCTGGGAATCGGGAGTGGGCAACTGTCATCGAGTGCATCAACGCCACTGGCTGGGTTCTTGACCCAATGATCATCTTTGAGGGAAAGCTTCATATCTCAACATGGTACCAAGACTCGCCATTGCCAACCACTTGGAGGATTGCAGTCAGTGAGATCGGCTGGACGACCGATGAGCTTACTTTCGAGTGGCTTCAGCGAGTATTTGAGCCGCAAACTCGAAGCCGAACAGTTGGCCGGTACCGCCTCCTGATTCTCGATGGCCATGGGAGCCATATGACACCAGAGTTCGACAAATTCTGCAAGGAGAATTCGATCCTTATCGAGTGTATGCCACCACATTCGTCGCACCTTCACCAGCCTCTCGATGTCGGCTGCTTCTCGGTCCTTAAGCGGGTATATGGTGACTTGGTCAGGGGAAAGATGGCAGTTGGCATCCATCATATCGACAAACCACTTTGCCTTGAACTCTTCTTCGAGGCCTATACCAAGACTTTCACCTCGAAAAACAATAAAAGTGGCTTCAAAGCAACGGGCCTTGTTCCACTGGATCCAAGTCAAGTACTTACTCGGCTCCGAGTAAGAGTGCGAACACCGAGCCCCATCCCCGCTCCCGACCAACCGAGCTCGACGCTCCCTCTCAAGACTCCGTCAAACGTCACTGAGTTCGATAACCTCCAGAGGCGGCGTGTAAATGGGACAAGCCTAACAGACAGGAATCTGCAAAAGATTGTTAAAGGGTGCCTGATGGCCATGCATAATGCTACTCTCTTACCAGAAGAGAACTCGCGGCTCCGAGCCGAAAACACTCGACAAAAGCGACGACGTCAACACCGTCGAGTATTCATCCAAACTGGAGGTTCTATGACAATTGGAGAGGGAGTGTCTAGTACTACCACAGTACGTCAGAAGGCCCCAAAGGCCCCAAATGCCCCAAAGACCCCAAAGGCCCAGGAAGCTCGTATGGAGGCTCAAGGGGGGGAGGTAACAGTGGTTGAAGCGGTTGTACCAACCGTACGAAAACGCGCTCCACCAAGGTGCAGTGTCTGTAATCCAACTGAGCACACTGCCAGGACTTGCCCCTGTAAATAGCGAATAGATTGAGATAGATTGGTACTGTAATAGATTCGTTGTGGTGTTGTAAAGTGCATTTAGAGTCGACGTAGTGGGGTGCGGGGCTGAAAATTGGTTCTGAAGGTGTCCGATTACGTTAGTGGGAGCCCACGATCTGACTGATGTTTCTGAGAATTCTGGGGTGACGCTTTTTGGAGTAACTCTTTTTTTGTCCAAGTGGGGCGTGCGTTGTTGGGGGGCATGTTTTTCTCGTTACGTCGTGATAAAGTATGAATCATTACGGATCCGTACATACCTGTTGATTGGATCGGATCAGCCCACTTCGATTTGGGGATCATCGGCCGACGCGGTCATCGAGGTTCCCGAACAATCAGATCACTCGTTGCGTGACACATACCAACGTCGACAGCATCCAGAACCCTATTCAACCGCCCAACAATGGCCACTCTACGACCTTTGATGCAGCCACTGCGCCAATGCCGCAGCATCCTCTCACAACATGCACAACCATCAACCTCGACTCCACCCACAGCCTGCGCACGCCGCTTCATCTCATCAAACTCCACGACAGCCTCCTCATCGTCTTCGCCGTCCTCCTCACCAGCACCAACCTCACAACAACCCTACCCAAGCAAGAAGAAACCCCTTACCCCCGCCCAACAATCCTTCCTCTCCTCCGCTCTGCGCGTCAACCAAGCCGGCGAGCTAGCCGCAACCCTAATTTACACGGCCCAGACCCCTCCCGTCGTCGCGCGCGAGCCGCACCTCCGCCCGCTCATGAAGCACATGTACGACCAAGAAGCAGGCCACCTGCGCACCTTCAACGCCCTCCTGGCCAAGCACCGGGTTCGGCCCACGGCACTTTACCCGCTTTGGTCCGTCCTCGCGACGGGGCTGGGGTGGACAACTGCCGTGATGGGCCGCGAGGCAGCCATGGCGTGCACCGAGGCGGTCGAGACCGAGATTGGCGGGCACTACAACGGGCAAATACGGACGCTGCTCGAGATGGTGAGCGAGTGGGAGGCCGAGGGGTACGAGGTTGGGGAGGAGTTTCGGGAGCTGATCGCCACGCTGCGGCGGATACGCGACGAGGAGCTGGAGCATTTGGATCATGCCGTGGAACATGACGCCCAGAAGGCCGAGCCGCATTGGTTGTTGACAGGTATTATTCGTGCCGGGTGTAGGGGGGCGATTTGGGTGAGTGAGCGGGTGTAACGACGGAGGCGCGGTATTACAATCTGTGTATAACTACCTGTAGCCTCAATGTACTATTATGTGTGTATAAAAACAAGCCGAGAGCTGAATGTAAAAAAGAAGAGAGAAGATAACAACGGAAAGAAAAAGAAGCAGTTTGTCCGATATGCCGGCTATGTGACGCTGATGATCCTAGAACATGAAAACGGCTGAACGAAAGAACCCAATGCGCCAGGAATGCAGTACACCCTCGGACGATGGGAAAGCCCCTAACCTGGTACCCTATACACCAAAACGCCAGTGCAGTTGATCAACCAACCCCCCGAATCCGCCGCAGAACGCTCTCTCTCTAATCAAACCCTTCAACAGCAACTAACCCGCTACAGCTTGCGTGCGAGCTCAGTTACTACCACGAAGTTAGCATCCCTCCATCCTTTCTCAACTCATAGACAACAGCAAAAGCGGGGAGAGACTTACTAAATAGCCAACGGCGCCACCTGATCAACCTGAAACAGCCAGTTCCCATTCGTCTCCTCCACCACCAGCCAGTCATACGGAAACTGCACCAGCGGGCCCTGCGTCAGCAATAGCAACTCCTCGGCCTCGGCCCTCGTCAACAACTCGTCGGCCGCGCTAAACCGCGGCCGGCTGCCCCTCGTCGTCGTCGCCCGACGCCGCCGCTTCTGCGAGCCCGTCGGCTTGACACAAGCACCACCACCAGTACCCGCGCCGCCGTCCGCGTTGCTGCTGCTGCCGGCGCCGCTGACGCCCGTCGAAGGCGGGGGCTTCTCCTGGCTGGAAAAGGTCGGACGCCGTTCCTTGCGGCTGCTGCTGTCCGGCCTGGGTCCGAGGCGCGCGTTGGGTTCTGTCGTTGTTGTGTTGTAAGGGAGGGTGTCGCGGCTCGAGTTGACGGCTGCGTGCTGCTGCTCTTGCTTCTCCGAATCTCGCGCCTTCGTGATTACGGGCTGCAGCAGGCCGTCGTCCGGCGTTGTGGTAGCCCGCTTCTCGTCGAATGCAGCATCCCTAGAAACGGGGCCCGTCTTATTGACGGCCGACTTGTCCACATTGCCCAGCTTCTCTGTCATGGCAGTCATGGCAGCAAACCCCGCAGCCGGGCCCGGAGCGCCGATGCCAGCGCCTGCCGAGGTTTGGCTCGCTGGCCCGAGCGCGGCATGGGCGGCATGGGGCTTCTCAGTGCTGTCCTCGCTGGTCCGCTGACCATTCATGCTATTCTTGAAGCGCTCGTTGTACGAGATGAATTCCTTGTACTCGGCCCAGTTGGTTACTTCGGAATCCGGCATGCACCGGAAGACGCGCCGGTAGATCCGCGTGTTGTTCTCGGCCGCGCGGCACCACACGTCGTCGTAGAAGGACGGATTGAGCGGATCACGCATGCAGTCCTTGTGAATGTCGGCCAGCTTGATGTCGATGGGGAGGATGGCAGATGCGCTCTCGACCGCCCGACCAGCCGAGTCAACCCGGATCGGCGGACCGCCAATGTCGGTATCGTCGACCACGGGCAGAGTCGGCAGCTGGTTGGCCCGCGGAAGACCGGCCTGTTCGGTCGTTCGTCTGTCGAACGGCGGCATGGGCGGCATGCCCTCATGACCTCCGGCGTCCTCAGGAGTTGAGGTACCGGACGGGCGACGAAGCTTATGCGGGAAACTCGGGCTGTCAAGCGTCCCTTTGCCCTCTGCGGCGATATTGTGGAGCAGCACTTCGCGGTCGCTGACAATGACAGAATCCCTGCCTTGGTCCAACCCTTCCTCCTGCGCCGTCTTCCATCGGTCGGGGCCGAAACCCTCAACGTCTCGCTTGTGCGACGGAAACTCCGCAGGAGACACTGGGCCTTTTGAAGACTTGGAAAGTGTACGGCTCCTACGGCGAGGCTCCTCCGTGACAGCGTCGTGGTTGGGGCTATGGGACTCGGGGAGAGACGTCGACGTCTTAGGTAGCTCGCCAAACGACGATGGTCCCCGCGTTGTGCTCTCCGCCACAGGCGAACGGTCCGAGGCCTCGTCGTAGATTTCATGCATTTCCGCTCTGAACTGCTCATCGCGGTCGAGGTCAGCCTGCCGCTCCTCCTCCAGAATCTCGTCCACATCAAGACCCAAGTGCTCTCGCATCAACCGGAGACGCAGCGTATGGGCAAACCGGCCGACTTGATACGGGCGTCCAGCCATGGTCGACCAGATCATGTCCGTGTCACGGACGATGGCGGCTGTCTCCGAGTCGCGCGTTCCCAGCATCGATCGTTCGTTGATGTTGGCAGATCCGATCAGCGCGACACGGTCGTCCACAATGATACACTTGGCGTGAATGTACAACTGCTCCGTTGTCAAGGCGCCATTCCCGAGCTTGCCCCACTGCCGGAGACTGAAGAACTGGATGTAATCCTCCGGTTCGATGCCGGCGGCCCGCAGGCGCCCAAAGATGGAATGCTCTCCTCGGCAGATGCTGTGGAACTGGAACTGCAAGATCAGCCGCACGCTGGAACCGTCCGGCTCGTTCACCTCATTCTGGAACCCTGGCATCAGCGGCATGACGATGACAGCCCGCCAGTCCTCATCATTCTCGTGAGCCCGCATGATGCGGCGGACCAGAGCGTCACCGATCCCGTTCACAATCCTGGTGTTCAAGGTGTCGGTGCTGGTGATGAAGAACTGGTTTTCCATGTAGACGAAGTGGTCAGAATTCTCGATCATCTTGATGTAGGCCGACTGAATGCTGTGCTCCGTGTGCTCGGTGCCGAGCGACCAGGTCGTGGCTGAACGGAGGATTTGTACCTCGCAGGTGCCGGTAAGACCCATCGCCTCCAGTTCCTCCTGCTTACAATCCGGAGGAGGGAGCAGAAACGGCGTCGGCCTGGTGGGCTTTCGTCCACGCCGGACATAGTTCCACCTCTGGACAAAGTGGCGAGTGAGGTCTCGTGCCGGTTGGCCCACGACCTGCATGGCAATATCATGCCAAGGCATGCGCGGTGTCACCGATCTGTCGTACATCTCCTCGTATGGCTCGTGAAGCTTGGAGAAGTCCTGGACTCTTGGGTTGGAATAGTCCTTGCCCGGGAACAACTGGCAGTGTTCAGCGTCCTTCGGGTCATCTTGAGGCTCGAAGCCGGTAGGCTTGTCGTCCACCACTGGATGTTTTGGGGTGTCCCACCGGCCAAAGCACAGGTCAATGCCGCCGACGAAGGCGATGTCGTGGTCCACAATGCAGATCTTTTCGTGGTGGGCAAAGAAGAACTGGTTCTTCTTAAACTGGTGGGGTGACCGCTGTATAAAGATGTTTGGATGAAGGTTAAGAAGCGAGAATTTGGTGTACTCGGAGTCAATTGGGATAGCAGCTTCCACATTGCGGTAGACAATGACGAAGATCTTAACGCCCTCGGCAGCCTTTCGCTGGAGGAGGCGGTCAAGCCGCCACTTCTGGCTGATGCACGCTGGCCGTCGCATGTACAGCTCGGGACTCAGCCACCAATCGTGGATGTAGACGACGTCCTTTGCCATGCTGATAGCGCGCGAGACATTCCACATGTAGTCGCGGCCATCAACCAGCCATTGGGCGTGCACACCGGTCCGGACGGGGGCAAAACTGCCGAAGCGGTTCTCCCGGTGCCAGGGAGTGGCCTTCAGCATCTCCATGATGGACTCTTCAAACTGGGCGATGAGGTGTTGATTGGGCGAAAAGAGCTTCACTTTCCGCTCCGAAGTGATGATCTTGAGCGTGTGATGCTTGCCGGCTGGCCGACGGACAGACGGATCGAGGCTCTCAATGCCCTCGTCGTGTTCTCGACTTTTGATGAGATGGAGGTGCTTGTCTTTGCTCTTGGATTTGATCCTGAACTTCGAATCGACGAGATAGACATCGTAAATGTTCATGTTCTCGGGCGACTCAACACAGACAATGTAGCTCTGCCGGACCAAGAACCACTTCCGGCTATGCCTGGCAATGACTTTGCCCGGCGTAAGCACCCTGCGAAAGTCGAGTCCTTGGGACGACTGAATGTGCAGGTAGCATTCCTTTCCGTGGTAGCTGCCCTCAGCCGCGAGCCGGACTCCAAGGGCAGACAGCTCGAAGAAGCGGCAGAGACGGTTGCTGTCGGCTCGGAACATGAGCCAACGGATCATGTCCTGGAGGTACTTCTCCAGCATCCTCTGTTGCCTCTCGACATATTTCCTCCTTTGCGCCGCCGCCTCGGCAACGATTTGGGTGAGGTCCGCATTGGAACCTAGGGTAGAGGGTTTTCGTCGCCCAGCCAGGTAGGTCATTCGAGAACGCCTTTTGCGCATGGGTGGCCGATCGTCAATGTCGGTGCCTTCTTGGACTGTTCCCTCGCCGGCAGTGACCTCGCCGGCGGTTTCCTCCCCGCGAATGTCGTTACCGGGCTCCTCTCCCTCGTTGTCGTCCAGACCTCTGACGCCACGGAGATACGGGAAGGCGGATAGGGGAAACTTGGGCTGCTTGGGCCGCCTGGCGCTGTGATCGGAACTCTTGGAAGAGAAGCCCTCGTTGCCCAAAGTCAACTTGTACTTCCAGTGCAGGTTCAGAATATCCTTGATGGTCCTCTGGATGGTCCATTTCATCTGGCTCGGGCCACTGCCATACTCGAGCTCCATGGTGAAGAGCCAATGCCGCTCGCTGTCCTTGTCCTCGGCCGGAGTGCTGTCGACGATCCTCAATCTAAGCTGTTCCAGCAAAACGGGTATTCTCTTGTTCCCATGCTCATCCCGCTGGATCATGCTTGCGAGCATCAAGACGGCCGGAGCACCCCCAAAGAGCTCGGCCATCAGCTCTGCGGATTTGGAAAAGTCAAATTGCTCATCTTTTTTCTTGCGTAAGAGGTTCAATGCGCCCTTGACCTGTCGCCACTTCTGGACACCGAACGTCGATGCCCTGTCAGCTCCAAAGAAGGGTCTTCTGGGACTCATGACATCTCCATCAGACGCGCCACCCCCGAGGGCGGAGAAACGCCTGAAGTGGTGGCCGACTCGCAAGCCAGAGGGGTGGTCGACTTCCTCTCCCTCTCCGGCTGGCTTGGACATCCGGTTCATCCCCCCTCTCTGACCGCGCTGACCTGTAAGACGGTCGCGACCCTCGCCCTCAGAAAAGCCATGATCGTCAGTGCCAACCAGAGCCGCACGTCTCAGGAAGGCAAGGCGGCTATGAGCATCGGGTGTTTCGGGCCCGAGTGAGCTCGCTTGAGGAGTAGTGGGAACGGAATGGGATTCCATCCTGAGTCTCCTCATCCGCCTTTTCCTCTTCTGTTTCCCTTTTGAACGTCCTGCAGCGGTCTCATCGGCAGTCTCTTCGGCATCCGCATCATCATCGCTTCCCTCGTTCACATCGCGCGCAGTTCGCGTTGCTTGTCGTGATGCGATCGGCGAGCTTGCCGTGGATTGCAGCTCAGGGCCCACGCTCGCAGCTCTTGGAGTTTGCAATCCGCTAGGCCCGGCGAGTTCCTTTAGTTTCGTGATGAAACCTGAACCACGAAGCTTCCCCAGAGCTTCTCTTGTGTCCCAAGAGTCTTTCCTTGAGTGCGTTGCTGGAGGCTCGTAAATTGCATCGTCCCGGGTGAACTGAACGCTTTTCCTTCCCGCAACCGGCGAGGGTGGTTCGGTCCCTTCGGGCGAGTCTGTCGGTTGCGGGACCGCATCGATGTTAGAGATTGGGGGCTGGGGGCGGCCGTCAGGAACTGTATGTGGAGATACTCTGTCACGAGCATGCCCTCCATTCATGTAGTCGGGCGCTTCGGCATCGGCGGTGCTTTGTTCGCGAAGAGGGCTCGGCTTGGGTGCGAAGTCGAATTGGTCAGAACCGAGAGGCGATGCCGGGCCAAACACCTTTGCTTGCTGAATGGTGGGCAATTCGGAGAAGGTACCCGACGCCAGAGTGGTCTCCTTCCGTATCATGCCAGCAGGCTCTGCTCGGGTCTTTTCCGCCATGGCTTGCTAAACGCTCTAGCTACCGAGACAATCAAACTGATATCCCCAGTCCTCACTATCGAGGCATGCCGCTCTCAATTGGGCGCAGACCTGATCCAAAAGTAAAAAGCGAGACCGAGATAATTGCACCGATACGACACGAACTCGTGCCGGGAGGCCGAGCGGCGCGGCTCGACTACAGTCTGAAACGAGTTGCAATTCGAGAGTTGGTTCGTCGAGCCGGCGCACAACCGCATGCGTTTTGATCCGCAAGGCAGCACACGGGCAAAGTTGGGGTGTCGTGGATTTCCGGCTGGGGTATACTCGGTGCGGGTAGCCCGATGGATGGGACTGCGATGGTCTGCGGTTCGAAGCTTGGTCTGCTTGATTTGGTTGGGAGGGTGGAGGTATTGTACCTGAGGTGAATTGAGCAGCCCAGCGTCAGGCGAACGATGGATTGATGCAGCACCAAAGTCAACAGCTGGTCAGTGATTGTTGGCTGCCTCTTGTCAAGTTCCCCAGGTGAGGTTCCGTCTACCTGGTCAGGTTAATAGGCTGCGTGGGTTAGAACAAGGGTTCGTCTGCATGAATGGCCGCCTGCCATGCAATCTGGCTGTGGAGTGACCCCACGCACGGAAACGTCCCGCTCGGGCCCTTGGCAAGTCCCCCACGTTAGGTGCGTTTTAGCTCACTACTGCGGTACAAGTACAGTGTCATTCCTTGCTGTGGTATGTGAATACGGCTCTGTAACGGTGCCTGTCATGGCCGTCCAATTGGCTTTATCATTGACTAGGCAGGAGAAGCAGATAATGAAAGGAGGCGGACATCCGTAAGAACAGAGATCTGTTCAGTTCTGGGGTAATTACCATACATGTTTGTGTTTGATTGTCCTGGGAACGCACCGTCTGTTCGGTCAATGCCGTAACCCATCCGCAATCCAGGGCGGCCTAAAGGATAACTACGTACTGCATGCGGTTGAGACGAATCGGTATGGTAATCATTGTAGCAAACCGTTCCAACAAGCCGTGTGTACCTTAGCTGGGCGTTGAGGAACAAACGTCCGCTTGTGATCGATCCCGGCACTTCACGTTCAGGAAGCTTTCTTGGGAAGGGAGGTTATTTACAGAGTACTAAGTGAAACAGTCAGCAGACAGGGTTGCTCCTCTAAAGGTCTGGCGGGGCCCCAAAAACGCGTCTCCAACGGCATCAACGCGTGCGCCTCTTCTCCCAGTAGTCTCGCATTGCCGATGCCCCATATGCCACCACCATGCCCAGGTACATCGGATGTCATTTTCGAAACACCGATATTGGCTTCTAACATGACTATAGAGAAATAATTACCATTCAGGCCGGCCAGTGCGGCAACAGCAGTCAGTTTTTATCCCTTGGGCAGCCACCCCAAACCCACCACAGCACAGGACTAATACAATGACGTTACAAAGTCGGCAGCCAGTTCTGGCAGCAGCTTTGTCAGGAGCACGGCATCAGCCAAGACGGGAATCTCGAGGACTTTGCTACAGAAGGCGGCGACCGCAAAGATGTTTTTTACTACCAGAGCGACGACACACGATACATCCCAAGAGCCATCCTGATCGATCTCGAACCACGAGTACGTCACTGCCCAGATTCATGTTAGGCACTTTTTGTTAGTTGAACTGCCGGCAGTCACTAAGATGTACCTCAGGTCATTCATGGCATCCAGACAGGGCCTTACCGAAACATATACAACCCTGAGAACTTCTATGTGGGCAAGAGCGGCGTGGGAGCCGGCAACAACTGGGGCGACGGGTATCAGACGGGAGAGTCGGTGCATGAAGAAATAATGGAGATGATCGACCGAGAGGCAGATGGTAGTGACTCGCTCGAGGTGGGTATCCGACACACCGAGGCATTAGCTACAGGCCCAGCTAACAAGCTGCCAGGGCTTCATGATGCTGCACTCCATTGCAGGCGGGACGGGGTCTGGGTTGGGGTCGTTTCTTCTGGAGCGGTTGAACGACCGGTTTCCCAAGAAAATCATACAGACATACTCAGTCTTTCCAGACACGACCAACTCGGGCGACGTTGTTGTCCACCCCTACAACAGCATGTTGACCATGAGGAGGCTCACGCAAAACGCCGATTCGGTTGTTGTTCTCGACAACGGAGCCCTCGCGCACATCGCCGCCGACAGGCTACACCTCCAAGAGCCGTCGTTTCAACAGACCAACCAGCTCGTGTCGACCGTTATGTCGGCCAGCACCACCACGCTCCGATACCCGGGCTACATGCATAACGACCTGGTCAGCATCCTGGCGTCGCTCATTCCCACGCCGCGATGCCACTTTCTCATGACCGCCTACACGCCCTTCACGGGCGACCAGGTCGAGCAGGCCAAGACAGTCCGCAAGACGACCGTGCTCGACGTCATGCGGCGGCTGCTGCAGCCCAAGAACCGCATGGTGTCGACCGTCCCGGGCAAGAAGAGCTGCTACATCTCCATCCTCAACGTCATCCAGGGCGAGGTAGATCCGACTGACGTGCACAAGAGCCTGCTGCGCATTCGGGAGCGTCGCCTCGCCACCTTCATCCCATGGGGCCCCGCCAGCATCCAGGTGGCGCTGACCAAGCGCAGCCCGTACATTCCCATGGCCCACCGCGTGAGCGGGCTCATGTTGGCAAACCACACCAGCATTGCCACGGTACGTAGCATAGAGAATCCCTTCTCTCTATACTCCGCCCCACTCTTTGTACATGGGACTCACTCTTTACATTCTAGCTCTTCAAGAGGATATTCAGGCAGTACGAGGGCATGCGGAAGCGGAATGCTTTCCTGGAGGGGTACAAGAAAACGACACCCTTCTCTGACAACCTCAGTGAGTTTGACGAGGCGAGAGAGGTGGTGGCGGATCTCATCGCCGAGTATGAGGCGGCTGAAGACGCGAACTACCTGAACCCAGACATGGGCGAGCAGGCGACATCCGCTGAAACGGACAAGAGGCTGGGTTAAGGCGGTGTTGTGGGTACAGCTTGAGGATATAGCGTACTGGGCTACTGGTGTTGGGGACTCCGCTCTGGGAAATTTGCGACAGGCGCTGGAATGAGTGTTATGATAACGGCGTTTAGGAGCACAACCATGCCGGCAATGGCGGGCTCTCCTGCATTGACCATCATTTTACGGAGAGATCATGATTCCTACCCTTAAAAACAACATGGCTTCAGACGACCATT
This sequence comes from Parathielavia appendiculata, assembly GCF_033297405.1. Classification (NCBI taxonomy): domain Eukaryota; kingdom Fungi; phylum Ascomycota; class Sordariomycetes; order Sordariales; family Chaetomiaceae; genus Parathielavia; species Parathielavia appendiculata. Next base: position 139,972 of record NW_026944221.1, read on the forward strand.
CATGGTCCACGTTGAGAGTTGGTGTTAAGGCAGGCGAAGCTTGGCTTGAGATGATCTCTCCATGCCCACTCCCAAATACTGATACCGCTCACCAATATCCGCGAGCCACTCCATCTCGACGTAGTCCAACATTACCAGCGCCACGCCTCATCATTATCATCAAGAAAGAAATAAAATAGCCAGGCATCGGCATACTGTACAGCCCAACCGCATTTTGCTCGGGCGTCTTTAAAACCGTATGTACAGAATCGGCACAAGAAGGGGACGGAAAAAAAATGGATGTCGGCAAGAGGAAACCATCTTGCCAACCGACTTCTCCCCTATTTCTTCTGGGAGTCTGCTTTTCCCAGGCCGTCCGCCTACTTAACAAGGCCCATAATATTTCCCAGCCCTATAAGCAACCCGCCCTTCCCCCACCGCCAGTTCAACCCCATCCACCAAAACCCTCCTCTTACTTGCGGTACCACATCCTCGTGATCTTGGTGTTCCGCATCTTCCTCTGCAGCTGGAAGATGCCATACATGAGCGCCTCGCTCGTGGGCGGGCAGCCGGGGACGTAGACATCGACCGGGACGATCCGATCACAGCCGCGCACGACACTGTAGCTGTAATGATAGTACCCGCCGCCGTTGGCGCACGAGCCCATGCTGATGACCCAGCGCGGGTCGGGCATCTGATCGTAGACCTGGCGCAGCGCGGGCGCCATCTTGTTGGTCAGCGTGCCCGCGACGATCATGACGTCCGACTGGCGCGGCGACGCGCGGAAGATGATGCCCAGCCTGTCCTGGTCGTATCGCGGCGTGGAGAGGTGCATCATCTCGACGGCGCAGCAGGCGAGGCCGAACGTCATGGGCCAGAGCGAGGACTGCCGGGCCCAGTTGGCCATGATGTCGAGGGTTGTGCTGAAACATCACGCCTTGTGGTTAGCACGAGGACATGTAATCGTGGATGGATGTCGGTTGGGGGAAACGAACAGCGCGTATTGTACCAGCCCCTTGGTGCCCTCCTGGCTGGGAAGCGGAACCTCCTTGCGTTCGCGTCTGGCGAGACCGAGCCCGGCGTGTGGCTGGACGGCGCTCGCCGCATCGTTGCGGGATGAAGATGAGATGGCGGCGGCAGCACGGAAGGGGACGAGTGAAGTCGTTAGCCGCGCTGTGCAGGTATATCGACTTGTCAGCCTCAATGGTCTCTAGACAAGGGGGAGGCGAGACAATGCGTGAAATGGTCTCTGGGGAACGGGAGAGGAAGTCGGCGACAAACTCACCTCGCAGGGCCAGCGAGGCGCCTGTCCTCGCAGAAGAAAGCATCTCGAGATTGTGTATGTCCGAAGCAGGACTGAGAGGAGTGGAGAGGTGGCAGTCGTCGCGAGTAAAAGCGCCTCCCCACGGCGGCAGTTGCAAGTTGATAATCTGATCGCTTTTCGCCTCTTGAACACACGGGCCAAATCCTTGAACATTGCACAAATAGGAGCTACATTATTGGTCAACGATAGAGGGTGCCCCACAGAGCCTCCTCTGCCCGCCAACCCTCCAAAGTACGTCACTGGAAAAGCTGAGTGGGAAGGACGGGAGGTTTAGCTCCAGGTGTTGGTGACATGGACGTCGCGGAAGTGTCTTGTCCATCCGTTAAATTTTCTTTTGTCACATGATTTTTCAAAAAGATTGTTGATTTCAGAAGACCAACCGATGTGTGCTGGACAACGGCACTGCTCTCTCTCTTCTAGAGTCGCCGTTGGACTGTCACCAAAACCGGGGACCTTAAAATACATACACCTTACATGGCTACCTCACAGTTTGAACGCACCGCTGTTCTGCGGCCCTATCTGGTCGACCACCTTCTTGCCGTCCAGGCCTACCACCTCGCCCTTGCGGTTGATAACCTTGACGCCGCCCTTCTTCAGGTCACTAATCGTCTCGCGCTGCGCCTGGGCCTTCTTGCTGACAGACTTGTTCGCGTCGACGCCGCCGGCCTTGCGGATGCGTTCCTTCTCGCGCCTGCGTCTCCGCGCCTTCTCCTCGCGGCTCATCTCCTGCTTGGCCACCGGCAAGCCGCTCTTGGTCACCACCTCGCCCTTCTCGGCCGTATCCTTGCGCGGCGCGTACACCTCCTGCGGCGCAATCATGCTCTTGCCGCCAGCCACGCCCTGCGCAGTCGTGGGCTGTGCGTCCTCCATGGCGACCGTGGCCACATCGGCAACGACCGTGAGAGTCGGCGCGGCGGGTTTGGGCTTGTAGTGCCAGCTGCTGAGCGCGTCGAGCTTGGCGCTGATCTCCTTCCACGTGTTTTTTATCTCCTCCTCGTCGCGACGGAGCTTTTCATCTGCCTGGCTGACGTAGGCGTCAGGATTGGCCTTCTTGATGTGCTCTTCTTCGTAGATCTCGGCCAGACTCTGCTTGCCCTTGGTGTCCTCGACGTCGACAAGACCGCGCCGGGCATTGGTAGGATTGCCCAGTGTGTCAGGGCGCCTGCGAAGCACCTCGTCGAATTCGTCGGCGAGGATGCGGCGCTTGATAACTTCCTCGATAGACTCGGACACTTCTTCGGTGATGACGGGAACAGGCTTTCCGACATGCTCGAAGTCCATATCCTCTTCCAGGAGCGAATTGACTGGCCGATCGGCGGCAGCGGCCTCGCCGGAAAGGGTCCAGGCCCGCTTGGCCACCAATTCAGCCTCGAGCTTGCGGATTTCCTCTGCTATCTTGGCTTGTCTCCGCTCGTGGGCTGAACGACGCGACTTGGGGTCGCCAGCCGAGACGTTTGACAAGGCGTCCTCGGAATCTGATTTCTCCGACAGATCATCAAAGAGATCACGACGAACATCGTTTTCAGCTCGCTCGATATCAGCATCGTCTGGCCTTGAGGGCTCTGGTAGGCTCGGGCGCTTCTTGAAGCTGCCCGGCTTCTTTTTTTTCTTCGGCGGGGCAAAGAAGTCTTTATAGTAGATGTCGTTGGCGGTGAGGTCGAGGCCCATGTCGTTGATATCATCCTGTAGGTTCCCCTCTTCCTCCTCGTAGCTTCCGCCGTCCAGGCCTTCCAGGTCCTTTTTGCTAAGTGCGGAACCAAGTTCGCCCTCCTCCATCTCTGACTCGTCCTCGTCATCCTCATCATCTCCTTCCTTGCGAGACTTCTTCGCGGAGAAGGGATCCGCATGCCAATCGATTGACTCTTCGTCGTCGAGATGGTCCGTGTTCGGATCTCCGCGAGCATCCTGGTCCTCGAACCATTGTGTCTGCTTGTTGAACTCATCTATTGAGAAAAAGCCGTCGTTGAGACCGTTGGGATCCTCGACCAGCTCGTCTTCGCGCTCGTCATCGTAATCATCTTCGCCCTTCGCTTTGCCATCCGCTTCATCTGCAGCATCCTCATTTTCTCCCTCGTCGTATTCGTCGGAGTCCTCCTCCTCGTCCTCTTCAGCCTCGAGGTCACGCATCTCCTCGTCTTCGTTCCCAAAACTTGCGCCCTCATCGTCTGACTCCTCGGAGTCGCCATCACTGGCAGACTCGTCCTCCTCCGAGCCCACCTCGAGCCCATCTTCGCCGAGCTCAATGGCCTTGGCATCCTCCACCTCCTCGCCCTTGAGCAGCTGGACCTCGTCACTGTCTTCCAGTTCTCCGAGGAGTTGAGTAGCCTCGTAAAGCGCGCTTGTAATGATCATTTTGGCCTGCTGCCACACCTGACCCGTCTCGAAGCCGTTAATATGGAGCTTCCTGATCTTCAAGACAGCCGACTTGTCCTGTGTTCCATCCCGCTTCCGCTTCTTGCCGGCTTTCCGCAATCTCTGCTGCTGCTGATCGGCGATCTGGCCGGCCAGCGCGTCCAGGGTTTCCTTTGCTAACTCGAGGGATCCATTCGGAAGCAGAGGCGACGGGCAGAGGAAAGCGTGCCGGTTGGAGGGGACAGTCGAGTCGAGGAACACCGCGACGGCCGAGTCGCTCTGGGGTTGGGTGATAGCTTCGGCCATGGCTGGGGCGTTCGTGAGGGTATGCGATGTGGATGTGAGGGAGGATGTTGTGCTGCCCGTCCCCGCCATGCCTTCTGGTGTTGCGCGTTTGCTCAGCTCAGACGCCATAATCCCATCGCAGACTGCATCCGACGTTGCACGATTTTCGGTCAAAAATTTCGGACGGTCTGAGGACAGACTCCACTCCTGCCGACAAGATTAACCAATAACATGAAGGCCGTGAGCAAGGTGGATCCGAGCTTTCAAGCGGCAGTAACTTTGTTCCCGTGTTCTGTGGCTGAACGGCCACCAACACCCCGAGTCCCGACTTATTTTCCATTCTGCTCTCAGGGTCTCACTGTCGCGACATCGGCTTGTCCCTGGAAGCTCCAGTACAATATTGGAGACAACTTGAACTTTGAAATGTACGACAAAGAACAAACCCGCCTTCGACTCGCGCGGAGGCAGAAGACTCAACGCATGCTCAATGCCCTGCAAAATTTAAGGTACTGGTACGCAGCAGGGAATACGGAGCACTGGGTATTGTGCGAGTTCGAACCATGAGCCGGATTGTTGATGACGAGGATGACAGAGGAATGAATCTAGAGTGTAACTCGAACTCATCCATGGGAACCCAACAGCTAGCTTGAGGTTAGCAAGATGCATTGAAGTTGATTGTACCCGTCACAAACTCCGAGCACCTCATTTATGGTCAAGGCGTTGTTTCCATTTGTTGGCTCTGGTGGTAGTCGTGCCATCTTTCGATTTTGCCCAGCCTCGGTGCCAACAGCACTCTTCTTGCCCGCTCTCCAATCTCTCCATTTTCGGCAACATGATCCTCCAACCCGACACCGCCAGTGTCTCGTGGACCAGGCAGGACCCTACGCACGAACCTTCCATCCTCCCTTTCGTCAATGGAGCCTCCATGCTGCGGCTTTGAGTCAAGTGCGCATCGATAGTCAGAATCATTCGTTCTTCATTGCCAAAACAGCTGCTTGATCGGCGTAACTCAGACCCTCTGACAATTCCTGTTGCACTTTTTGCCCTCCACTTACCGTACCATGCAGCTGCTTCCGCTGTTTCTCCGAGACCCCATCATCCCGGACGTTGGCCCGTCTGTGGCCGGGGGCACGGCGGGGCTTCGGTGGGTTGATCACGCGAGAGCCTTCCTCTTCGACAACGACATGGTCGTGACGGGAGCGGCAGCCGATTTGCGCCGATCACATCGACAGGCCTCCGTCTGTCCCCCCGGCGTCTGATTGCCAAGTCCAAACAAGTTCGGTTGGGGAAGAGTCGCGGGCCACCCCAGCTCGATCATGGGAACCGGTCTTGACTCCAGAATATCTCTAATGCAGACAGCCTAACAGGTAGCTCAGGCAACGCCTTCCATTTACTCGTCCTTCTTATCTACGAATATGAAACGCCACAAGAATCACATGGCCCAGTCATCAGCCAACTGCAGCAACTGAAACCTTACCTGAGTTTATCGAGCCCAGGTGGTGGCTGTCTGCACGTGAGCACTTGCCTTGCTGGTCCGGATTCTTTAGAAGGCTCAATCAGTTATGTCGGCCCTTCTTGGTAAGTTCGTACCGGCTCAATTTTCAGAGTAGCATCGTGTGTTTTCTTCAAGTGGCGGGAGACGCTTCTGGGAGATGCGAGCAACCAACTATTGACGAAGCAAAGGGAAGAATCTTGCGGCCTCCCTGCAGCAAATACGGGCCTGGCTGGAGAAAAGCTTCATCCCCCCCGGCCCCGAAGCTTGCCAACTCCTGATCGGTCAGCATCCGCGCAAAAAACGACGAGGGCATTCCCTGTCTACCGTTGCATCGTCACAGCCCAAGGTGAGCAAGTTGCGAGGGTCTCGGAATCACCAACCGTGCATGTCTGCATGCAGTCCAATAGTGAGTAGCCGTAGTGAGCATCCGTAGTGGACAATACACGGTGTGTAATCAATAGTCTGGACACTTTCCGCCTGGCCTCGGGTAAAGAACTCTTGCTGTTGCATTCTTCCGCCGCGTCCCTGATGTCGCAGGATGTCACCTTGGTGGATACGGAAGATGGAAGTTCGGTAGCCACTCAGAGGCGGCTCTGCACCCACGTGGCTGTTAGACGGGCCTAACAGCTGGTGGTCAACATCCGGCCTATACATCATGGCCTGTTTCGATGACGGTCGACAGGGAACAGGTTATGCGGCCTCATCAAGGCCGCGAGCGGGTCTATCCGGCTACAGTCGAGAATGACGAGATAACGATTAACAGAGTTCGCTTCCTCGTAAATTTGCTACCGGAAACTGACGAGTTTTGCAATTTGAGGGCGCGCAACGGGCGGGAGACAATCTGGAGGGCCACTTGATTCACTTCTCACCGGAACTCGAACGCCATTGGAGTGGCAACATCATCAGATTTACCATAGCCATCAGAGCGGGGAAACCGGAGACTAGGTAAGGTAGACGTCTATCCTCCCGTCAGCAGCCAATGACAAGAGATACGTTCTGTGTGCAGAACTGCAGCAAAGCCACTTCTCTGCCGGGGTGCTCTTCTCCTATCCACATGATGTGCCAATGCGTCCTGAGGTAAGGTAGTGAAGTCTACTGAGAGACGCGTGATGATGTCGGTGCGATTGCCGAGTCCCGAAGCGAGTATCATGGCTTGTCTCAGCCGCGGCGGAGGGAATACAGTGTTTCTCTCTGCGACTCGGACGAACCTCAAGAAGTCGCTTGAGAGGGTCTGGTCCAGTGGGGTTTCTACAGGAGCCCTGTGGCGGGGTCTTGTTGCGGGACAGACAATGGCTGTTGTAAACCGGCTCAGCTCGATGCGGCGGCCCACCCCGATGCATGTGCCTGCCCAGACCAAAGCGAGCCAAGCGACTAACAAACAAGAGCCCCACCAACAGGTACCATCTTTGTATAATTCCACTATGACACCGACAACCAGTTGTTCGCCTCCTGCCCATCGTCTTGTTTCAAATAGGCACTGCAACCCCCCACTGGCAATAGGCGAATTCGCTAGCACTCAGGAATAGCGTATTTGTTTCGAAGCGAATAATCCAAAGCAGGCCACATCGCAGGAGCCAATGCCACAACTATAGACTGCTAATAGCCATTACTTGCCGTTATACCACGCGTTTGTCCACCCTAGTCGCTATTGTCGTCGTTGTACCCTCGACCTCGGAGGACCAAATTGTGCTTGTACAACAAGCGAATCGCAGGGAATGAAATACGGAGAGCAGTTCGAGAAGGAGTCGGTACCGCAATGGAGCCTTCGTAGGTCCCGATGTCTCACCAAAAAAGGAGTCCAATGCCGAGGTGGCGGTTGCTGATCTCTCATGCACCCACGTTCCAGATAACATCGACTACAATTCACTGAAACATCACATCAAGGCTCACACAACCAAGGACCAGGCTACAGCAATAGCCATCCCCGGCCGTCCGAACACCGCCCTCGCCAAGTTCGAAGATGAATTCTACGCCGAGCTGTGCCGTCAACACGACCGGGTCGACATGTTCGTGGTCAGCAAGGCCGACGAGCTCGCAAGGCGGTTACGTATGTTCCTGGGTTGGCTCATCGAGGAAATAAAGTTGTCCAACTGACCAAGTCCTCCAAACGTGACAGAGCATCTCTCGGGTCAGATACACCGGCTCATCCTTCGCTGTGCGACCTCGGGACCGGACCGCATATCGCTGAAGAAGCGGCAGCGATTCGCCAAGTACGAGCAGACACTCTTGCAATGCGGCAACGACATTAAGTCCCTCGAGCGCTTCGTCAACGCTCAGGTGGTTGCCTTCCGCAAGATCCTCAAGAAGTACAGGAAATGGACTGGTTCGTCGACACTTGGCGCCCGTTTCAAAGAGGCCATCCTGTCCCACCCCAAAAGTTTCACAAGACTTGACTTTTCCCAGCTGCGATCGCAGTATGATGACCTGTGCCAGACATTGCATGCTGCGTTGCCAGTGGACCTTCCGAATAGCACGGACTGGTCAGCACGCGAGCCCAGATCTTCCCGCCAAGCCAGCGCGCAACTCTCACCAAGCGAGACGATCGTCGCTACAGAATCGCGGCCTACTGTTGGCTACTGGAACGAGTACGAATGCGGCAGCGAAGCCGGCGACTTTGACCGCAACGCCAACGACGAATACGCCATCTACATCGACCCAAATGAAGACAGCTTTCCTGGGATCAAAGCCTTCGGCGAGTTCTTCTCCAAGCCCATTCACAGCCTGACCGCATGGATCTCGCCCCGTCCGAGACGCACCAAGGGCGACAGCACCGCTGCGGAACCGGAACGCAGGCGCCTCCTCCCCAACCACCATGACTCGGCCGCGTACGGCACAACCCGCTCGCCCCCAGCAGAACCGAGCTACTTCTCCACCCCACCGGGCGGGGCCGTCGCGGCCAGCAACGCCACGACCGCTGGCACCGAAACCGACCTGGACACTCCCTTCCCCTCCAACCGGCAGAGCCGGCGCAGCTCCTTCACCGGAAGGAACAGGGGGTACACATCCTCGTCGGACGAGCAGCCCTTCTTCCCGCCGGGCTACAGCGCGCACTACGCGGCGGGTAACGGCTACGGCGAGTATGCGCTGCCGAGCCTCACGGAGCAGCGCATGGCGCGGCACCGCGAGCGGATGCTGCTGTGGGCGACGTGGGGGTGTTTCGGAGTTGCGTTTGTGCTGATGGGGATTGCCGCCGTGCTGATCGCTGCGGGGCGGCACAAGATGCGGGTCGAGGTGGATGCTGGCGTGACGCTGGGTATCATGACCAGTCTCGGGCTGGCGTGCGCAGGGCTGTGCCTGACGGGGTCCAAGAGGGACAAGCGCGGGTTGCTGGGTAGGTTGGCTGTGTGGTTTGCTTTTGCGGGGGTGTGTGTTGTGGACGGGGTGCTGTTGGTAATGGTGATGGGGAATGCGAGGTTATGATGAAGCGCTGAAGTTGGGTTTCTTTCTCTTTCTGCTGGGATAGTCCGGGGCCAGGATAGTATACCGGGCTATCGGTCACGCTGGTATCAGCAAGGTTGTTATATGGACAGCTCTTGGGGACTTCTGTCAAGTTATCAGCAGACAGGGAACTCTCTCGCGGTCGTTCGGAGCATTAGGCGGGCAGTGTACAAGACGGCAGCATTTGCGACCTAGCAATAGGAACCCATGAATAGATCACGAATTATCAATGACATAGTAAATAGGTATATACATATCTGCAATCCTCATTCGTGCCCTCCGTCCCGCCTGTAATGGAGTGCTTACCAATATGGAGCGATACATGTCAGCGCTACAGGCCATGTTGCTCGACTGTGGCACAAATCTTACCTACCAACTCGGGCAGTATCTTACTCGTCACTAATCATTTGAAGTCGCTGCGTAATACAAGTTGCCTGTTAGTCGGCTCCAGTTATGTCTTGGTCAGACGAGCTGACTTGTAAGGGGAATGTCCCCGCATCAACTCCCCTCACACACAAACTACACACCCAGCCCATCAAGAAATTGAGATTCCGCGGAAAGGAGCATACAAGCATAAAATGGTCCACCAAACCAGAAGCAAACTCACGGCCCTGTTCCCGCACGCCCAGCATCCCGTCATCATCAGCGCCCCCATGCTGGGCACGGCCAACAGCACCCTCGCAGCAGAAGTCTCCAAAGCAGGCGGCCTCGGTATGCCCACCCTCCCTTACCTTTCCCTAATTCATCACACTCACTATATCATAACCAACTTACCCTTTTCATTCTGATCACATCACAGGAATCATACCCGCCGGCTTCGACTTCACCCCTTCCTCGACGCACCTCACCACCCTCGACAGCGAACTCTCCGCCGCCCGCACCAAACTCAACATCCTCCCCACTGTTTCCAAATATGATGATCCCTTACCCGTCGGAGCAGGCTTCATCCTCTCCCACCCTTCCTTCCTAACTCACTTCCTCACCACCGCCCTGCCCCTCCTCCGCGCCAACCGGCCCGCCGCGGTATGGCTTTTCGCTCCGCGGGCAGACGACGTTGCCTCGGGCGCTGTTCGGACTGCTATTGCCGCGCTGAAGGCGGAAGGATTTGTCGTCATGTTCCAGGTCGGTACCGTTGCGGCGGCAAGGCAGGCCGCAAGGGACGGGGTTGATGTGCTTGTGTGTCAGGGGGTGGATGCCGGGGGCCATCAGTTTGCGGGCGGGGCCGGGGTGGTGAGTTTGGTACCTGAGGTGGTTGACATGTTGGCGCAGGAGAGGGAGGAGTTGGGGTTGGGGGAGAGGGAGGTGGTGGTTGTTGCGGCGGGGGGCATTGTAGATGGGAGGGGCGTGGCGGCTGCTTTGGCACTTGGTAAGTTCTCTTGTGTGTGTGTGTGTGTGTGTGTGCGAATGGTGGGAGATACTGATAAGGAGTGATGGATTTGTTAGGGGCGGAGGGGGCTGTCATGGGAACTAGGGTAGGTGATCTGCTTGTCGAAATGGGGTTGATTGAGCGTGGTGACGGAATGCTGAATAGAGTTCAGTTCACCGTTGCTGAGGAGGCTTGGACGCCGGAGTTTCGCAGGAACCTCATCCTCGAGACGAGAGACGGGGGGCCTGCCACTGTCAAGTAAGCGCCACTGACTGTGGGAGGGGGGAATTGATGGCTCACAAGTCTTAGGACCCCCGTCCTCGATGACATCCAGGGTACTCCCATTTGGTCCGGCATCTATGACGGCCGAGCTCTGGCTGGAAAGTCCTGGCAGGACCACGCTGCCGGCATGCCGCTGGAGGAGAACAGACGGCTGTTTAAGGAGGCCGACAAGGCGGGCGACACGTCGCGGAAGATCACTTGGGTGTGCGTAGCCTCGAATATTACCCACGAGTTCGCTGCTGCTAACGAACAATCAGGGGCACCGGTGTTGGCCTGGTGAAACGAATTCAACCAGCAGCAGATATCGTAAGGGAGGTGCGAGGTGATGCCCTCAGACGGATTCGGGGACTGCAGTCTGCTAGTTAAAAGAAACGCAAGACCAGATCCCTTCATTCTACTGGTTTCAAGAACCTCTACAACTCAGTCCTGGTTTGTTGTTTATCATGAAACTTTGTTAGTTACTATGATTCTTGTTCTACTTTTAAATCTTCTTCACTTGCACTTTCTTGTACTCTTTCTTTTATTCCCTCCTCCACTTTATCTTCGTTCTCCTCTCCCTTCTTCTCTTACTATTTATCCTCCTCTTCCATGTCTTTCACTTACACTCCTTACTCTCCAAATTCTTACTTTCCTTAGATCTAACTTATAATTTATCTCCAGGTGGTTGGCCACCATGTACCACTCGAACGAAGAAACCAGGGCTGTACTGTAACCATCTCTAAAAGCACCTCTAAATTTACTTACCGCTACAGATCCTCCTTCACCTCATCCCCTGACTCTACCTCCCTCTGGTAAACCTTCCTCCCCCCGATCCACGTCTCCCTCACCTTCAACCCCCTCAACTCCTCCTTCCCCACACCCCCAATATCCTCATCCAGCACGATCCAGTCGGCAAATGCTCCCTCCAGAATCACCCCAGCCCTCCCCTCCAGGAACGCGCCCCTGGCCGCGCCCTGCGTAAATCCATCCAAAGCCTGCTCCAAGCTCAAGGCCTCCTCAACATGCCACCCCGCCTCGTGGCCCGGCGGCCCAGATCCCGTGCGCGGGCTCTTCCTCGTCACGGCCGCGTAGATACCTTCGAACGGGTTCGGCGGCTCGACGGGGAAGTCGCTCCCCAGGACGGGGTGGCTATCCAGCAGCGAGCGCATGCGGTAGGCCTCGGAGCGCGTGCGCTCCTCGCCGAGGCGGCGGGTGACGTAGGCCATGTCCGAGGTGGCGTGGGTCGGCTGGATCGAGGGGATGATGCCCAGCGCGTGCATGCGTTCTTGGTCGGCCGGGTGGATGGTCTGCGCGTGCTCGATGCGGAAGCGGTGGCGGGCCTGGCAAGCCGAGAGGTTTTCTTGGTGGGAGTCCGGGCAAAGGTCTTTAAGGGCGGCCTCGAGGGCGTCCACGGCGAGCCGGTTGGCTAGGTCGCCGATGGCGTGGATATTGACTTGGAACCCGGCAGCCGACCAGGAGCGGGCAAGAGAGGTGAGAGTCGAGGCGTTGACGAGGAGAGAGCCGGATGTGTCCGGGCGGTCCGAGTATGGCTCGATCATGGCGCTGCCCCAGCTTCCGAGGGCGCCGTCTGCGATGGTCAGTCTGGATATTAAGTAAACGGAAAATAGGGAATCGACTGCCTACCTGCAAACAGCTTGACGCTCCTGACCGAAAGCATACCCTCCGGATGCTCCAGCTTGGATGCCTCGTCCGGACAAAACGTGTTCCTCCGCGAGCATTCCACCATTGCGTACACCCTGAGCGACCAGTCCTCGGTCCGGCTCATCTCGTCATACATGGCGATGTCCACCGGCAGCACGCCCGCGTCATGTATGCCCACCAACCCAACCTTGTGCAGCTCCCTCATGGCCGACGCCACAAACGTCTTCTTCCGCTCCTTTCTTGGCTTCGGCCACAGCGACGTGACCAAATCCATGGCATTGTCGCAGAATACTCCCATCCCCGGCGTCCTCACAATCTCACCGCCAGGCACCTCCTCGGGCAGATCCGGCGGCAGCAAATCTAGCACCGCCTTCGACACCCACGTACAATGCACATCCACCCGGTCCAGCATGAAGTACTTTCCCCTGAGCACCTCGTCCTCCTCCAGCAAATCCTACGAGCCACAGTCAGCACGCCGAACTCACCACATATGAATATTGCAAAAAATAAATAATAAATAAATAGATAAAAAAGAAGAGAAGGAAAGAAACGGGGAATACCTGCAGCAAACGGCGTCCCGCCCATGGTCATCTGATCCCACCCGATCCCCCTCGCCCACTCCGCCCTGGTTCCCACGCCAGGATTCACCGCCAGATACGCCCGCAGCCGCCTCCTCACCTCATCCGGAGAGTTGGCTCCAAATAAGTCAGCCGAGTGCAGGAACTCGCCGTACTGGATCAGGTGGCCGTGGCCGTCCCATAGACCGGGGAGGACATGGCCCTTTCTAATTTCAATCTCCCCATGCCGCTCGACTAACTCCGCAAAGGAAGCAGTTGTGGAAGAAGAGGAAAAGACGCTGGTGAATTTCCCATCTGGAGACACCGAGAAGCAGTTGACTTTCTCGTCTCTGTTGTTGTTGTCGTCGTCGTGGACGATGGCGGCCGTGCGGACGGATTGGTAACAGTATGTTTGCACCGCACCTGCATCATTGCCCACGGCTGCGGCATAGCTGTTGTGGGGTGATGAGGAATAGCTAAAGACGCGCCTGGGAAGGAGGCGGGGTTGTAAGGTCAGGACGACGGCGGCGCCGCCTGCGAGGAGGAACAGGCGGAGGCCCCAGCGGAGGGCTGGGGAGGATGAGGAAGAGGACATTGGCTTGTTGCTGTGACTGGTGTGCTGTTAGTATTGGTGGATGGTAGAGAGGGAAGACTTTGATTGTTCGAGTGCTCACATGAAAAAATGTACTGACTGCTTGAAATGTTATGACCCAAATACAGAACGAAGGGCCGGACCGACAAATCCACAAACAGAAGTTACGAAACCCTCCTGTTCGGCACCGGTGAAGCCCGATCAGCGTGCAGTGGAGTTGGACCAACTAGGGGCAACCCGCCTATTATCGACCATCCGCGGTGAAAGCAACAGGCGGGAAACCCATTTCCATGACCATATCGTCCGTGCAGCTCGCACAATGATACTTATTCTCGTCGTTGCTTGCTATCCTTACACGTAGAGACTTAGCAGTTTAGGTAACGCACAGTTCTGCCCCGATTGTTCTTGGCACCGACACCATCAGAGATTGCACTGTACTTTTCCTGACGCCGACATGATATCCTACATGTGAACACAAACCCGATAACCAGCAACGGCACAACTACAGCCGCCGCTCCTCCCACTCCCGCCTCATCTCAAACACGCCGATCTCGCTGCGCGTCGCCTGCCCACTAACACGATACCCACTAAACTCAAGCATCCCCCCGTAAAACCCAATCCTGCCCACAACCACACCATCCCCCAGAAACTTGACATAGCTCCCGTCATCCGCCTCGTCGTGCTCCCCGCCCTGACTATCTTCCCCCCGCCAGCTAAAGTACATCGGCCGGGGCGAGGCCGCCCACGGCCGCTCGTCCAGGCGAAGGATGCCCTTCAGAGGGCCAATCTCAAACAAGCCCCAGAGCGCCTCGCCGTCCAGCGTGAAAATGATGCTCGAGTCCTCATCGCGATCAACATACTCGCGCGGGCCCGTGCACCGCAGGCGGTACCGGCCGTTCAGCAGGCCCAGGGCAGGCAGGGGCTGGCTGCCGGCCTGGGCATTGTCGTTGGTATAACCGTTGTCGTAGATGCCACTACCGTGGACCCTAGGAGATCCTGGGTAGGGAGGCGGTGGGTCGTTGTTGTCGGGCAAGTCCCACTGAGATGGGGTGATATCAAACCGGGGAAGCTGATGGGAGGAGGCCGCGGTTGTGGTCGATCGGCCCGGGCCAGCTCCGATGATGAATGGGCGGGAGCGCCGAGCCGTCTGTTTCGTGCGTGGAGCCGTCGGGCGCGTAGCTGGCTCATCGGAGGGTGAGGAGGGTGCCGGACGGGAGGAGACGGACCTGGCGACCCTCGATGAGGGTGGGCCACGCCGAGCTGTCTGTTTCTTGACCCTAGCCGTCTGCGTGGATGTTTCCGGGGTCAACTTGGTGGGAGCTGGCTTGGTGGGAGCCGACTTCTTGCTGGTCGAGCTGGTCTTGGTCTTCTTTGCTGCGGGCTCGGGGGTGGTAATCTGGACGTTGCCCCGGGGTCCAATAGATACAGAGAGGTTGATGTTGACATTGGTTCCTTCATCAGCCTTGCGCTTGCTGGATCCTCGAGCGGGTGTGGCTGCAGCCGGTGCTGCCGCCTTTTTGAGCGCTTGTTTGGCTTCGCGCTCCCGCTTGGTCCATTCTTTCTTCAACTCGGCCTCAATGCTGAGGATGTGAGCAGGCACGGCCAAGTTCCCCTTGTTGACGGCCTCGAAGAGCCTCATCTTGGCGGTTCCTTTGGTCTTGGACGGCGGCAGACCGTAATGAATGAGCTGCGCCTCGTACCAATGGCCTGGGGGATCTTTAGAGCCACCGTTACCGCCAAAAAGAGCATTGAGTTCCGGGATAGTCGCGCGGCGGTGCCGGTTGTGACCGCTCGCCTCGACATAGAGCTCCCCCGAGTAGAACCAGCCATCACAAGTCACCGGAGGAACCAGCGACATGTTTGCGGCCTTGTTGAGAGCGAATCCGACGAAACAGGCTGGTGACGGTAAATTGAGGAGCGAAGAGCGTTGGGTTTAGGTGGGAAGCAAGAGAAATGGCTGGCCCCTGCGGGGCATTTATTGGTAGGCCTCAGACCCTCAGTCATGATTTCGTCCCATTGGCAATTCGCATGCAGCCAGTCTTGCTTCCTTTCTCATTGCATCCCGTCATGATGTGAATTTTCTCGACGCTGTCTGCCGAGTCAGGTTCCTAGACAATATCGGGGATGACTTTCGGTGCCTGGTCCTGCGGCACTCACCTCTAGAGATCCAGCTGTTCACCTCGGAAGCTTCTTGTGACAGCCATCGCACGACGCTCAGCATTTCTGTGAACAAACAAGCCAGAGCACAAAAGTGCCGAGTAAGGGAACATGACGAGAGTCTGTTGGCTAGGCGTAACCTGGAAGTTGCTTGAGGAAACCATGCGCGATACAATCGAAACACGCCAACTGTTGGAATGTCTGGGAAGGGACAGCTCACTGACAGCACCAATTTGTCGACATCAAGTTACACCAGAAGTTACACCAAGTCCATGGACTCTGAATGTAATAATAGGTAATGAATGGAGAACAGGAAACAGATAAGGTAGCCCTGTAACTCTGCGTATTTCAAGTATCTTACACTTTATTACGTGATGGGGCGCGCTGCTCACGGGCTTGGGCAATGTTGTTCGGCGTTGCGTCAACTGCTTGCAAGTCAACAGCGGCCGGTTTGGTGTATCTAAGAACATCACAAACCATCCAATAAAGTGACGGGAGAGCGCTTCCTCCAATCTTCAGAATTATTTTTGTAAGCCTTACTGCGTTGCTTTGTTGCCTTCCAGGTTCGCCAGGTTGCATTTTGATACCTCATTTTCATCTAACTCAGTTCGCGTCGCGTTCCACAAGCATATGCGCAAAACCCCACACTCTCAACCCAACCTCCGCCGGCTATGACCACTGACCCAGATTCGCACAGCTTCACAGCTCTCCCACTTGCCAACCCCTTCGACGAAGCCAACATGAGCAGCTCGCCCAAGGACGGGGAGAAACCGCACGACGAGTCGCGAGATCATGGCGACGGCGACAACGATGAGGTGCGACAAGACTCTCCATCAGGCCGGCTGTCCCACTGCAGCGCCAAGGCAAAAGATAGAACACAGAAGGACAAATAAGAGGAGGCTAACTAGTTTCTGGACATGATCAGGAAGAGATTTCGGCCATGAAGCGGCGCGTGGCCGAGATGGAGGCCGAGGCGGCCAAGCTGCGGGAGATGCAGGCGTCGCTCGACCAGGCCCGCCAGGACCTGAGCGAGGACAAGGAGGACGTCGACAACCGGAGCATATTCGTCGGAAACGTCGATTACTCGACCTCGCCCGAGGAGCTCCAGGCGCACTTCCAGAGCTGCGGCTCCATCAACCGCGTCACCATCCTGCTCGACAAGTTCACGGGCCAGCCAAAGGGGTAGGGTTTAATCTTGGGCGCCAGACTTTGATTATGATGTTTGCGATTGTGATGGAAGTTCTGACAGGGAGTTTTCACAGTTACGCATACGTCGAGTTCAGCGAGCCCAGCCTCGTCGCCCAAGCCCTCGTGCTCAACGACAGTGTTTTTAAAGGACGAACCATCAAGGTGGAGCCGAAGCGGACAAACATCCCGGGCATGTCGCGCGGGCGCGGGAGGAGTGGGTTCCGCGGCGGTGGCCGTGGTGGTTTCTACGGCGGGAGAGGTGGCGGCTACGGATATTCGGTGAGAGGAGGAGGATACCGCGGGGGCTACCGGGGCCGGGGTCGCGGGTTCGCACCTTACTGAAGTGTATTCGGAGTCGCTTTGGATGGGGGATGTTATTCTCCAAGGAGGTTGACGGTCTTTCGGCCCCCTTGATATAGGACCGGGCAGGGCTCGTCGATGTCTTTTCTGTTTTCTCTCTTTTTGTACCAACGGGATACTTTGTATTGTTTGCTTCGGCAAGGCGTCAGAGGGTTTGGGCAAAAGAACGGAAAGTCAGCTCGGGGAAATCCCGGGGCATGATCGACAAAAGGTCGTTGTTCGAAATCCCCTCATTGGCAGGAGACGTATCGAGGATTGCTTCGTCTTCCATTATATGATTATTGGGAGGATCCTAGCTGTTCTCGAGTGCCGAGTCCTCATCTGACTGGGGATGGAGTTGTTGTGTCTCATGTTGAGGGATACAGTCAGCGGGGAGACCTGAAGTCACCACGGCTGCTCGATGATGGCTGCATACTATGTTCTCTTACTCAGGCTTCTCAGATCTGCTCGTTGTTGTTCCCGGGATTCCTCTGGACGTCAATAATATCCTATCAAAGTCCCATATCACACAGTACCTGTATTGTATATGACCACAGAATTTCCAAGATTACCTTATGAGAGCGTTACCCAGCTTCTTGAGGGGCACACCAGGACAGCTTAGAGTTACCAAGGCCAATCTTCTTCCCGATGCAAAGCTCACGCCTCGAGTTTCATGATACATACGAGCGGAAATGGGAATTCCAGGGATGTTTGAGAATACTCACTGGCCGGACTATGTGTCGCTCCTCCACCGTACGGCTACCAGTCATCACTCTATGAGCTCGACGACCCCTCCTGCTCCAATCCCCCCAGGTGGAGATAGACGCCACAACGGTTATCGATCGGAACTTTCGATGCAAAACACTGGAATAGACAATGGTACAGCTAGAAACCGTTAATGATAGGGCAGAAACAGACTTCAAATCATTTATCAACATCCTAAGTAACCACGAATGTGAATCCCTCCTACCTTAGATATCCGCATCATCCGGCTGCGCGGGGCTTCGTCACTTCTTCTTTGGGTTGTAGTTGGGCTAAGGTGTTTGCAGGGTTCAGAATCTTACCCGGTAAACGCCTGCTAAAAAAGTCTTTGTCTTTTTGCGCCCAAAATGGAGCCCACCATTGATGCCTTGGTGGCACGGGCGGGTGCTGATTCCCTAGGTAGGCCTGCCCTGTCGAGGGGAATCTGACGCATGGAATTAAGTCTCAACGCCAACACCAGCGCTTGCCTGATGTCTCGATTCTGCAGCTTACCCGCTCGTCAAGTCCAACAAAGTGTTGTATGCAGTGTACGCAGTCAGCCACTGCGTCACCGCGTTTTCTTGCCTGTGTCGCCGCTCGAAATCGGGTCATAATACTTAGGTTAAACCAACGAGGTTCGAAAGCGGGGTGGCCCTGACAGCACAGCCTCATCACCTTCCACCCCTTCGAGGTCCAGGTGCGCTCGCATCTTCGCAACGCACTTGCTTGCTGATCCCGGATCTTGCCGCCCTCGACGTGTGTGTTGCTACTTTCCGACCCAAGTCCTCCTGCTAATTGCGCGGCCTCCCCGAGACGCTGCATCGCCCAAATCCCACTTCCCATCATCCCCGATCAACCAGCGATACTCGCCGTCACCGCCGACCAACAATTCCGTTTTCGTTCCACAACCCGTTGACCGTCCGATCAACCGCCGGCGGGACTGGTGGGCGAGACACGGCGCCACGTGCTAGCTAGGTCTGCCTTGTGCTGTCGGCAACCATGAGCAGCCGGATGGATGCAGGGCTTCCAGCGTACGTTCCAGTCCCTGGTGATGGCGAACTGTTCCTTCGGCAGCGTGCCCCTGATTCTCCGAGCCAAAGTATTTGATGAATGCCGTGCTAACTGTCATACAACAGCCAGCCGAACCTGCGCGTAACGAGTACATCAGCCCTTCCCTGTCCGCGATCAGATCGCTGGAATTCTCATCTCGAAGTTGCCACTAACTTTGCCATCCAGTCATCGCTGCCGACGGCTTATACAAGCGAGATGTGTTCAGTATGTCCTGGACTCCTGTTACACAGCTCGTATACCACGGTTGCCGGATGCTGACTTCGTCTACAGAACTTCCCGACCCCTTTGCGGTCGCCACTATCAATGGCGAGCAGACCAAGACGACACAAGTTTCTAAACGAACGTTGAATCCGTATTGGAATGAGAGCTTTGACTTGTAAGCGCGACCTCTGCACGACGGCGGCAGCTGGGACAGTGCAGCTCACAAGCAACAGCAAAGTCAACGAGGATAGCATTCTGGCGGTACAAGTGTTTGACCAGAAGAAATTCAAGAAGAAGGACCAAGGTTTCCTTGGAGTCATCAATATCCGGATAGGAGATGTCATTGAGCTGGTTCCAGAGGCGGATGGTACGGTAAACCCCACTCCCTGGCTCTGGCATGATGACTCTTTTCATCCTAGCTAATATGCTGGCACCCCCTTTGTAGACCAGATGCTCACGCGAGACCTGAAAAAGTCAACGACTGATAACCTGGTGGTACACGGAAAGCTGATCATTAACCTCTCCACCAACCTGTCAGCTCCGAACCGCATGACGCAACCGCCACCTGCTTCATCCAGCCGACCCTCCCTCCTCAGCCCACAGGCCTCTTCTCTTACCAACGGCGATCGTGCCTCCGAAAGACCTTCATCAGCCATGTCGGGCCCCAACGGCACGCCGACGCCGGGTGCTCAGCTGACTATGCCCCATCGCCCAGCAAGTTTAGTATCGACGCAGTCAGCCAACGCCCCTGGCGCTGCTGCTGCCAACGCTTCGATAAACGGGACTGCTCATCCCCGGCAAGCTACCAGTACGTTGAGCCCGTTTGAGGATGCCCAGGGACGGCTACCGGCCGGCTGGGAGCGCCGGGAGGACAACCTCGGGAGGACTTACTATGTCGACCACAACACGAGAACGACGAGCTGGAACAGGCCGACTGGCACGGGGTTAGTCGACGCCCGCGTTGCCGAGGCGAACACCCAGGTGGAGCGACAGAGACATCAGAACCGTACCCTGCCCGAAGACCGTACCGGGTCGAATTCGCCGACGCTCCAGGCCCAGCAAGCAGCGACCCAGGCCGCGGCCGCTTCGACCATGTTGCACACGGGAACCACGACGGCAGGGACGGGTGAGCTTCCCCCGGGCTGGGAACAGAGGTGGACTCCGGAGGGCCGACCTTACTTTGTTGACCACAACACGCGCACCACGACGTGGGTGGATCCGCGGCGTCAGCAGTACATCCGCATGTACGGCGGGCAGAACAACCAGGGTGGCACGATCCAGCAGCAGCCGGTTTCGCAGCTCGGTCCACTGCCTAGCGGTTGGGAGATGCGGTTGACGAACACAGCACGCGTCTACTTTGTCGACCACAACACCAAGACAACGACGTGGGACGACCCCCGGCTGCCGTCGTCGCTCGACCAGAACGTGCCTCAATACAAGCGTGACTTCCGGCGGAAGCTTATCTACTTCCGGTCGCAGCCGGCCATGCGCATCCTTTCCGGCCAGTGCCATATTAAGGTTAGGCGCTCGCACATCTTTGAGGACTCGTTTGCCGAGATTTCGCGGCAGTCGCCCACAGATCTCAAGAAGCGACTGATGATCAAGTTTGACGGCGAGGACGGCCTGGATTACGGTGGTCTTTCGAGAGAGTTCTTCTTCTTGCTGTCGCACGAGATGTTCAATCCCTTCTACTGCCTGTTTGAGTACTCGGCGCACGACAACTACACGCTCCAGATCAACCCGCACTCGGGCATCAACCCGGAGCATCTCAACTACTTCAAATTCATTGGGCGGGTGGTCGGCCTCGCCATCTTCCACCGGCGGTTCCTCGACGCATTCTTCATCGGGGCACTGTACAAGATGATTCTGGGCAAGCCCGTGGTGCTGGCCGACATGGAGGGCGTGGACGCCGACTTCCACCGGTCGCTGCAGTGGATGCTGGACAACGACATCTCGGGCGGCATCCTCGAGCAGACCTTCTCGACTGAGGACGAGCGGTTTGGCGTCATCACGGTCGAGGACCTGATCCCCAACGGGCGCAACATCGAGGTGACCAATGAGAACAAAAAGGAGTACGTCGACCTGATGGTCAAGTGGCGTATCCAAAAGCGCATTGCCGAGCAGTTTGAGGCGTTCAAGGAGGGGTTCCATGACCTGATTCCGCAGGACCTGATCAATGTGTTTGATGAGCGCGAGCTGGAGCTGCTGATTGGCGGCATCGCCGAGATTGATGTGGACGACTGGAAGAAGCACACCGACTATCGCGGGTATACCGAGACGGACGAGGTAATTCAGTTCTTTTGGCAGACGGTGCGGTCGTGGGACGGCGAGCAAAAGTCGAGGCTGCTGCAGTTCACCACGGGAACGTCGCGTATTCCGGTGAATGGGTTCAAGGACCTGCAGGGTAGCGACGGGCCGAGACGGTTCACTATTGAAAAGGCGGGAGATATCAACAATCTGCCCAAGGCGCATACTTGGTGAGTTCTTTTTGCTGTCTCTTTCCTCCTCCTTCGTCCCCCCCCTTCCGTCACTTTGGGTATTTGTTATAAGCCTAGTGGCTAACATGTGTGTGTGTTCTAGCTTCAACCGCCTGGACCTTCCTCCGTACAAGACGCTGGAGCAGCTGCAGCACAAGTTGACGATGGCGGTGGAGGAGACGATGGGTTTCGGGCAGGAGTAACATTGCGGAGCGGGCGGGATACACCATTGGTTTTCCATTTCTGCATTTCCTTTTGCCCTCTCCAACGGATGGTGTTGCGCTGGCTTGTTGTGTCGTTTTACCCTACCTATTGCGTCCTTGTCCTCCCCTCCGTACCTCTTTTCTCTTGTCTCTCCGGATGAACGGGGTCTCTTTTTCTTTTCTTCCTAAACAAGTCCTGTATATAGATACATGATGACTGGATGGGCTCTTTGTTGTTCAGTATCGGCTTCGTCCTTTGCGTGCAACATCGTCTGGTGGGCTGAGTTTCCTGGATTGTGTGTCGAGTGTCGTGTGTTTGGGGGCTCAGGCAAACGGGGCGGAAACTGTGCGCTACCGTGACCTACACTTTAAATACCTTAGTTAGGATAGCAGCAATGACACGATCGAAATGCTTTGTCTAAGCGGAATTGGGTATGTACCTAGATGATGATGAAACCAGTTTGCGTTGGCTGCTTGTGTGCCTTGCACGAGGTCAGTCAGTGATCACTTGGGAAGGCGTGGCTGAGTGCTCGTGACGTGGCCTCCTCCGTCGCATCATGTCTCATGTGCGCAGAACGGGACGTCTACCTGACCCCCTTCCTTCAAAGTTGACGATGTCAGAGGTGGCCGATCGACCCTCGTCCATGTCAGGAAATAGACTGTATCATCAAGACCGGAGACGAAACCTTGCTCAAAGAGTTGTTTGAATGAATAATTCAGCTACAATAAGACGTCCCAACCCATGTCGTTAATGTCTGGCGAACAGTAGGGCGTCCAGAGCACGCGCTGTGTAAAGCTGTCAAGACGTGTTTGCGGGGACGTCAAAGACTTACAGATATGACGGGTACTCCATATGCTTCAGGTACGCCTACCACGAGAAGCTCGAGCAGGTTCACGACGCAGCGGTCCGCGGCTGTCCACTGTGCTCCATGGTATGACTCACATTTGTACAGCTCTCGGTGTCAAATTGGATTTGGCCACGGCTTGAAGCTACAAGGGACGAAGAGGAAGAGAACGACCCCAATCGGCTTGCGACATTCACTTCGACTTCTCAATGAGCAGGGACAGTAGCGAGCGTGGCTATTATCAGCTCAACGTCTCCTACCATGTCGATGAGAGAGCTTGCTGTTATCCTCTCAACCGGGTGTCGCAGTTGTGCTTGGTCCCTGTCAGAAGAGGTAACTAAAGTCAACCAAATGATATATCTGCGCAGCTGTCGATTCAATAGTTAATCATCCACCACTCTCGTACGGTGACTAGGCCACTGTTTCGGCGTACACGACGGAGAAGTCTCTAACAACACGGGGTCTGATGCCGCGTTGGGTTTCGCAGCTATCTGCATCCGTAAATGCGAAGTGGAACACGCCGGAACAACTTCATTATCAGACAATGCTTGGAAGTCGACAAGCTTGATTGGTCTAATATCATTCCTCTGAATAACGGTTCTAGAAAGGGTCGATATCAGCGCACTCATTGTCCTTGTTACACTGCCGTATTACTCATAACTGTATGCTGCTGAGCGATCTCTGATCACAGCAGAGTGACCACCCGCTCGCTGAGAACTGCAGCCTTCTCCATCATGACGGCTCTTGCACTCGACCCCGGTCTCTTCCAAAATTCCCATCCAAAACCATAAAATACAAGGGCCGCCGCGTACCCCTGAACTGTGAACCTCCCCACCCGCTTGATAATATCCCGATCGAGATCCAGCTGCTCGAGAATCACGCCCTCGGTGCATCGGGTGCCTTCGGACATCTTAGTTGGTAGACAGTATACAGGTTTGCCCTCGCTACTTCCAACCCCAATTACATCTGTCTTGTCCATCCAGGCATCACACTCGAAACTCTCACCGCTGAGAACCATGGTGAGAACCGACCCCGAAGGCCAAGCTTGCGCCTCCCGCTTTCTAACACCCGCCCTCCGCGGAAAGTCCCTGAGCTTGATGTAGCCTCGGGACACCGAGCGCATGACGTCCTCTCCTGACGCGTACGTCTCTGGCTCGAGAATCTCCACCAGGATTTCGTTGTATCCGTGGAAATTTTGTCACGATCGGACCGTAGTGGAGCGAGACATGTCCCTGGACGGACGCCCACGACCATGACGGGGCGACGTAGGTCCCCAGCCTGGTGGCGGGCTCACCATTCTCTTTCCTCCGCTCTTTGTAATGACGTCAAGGAGAGTCTTTCTCCCAGAAGAGGTGGTATGGAAGATGGCGCCTCCGAAGACCCGCAAGATACACGTCGCCGCTCATTTCGGGCCTTTGCTGCATCAGATTGGCTATTTCCGTGAAGGCAATCAGCTTGTCCTCAGGCTTGGTCAGGGCCAGCATCAAGTACGTCTCGACCAGCTGGGCCCAAGTGGAGATATTCTAGTGAACCGATAACCGGAGCAGCCCTACGCCTGGCCATCGACCTAGCCTCTCGCCCCCATACTCGGTCACTTTCGGGACGCCGGGAACCACGCGCTTGAAGCGCCCGTACCACAGCACGCAATCGTCACTGGCCTTAAAGGTGTTCGTTTTCGGGAGGCCGCGGGGAAACATTTCGCAAGCTTCCAACTCGCGGCATTCAAAGAACATCTGGTCCCGGCAGAAATGCACGATCTGTCGGGCAAGCAAGGTGCTCCTGCGTGACCCAGCACCTCACGTTCAGCGGCGGTGCGAGATATTGAAGGAGCATAGGCACGGGCTGATGAGCCGGTAGCGTCCCGGCTGCATGTAGCACTGGCTGTTCCCGTTCTCACCGTGCCGGTGATGTCAAGGGTGAACGGGGCAACTGCGAGCCGGCGTCTGTTGAAGAAAAGTCACGCGTTACCATTCTCGGCGCCGGTCACGGAAATGTTGAACCTGGCGTTTGAATTGACCTGCTGCATCAGACCAGCTTCCCTCTGCCAGTCGTCCGTGCTGTCTTGTATGATGCAGAGCGAGTCGATCCATATGTCCCGAACGCCGAACTTCTTCGCCGCTACGAAAGCGTCCTAGAAGGTTTTGCATAACTCGTTGACGGGGATTCCGGCTTGCCGCCAAGTTACCTAGCTTTAGCTTGGAATACGTCCGCGTTTCCCCATCGATGACTCGGGATCCCGTACTGTATGCGACCCGTTTGAGTTTCGGTGATGAGGAGCCGGGGAGTGACGATTTTATCGATGGACCAAGATTCGGGAATCTGTTACCTAGATTTTAGAACTCAAAGTGCTTCGGGAATCATCTGGCGAAACATTTCAATTGTAGGAGTTAGTCTCGCTACCTTAGCTCGAGCTTGGTTAAGGTAGCTTACCCTAACCCTCATACCTGGGCGTGACGAAGTCAAGCATCAGGCTCCAATCACCCCTGAGGCACTGTTTAGGCGTCAGCTCGCTGCCCCGCGACCACGCAACCCCTGATTGATACCCCTCCATAGCTCAGCCAGCTCCATCACTTGATCATTCACCTCCCAGCGAACAAATCTCCTTTTCCTTCTCTCTCTTGTCAGATTTCAGAGTTCCAGATTGTTGCATTAGAATACGCACACTCTCGATCATACGAATTCAACCATGTCCATCGAGATTGAGAAGATCCTGGCTGCGGCGCCCGCAACAACGCGAGGTCAGCCAACACAGCTCTCGTGCGATCCAAAGGGCGAGCGCATAGCTTACGCGGTGAGTTTCCTCTTCACACGTTACCGTCCGTTCTCTGACGCCAACGGCAGTCCGGTAAATCTATTTTCCTCCGCAGCATCGACGACCCTTCCCTCTGCAAGCAATACACGGGCCATACGACCACCACGATAGTCGCCAAGTTCTCGCCCTCGGGCTTCTGGGTTGCCTCGGGCGACGTCTCGGGCAAAGTGCGCGTGTGGGACGCTGTCGATGCCGTCAACACCAAGGGCGAGTTTGCCATCATCTCGGGCCGCATCAACGACCTGGCCTGGGACGGCGACAGTCAGCGCGTCATCGCCGTCGGCGACGGCCGCGAGCGCTTCGGCCACTGCTTCACCGCCGACAGTGGCAACAGCGTCGGCGAGGTCAGCGGCCACAGCAAGGTCGTCAATGCCGTCGCCATCCGCCAGCAGCGCCCCCTGCGCGCCGCCACCGTGTCCGACGACAGCACCATGTGCTTCCTGCACGGCCCCCCCTTCAAGTTCGCGAGCAAGGCTGCGGGGTTGCACAAGGGGTTTGTCATGGGCGCCGCGTTCAGTCCGGATGGGAGCGCCCTGGTCACAGTGGGGGCGGACCGGCGGATTCAGCTGTACGATGGCAAGACGGGCGAACCGACGAAGCAGGTGGGCGAAGGCGTACACACGGGGAGCATCTTCGCCGTCAGCTGGGCGAAGGATTCGAAGCGGTTTGTGACGGCCAGCGCGGATCAGACTGTGCGGGTGTGGGATGCCGAGTCCGGTGAGTGTGTGCAGACGTGGCGAGTCGGGGAAGAAGGGAGTGTCAACGTTGCGGATCAGCAAGTTGGCGTGGTGTGGCCGCACGGGAGAACCGACGGGCTCATCATCAGCTTGAGCTTGAGCGGCGATCTCAACTACCTCACTGAAGGGAGCGACAAGCCAGCCAAAGTCGTCCAGGGGCACAACAAGAGTGTCACCGCGCTGGGCGTGACGTCCGAGGGCAAGGGCAAGATCCTCACAACAGGCAGTTTTGACGGCAAGGTCTGCAGCTGGGACGTTTCGACAGGCACCGGTACCGCGGTAGATGGTCAAGCACACTCCAACCAAGTAACCCAGTTCGCCTCGGCCGGCGGCCAAACCTACAGCGTAGGCTGGGACGACACGCTGCGCACGATCCAGGAATCAACCAACAACTTCCTCGGCAATTCGATCAAGCTCCCATCCCAACCCAAAGGCATTGCCACCACCTCCACAGGACGCACCATCGTCGCTCTAAACGACAGCATTGCCGTCTACGCAGACACCAAACATCTCACCCAGCTCCCGACCGACTTCACACCAAGCGTCATCGCAGCGCACGGCTCCACCGTCGCCGTCGGCGCAGCCAACAACAACACAGTCCAAATCTACACCCTCTCCAGCTCCAGCAACACCCTCACACCGTCCCACACACTGAGCACCTCCACCTCCCCAATATCCGCCCTCTCCTTCTCCCCGGACGGCACCCACCTCGCGGCGGGCAACGCGGCAGGAAAGATTGTCGTCTACAAGACAGCAAACTGGGAGGTGGCGACGGACCGGTGGTCGGCGCACACGGCGCGGGTGCTGAGCATTGCGTGGAACGCGGTGGGGACGCACGCCATCAGCGGGGCGCTCGACACCAACGTGCACGTGTGGAGCCTGGCGAAGCCGGGCAGCCGGGTCAAGGCGGCCAACGCGCACAAGGATGGCGTGTATGGCGTTGCGTGGGTCGAAGGGCATACGAGGGTTGCGAGTACGGGAGGGGATGCGGCGGTCAAGATATGGGGTTTGAAGGGTTTGCAATGAGCTAATAGATGTGTGATATGGTATGGGGGTTTCGTGTTGGTCGTATGTGGTATGGTAAAGCAGGCAAGACGGATAGAATCACGATGTTACGAGTGAGATGAGGAAAAACGAAGACAAGGAAGTCAATTAGGTTTTCCATCTATGACCGGACCTGCGTGAATATGCAAGGTACCGGAAGACTTCAAGCCCATCTTTATTAAACCACACATCTGAAACTATGATAATCGAACCGTAAATCTGACCCTGACCAAGGGGACCGTAAGAACGGGTATCTCCTCCAACCAATAAGCAGTGGAAAACCGCATGGTAACCATCCCACCGTCCGAGAAACATACAATAACCACTCTCCTCTGTCCCAGGCCACTGTCAGATACTCCACCGCATGTTCTTTCCCCAGCTTCCCTCCCACCAAATCAGGACTACAATCGTCCCAAAATCCAATTCCAGCCGCGGAACCTGAAACACGCCATTGCTGATGGCATAAACGCCCCATCTCAGAGACTCAATTGTTTCCAAACATCAGGTGCATCAACTCTTCCCCCGTCATGGCCTCTGCCTCGTCCTCGGTCGCCCAAACGCCATCCCAGCTATCGACCAAATTGGTGCCAAGATCCGTCTGGAGGTTGCCGACTTCGGTGTCCCCATTTCCAGTCCCAATTCCATCTCCAATCTCATCTAGATTAGGGACAGGCAAGTTGGCAATGTCGAGGTTGACACGCTCGCCTCCTTCCAGTTGAAACTCGACTGCACCGCCTGCACCAAGCCCGGCAGCCACGCTTGCAGCCTCGAATTCTTGAGTGAACTGGGTAGTGCGTTGGAAGCCATTTCTGTCGTTGATAGGGAGAGGCGCGTTTGCCAGGTCAAGGTCGATGAGTTCGGCTTCCGGTTCATTTGGACCTGCGTCACCAACAAAGGCAATGGCATTGCCAGCGCCGAATTGCCGAGTAGACGGGGGGATGCCGTTGATTTCATCGAAAATACCGTTGAAATGATTGTAGTTATTGTTGATAGTGGGAAGAGGGAAGTTTGCGACCTCAGCGTCGACGAGCTCGTCACCCTCGTCGTTCCAATTTCCACCTAAACCCGGCGTAGCGAAGCCGAAAGCCTCGAATTGCTGAATGAGCTGAGGAATACCGTTGATTTGATTGCCGATTCCGTTGACGGTGGGAAGACGGACGTTTGCGAAATCAGGGTCGTTGGGCTCGTCAACCTCTTCATTTTCGTTTTCGAGGGCAGCAGCAAGCGGAGCAATGGCATTCGCAAAACCCCGCATAAACTCCACCAGTTCATTGTTCAGTTCGTCTTCTTCGTTGATGGTCGGCAGAGGTTGATTTGCCGGGGCAGGTTCGATGATCCGGTCACCCTCTTTATTTTCGTTTTCGAGGGCAGCAGCAAGCGGAGCAGTTGCCTCCGCAAACACCTGAATAAACTCCAAAAGCTCGTCGTGGAGGTTGCCGTTTCCGTTGACGGTGGGCGGAGTGTGATTCAGGTCGAGTTCGGAGATGAATTCATCTTGCTCATCCCTGAATACCAGGCCTCCGCCAGCGCCAGGCACGGCCAGGCCGCCAAACTCAAATCCCTAGTTGAGCTGGACCATGCCTTTGTTGAGGTTGCCGTTGCCGTTGACAATGGGCGCAGGATTCGCCTCGAGCTCGATGGGCTCCTTCCCGTCTTCATTTTGGACCCCACCACCGGCGCCAGGTACGGCAATACCAGTCTCTAGCTCCTAGTCGAGCTGGGGCATGCCGTCGTCCTCCTGGTTGTTGACCGCCTCGGCCGGGCCATTGCCGTTTCCATCCGGTTGCTGCTGTGACGCGTTGGCGAAATTTGCTTCCAGGACGGCCTGGTTGAGCGCGTTCATCTGCGCAGCAAACTCGGCTGGGTAGCAGGTCAGTACCATCCAATCGAAGAGAGTAACGCGATCGGCGGCAGAAACGGGAAACGACGGCGGGCAGTACGGCGGCAGGGCGTCCAACGTGCCTTGGGTGATTCGGTCGGCAATGAGATCGACCGCGTCGACGAGTGATCTGATGATAATTGGTTAGCATTGTGCAACAAACGAAAGAGAAAGAATCAGCGCAAGTCATTCAGAAAGATAAGGTTCTTACCCGAGGTGCCCAATGACGGCCAGGCCGTCGTTCTCGAGGCTCTCAGCCAGCTCAAGTTGGTGGTTGTCCATCAGCGTCGAGTTCGCGACGACAATGAGTGGGGCGCCGAGACTCAGTACCTCGCCCACAGTTCCAGTGCCTGAGACGAAGTGTGAGCTGGGACCGTCGGAACACGTGTGTGGTAGGATCGACAGCAAAGCTTACCGCCATGGGAGATAACGCACCCCGCCGGACGCACGTTCACCTCGCCACGACAGGCGAGGATGTGTGACTGCATCTCGGTCGTGTAGCCGAAGCACATGACCGAAATGCCGACCCGCTCCTCGTCGGTCAGGCGGGCGACGCGCTCCGTGATGGCGTCGAGGTCAGGGCCGCACTGGATCTCGAGGGTCCTGTAGTCATGACCCGCGAGGCACTGGAGGAACCCCGCACTGCTAACCTCCTCGAGGAGGGAGCGGAAGCCAGCCGTTGCTCCGACCGTGACGAGGCATTGGCGACCAGGCAGCTGGGGTGGCGGAGGAGGGGCTGTGGTCTGGTGAGCTTGAGAACGGTCATTGTGAATAAAATCACGTTTCTGAATTTTTCGCTCACGAGCTTGGGCAGCAGTGACTGCGTCCGAGCCGGAGCTCGGAGCGCTGTCACTGTCCCCGTCGACACCATTGACGCCGTTGGCCATGACAGCGGCCGGCGCGGCATCTTGGGGTTGTTGGAATTGAGCGGGGCCAAGGCCACTGCCAAGGAGGAACACCGCGTTGAAGGGGTCCATTACTGGCAGAATAGCACGGAGTGTGAGGGAGTATGAGGCGGTGTGCAGGTTGAACTTTGGACAAATCTCGCAAGATAGCGGAAGAACTTCGGCAGTAGTTCGGAACATAATCTTAGGCAAGTGAGAGCGGAGCTTCGCAGGTGGGGTAACATGTTTGTGCTGGCGATTGTTCTGTGAGCGAAGAGTCGCAATAGGGGTACATGTTCATCTGTACGGATCCGTACAGGTCACACAATACTGCACTATAGGTGGTAGAGATAACTTTAAATAGATAGAAGATCCGGGTTAACAGTCACATGCCATCACAATTAGTGACATAGGGCCGGAGTCTTTTGATCCATTGATATGCTTCCCCACTCATCACCTCTCTCGACCTCTCCATACAACGCTTTGCACAGAGTCTTAGGATTGCAAACAGAAACTAAGAACTGCTCGACAGGGCTTATAGTCTATTGCCAATTGATAGCTCATAAGCCCAATATGTAATGAGGCATCAGTATCTCAGACATGGCTAAACTTACTGTGTACATCCAACTTAATCGGGAATGTAGACTGTGGCGGTGCAGGTGTGGCTAGTGATCCGCTCGGAGCCAGCAACTCCAGATTTTTGGCCATCCGAGTTCCCACCACGCATCGGGAGCCGCGTCCAACCACGACCCGACTCGACAATCCGGCATGGCCTCCCCCGTCAACCTCCTTCGGCTGTGTCTCCGGCCTAGCCGGAGGCTACCAAACCTCCGGGCTTCCGCTGTTCCGCAATTGACTCATCGGCGGCCATTATCGACGACACAATGGCGATCCGCCAGCACGCCAACAGAGGACGACGCCTCCGCAAAGGAGGCCGAAGACGAGTTGGAAAAGGTATTCAAGAACCCCGGCGAGTTCCTAAATGCTTTCATCCGCGATGAGAGCGTCAGCGACGAAGAGCGACGGCTGGCCCAGCGCATGCTGGAGGATTGGAGCAAGGTGCCGCTCCCCGAGAAGCAAAACATCGAGAAGCTTGCGCAAGAAGTCAACGAGGAGTCTGCGCAGCTTCGCAGGCCAATAATGCCCAAGAAGGATAGCTTCTGGCATGTGGAGGAAACCGACCAGGACTTGATCACGGACGAGGTTGGCGAGGACGATTTTGAGGAGGACGATATCATGGCCATGGGTCACGCCAAGCTCGAGGAGCATCGCGAATTCCGAGAATACGCGCGCATCGCTGTCTGGGAGATGCCGCTTCTCTCGAGTAAGCTTCTTCGGACCCTGCGTCCGTTTCAGTTCTCCCCCTGGGCCAGAAACCTAACATAAGTTCGAACCAGAACTCGCCAAGCCGTTCCAGCCGCCCGCCGAAGACGAGGTCCTCCGGTTCCGATACACAACCTACATGGGCGAGTTCCACCCCGCCGACAGGAAGGTCGTAGTGGAGTTCTGCCCCAAGGACTTGCCCGGCCTCAGCGAGGCTCAGCAGCTGAAGCTCAAGAAGCTTGCCGGGTCCAGGTACAACCCGGAGAAGGACATCATCAAGATGAGCTGCGAGCGATTCGAGCACCAGGCCCAGAACAAGCGATACTTAGGGGACCTCGTGAACAAGATGATCGAGGCCGCAAAGGTATGGAAGCCGATGAGCCGCGTCGCCATTTCTTTGGTTTTCCCCGTGGCTAAGACCGGACACTCTAGGACCCCACCGACATGTTTGAGGACATTCCCCTTGATACTCGCCACCACAAATTCAAGCCCCAGATCAAGTTTCCCAAGAAATGGTATCTGACAGAGGAGCGGAGAAAGGAGCTCGAGGAACAGCGGAAACAGGCGCTGCTGCTGGACGAACAGAAGAGGACGGAGGGGACCTTGATCGATGGCGTGCAGGCCATCCAACAGGCCATGCTTCACGCCAAGCCCGTCGAGGTGGTTCCGGTGTTGAGGAGAGGGCAGCGTGGCCGAAGGTAGGCCTCGGCAATCATGCCCGTTGAAACAGGGCGACCTGTCGCCTTCGGCCAGACTAGACGGAAACATATGCCTGCCATGATCCGGAGGACGGTGGGCTCATCGGCCACACCTTCCAGCCATTGTCCTGCCGGAACGGATTCTCGTCGAGGCGTGGAATTGGCTGTTGTATTATGAGATTCAATGTACATCAACTCATAGAGGATTGGGAGAGCTGGGATCTCGTTGCGTCGCAATGTATACTCGTGCTTCGGCTCGTAGACCTCTCGGCATTGACTGGACAACAGCCTATCGCATGTCTCTCATAAGGGGCTATCTGTGGTTGCAACTCTGAACTGAGCCTATGGAGAGAACCCGTTTCGAAGTCAAAGGGGCCACAACATCGGCCTTTCTTTCGAACGATAATTCTTTGCCGCCTGTTGAAGCTGTCGCGAGCCAAGGGCCCTCGGACTTCTGAGCAAGGAATGGGAAACGAAAATTTCATTTTCCAAGATATCAGCCAAATTTTAAATATAATTTCATTCAGGCTCTCATTGAAAAGGCTTGGCGAAATGGAAATACGGGTCTTACAGCTAATTATATGGAAATCTCGGGCTAGGGACTCGCTTAGCGAACTGTTGGGGAGGGTAGTAGAATTGTCACCTCAAGTAGCCCTAGCCCTAGCTCTTCGCCATTTGCCAAATACTGTAGATATAGGTGAGATATCTGAGAATTGAACTTTCAAGGCCCTGTTTCATTTTCCAATGATCAGAAGTAATCCGAATATCCTATCCCTATTCTGAGCGTGTGGCTTGGGCACTGTGGGGAAGCGGGGTTCGTGCCAAGGCTGCAACCGACCCTGCCATGCAGCTGCTATTCCGGGTGAGCTGCTTTTAACGGTCCGCTCCTGAGCAAGTCGACTTGGTCAAGACTTTGAAGCGCTCAATATCATGGGTTGCAGCTTGAGTTAGGGTTCGTGCCATGGAATATCAAATTTGTACTCATTATCTTTACCTAATGAGTCGCTGTATGACTGCCGATACTCTGTGGGTATTTGTGTTGGATAAGTTTGAAAGTTAAAGCGATAGCGTCCCGGTGGTGTGGACGCAACATGTGATGTGCGAGATTGGAAGGATTGCCTTCCGGCGCACAGAGCAGCGTTCGCTTCGTCCGCGGATGCCGAGGTTCCTGCCATGCAGGTTTCAAGTTTCTCAGGCAGCTGTTCTTTTTGGACATGCCTCTGTCCACCAACTCAGGTTTGTATGTGTTGAACGACGGCCTGCAACATTGACGGGATAGGGACGATTCCGAGCTCCTCTTGCGCCGGTTGTCCGCCCTTCCAGTTGGGGTGGATTGGTATTTCTTGGTCGCACGCTCAGTCCTCGTTTCTTTCGCAAGGCCAGCGATCACATTCGAGAGGTTCAGAGTCTCCCACAGCTGCAACCATGGCTGCCAAGGTGTCGATGTCTGAATTCCAGGCCACGGCCGTCGACGCCATTCCCCAGATCACCAACTCTGTCCGCGGGACCTTCCGCACCCACAAGACCAAGAAGCTGCAATGGCGCCAGGTGCAGCTGCGCAAGCTCTACTGGGCCCTGGAGGACTACACGCCCCAATTGCTGGCTGCGCTCGCCAAGGACCTGCACAAGTCCGACTTTGAGGCCTTGATCACCGAGATTGACTGGCTGAAGAAGGACTGCATCTTCATGCTCGACCATCTCGAGAAGTACGCCAAGGATGACAAGCTGGGGTCGCCCGACCTCCCGCCGCCCTTCTCCTTGATGAATTACCGCGTTCGCAAAGAACCCCTGGGCACCGTGCTCATCATCGGTCCCTACAACTTCCCCGTCCAGCTCCTCCTGGCCCCGTTCGTGGGCGCCATCGCGGCCGGCTGTACTGCCGTCCTCAAGCCCTCCGAGGTGACGCCCGCGTGTGCAATGGTGCTCAAGGCGCTGATCGAGACGAGGCTCGACACGACTGCCTTTGCCGTCGTCAACGGCGGCATTCCCGAGACCACCGCGCTGCTGAACGAGAAGTGGGATAAGATCTTCTTCACGGGCAGCGCGGCGGTTGGCACCATCGTCGCGAAGAAGGCCGCCGAGACCCTGACGCCTGTCGTTCTCGAGCTCGGCGGCAGGAACCCGGCCTTCATCACCAAGCACGCCAACCTCGCGCTGGCCGCGAGGCGGCTGCTCTGGGGCAAGACTATGAACGCGGGCCAGGTCTGCCTGTCCCAGAACTACGTCCTGATCGACAAGGACGTTGGCCCCACTTTTATTGAGCACCTCAAGCAGGCGTACAGGGACATGTTCCCCAACGGCGCCAAGGCGAGTCCGGACCTGGCGCGCATCGTCAACCATAAGCATTTTCTGCGGCTGAAGAAGATGCTGGATGGCACCAAAGGTAAGATCGTCATGGGTGGCGCCCTGGACGAGTCTGAGCTTTTCATCGAGCCTACCGCTGTGCTCGTAAGCTCGGTGGACGATCCGATGATGCAGGAAGAGTCGTTCGGGCCCATCTTCTGCATCTATCCGGTCAACTCGCTCGACGAGGCCCTCAACGTTGCCAACCGGGTTCACCGCACACCGCTCGCCCTCTTTTCATTTGGTTCCAAGGCAGAAAACCAGAGAGGTACGCCAGAACAACCACACCCTGACCCCCAAGACTCTCATGAATCTCTTGGACTAACACAACCGACAAAAGTCCTCAACGAAATGACATCGGGCGGCGCCACGCTCAACGACGCCTTCTTCCACGCCTCGGTCAATAGCATCCCGTTCGGCGGCGTCGGCGACAGTGGCTGGGGCGTCTACCGCGGCAAGGCGAGCTTCGATTGCTTCACACACTTCCGCACCGTCTCGGAGACGCCCGCGTGGGCCGAGAAGATCATTGACGTGCGCTACATGCCGTACAACATGGCCAAGCTCAAACTGCTGAACCGGTTCACGGCTAAGAAGCCCAACTTTGACCGCAACGGCAAGGTCATCAAGGGTTTCGGATACTGGGCCAAGATGGTGCTGTGTCTGGGCGGTAAGGGCGCCAAAGGTGCGTTCTTGCGGTGGTTGGCTGTGCTCCTGGCCCATTATCTTTATACGAACCGTTTTGGCAGATAGGGGTGGGCAGTGTTGGATTTGCTTCCCATTTCGTGCACTTGTTTTTTTGGGTTCTATGTTCAGGGATCTAATGTCATTTTTTGCCATCTAGGAGACGGGTAATAATGCACTTATACGATGGTGTAATAACATTGCGGTCGAGCATGGCCGACGCCGATGACCTTTACAGGTCCATTGCATTTGACACACTCAGGGTCATTTTCCCTTTCTCCATCAACACCTCTATGGAATGATCACAGGGTCCCTTTTAGTTGCTTTGTTTTCAGAAGATACCAGGCATCATTAAGCCACGTTTCTTGCGTTAAATAGCTTGTAGTAACGGGATGGGCTCAGCAGGAACCTCAGAGCCCAGCTTTTGATATTTTTCTGGCAAAACGCCGAGCTCTAGATTACGTCCCCTTGAGTGCCGCGGCCAACTGCTGCCCCATCTCACCCCCAAGGTAGATGTCGTCCGGCCCTCCGGCCGACACCATGGCCATCTCCACGGCCTCATGATAACCCCTCATGACCATGTCCTCATCCACCCGCAGACCGTTCTCCACCAGCGCCGTCACCACCCCCCGCAGCCTCGCAATCTCCCTCATAGTTTCAACCTCGATCCGGTCGTTCTGGCTCGAGTACATGGTCGTGCTGACATTCTCCTCCATATTCGTGATCCCCGCCGCCTTACTGTTGCCGTCCGCTTCGGCCGTCTCGACGTGCTTGCTGATCCACACGTACCCGTTTACGCCCAACACCACATCAATTTGCCCGCCCCCGTTCGCCGCATCCATGGTCCACACCTGCCGCCGGCTCCTGACCACCCCGCCTCCACCCCCTGTCCCGCTGACGGCGACGAACACACCGTTGCGCAGCTTGCCGTACTTGAGCGAGCGCGTGTGCAGCACCGCCCCGCCGTCGGCGAATAACTGCTGCACCTCGGCCACGAGCAAGTCACCCTCAGCGAAGAAGGTGCGGATCTGCAACTCGTCTGTCTCGGTCCGCTTGCGCAAAATGCCGCCCGGCAGGTTGATGGCGCTGAGCGGTAACGAGGCGAGCTGCGTCGAGCCGACGTCGACGCGCCACCGCTTGGCTTGCACCTCGACGATACGCCCCACGACGAGGTCGCCTACCTCGGGCGTGTACCGCGCGCGCAGCGGGCGGACCGAGAGGAGCTTGTTGGTGCGCGTGATGGTGCCGGCCACCGACGAGATGATGGCCGTCGTGGCGGGCGTCACATACGTGCCGTGGCCGCGCATCCATTGGGGGTCGTCGGTGATGAGCTCGCCTGGGGTGACGATGTCGGAGGCGGTGCTGGTGGTGAGGCGGGCTCGTTTGGACGGGCGGGTGGTCATGGGCAGGTCGCCGTCTAGCTCGACTCCGCCTGCTTCTGAGTCGGTGTCGGAGGCGGAGGAGACATTATCTTCCGGGTCGGCGCGGATGGGGCGGGAGGGTCTGGGCGCGAGGATGGTGATGGGCATGGTTGGTGTGTCTGTCGTAACTCGTTTGAGGCAGACGAGGTGAGAGAGAAAATTGAAAATGCGGCCTTTCCCCCCTTTTTTTTGCACTGATATTATGATGTGACCGCGTGAATAGCTGAGAACAAGAGTTACAAAATTGTAGTTTCTAAATTTCTGCTTCGGGTTTGGGAAGTTGGATATGGTGAGATATACGCCATCCAAGCATAAAAGTGAGAGCGCTCTCGTATGAAGTTGCTTCTGGTTTCAAGTTACAAAATTACAGTTGGTACAGAGAACATACGTACCTCTTCCGTCTTCAGGTACGTTACCAGTAAGGTGATACACTGTCTTACTGAGCCCACTGTAATCCGTAATCCACGCAAGCTGCGGCCGTCGCTTTCCGTTGCGCGGATCCTTCCCCACAGTTTCAAGACCTATTGCATTCTACGTTTCAGTGTTTTCGGGGTCTCTTGCTGCCGAGCCGTTCCTTTTGTTCTGCCGAGGTGGTTCAATCGGCGCTCCCCACGCCTTCTCAGCCGACAGGTCCACGGTAACTGCTTCACAGTCGCCTGCGCAGCCTGATGAGGCGGCCGCCCTGGACGCCCCAGCTTCGCACTGGCTGGCCGCTGGCGACAATTGACCAGCTTCGCTTCCAATACGAGAAATGAATCCGTTTCGCAGTCCATGTCGCGCACTCGCCAAACATGTGAGTCGTCGTTCCAGCGCAGTCTTGGCGCCCGCGGCCTCGAGTCAACAACAGCCGGTGTTGCAGGTACAACTTCGTTATGCGTCTGCCGGTACTGCCCGGCCAAAGACGGCCATTTTCTTTCCCGGTGCGTTGCTCATTTCCAGTCTACTCGTAGTCGTGTCCAGCTACTGACGTTGAGTGGTACGGCAACAGGGCAAGGGGTTCAGAAGGTGGGCATGCTCACGCCCTGGATAGAAGCCTTTCCCGTCACGGCCATGCCCATCATTCAAGAAATTGACGATACCGTGGGGTACAAGCTTTCCAGCATAATACAGGAGGGACCTGGGAAGGTGCTCACCCTGACTCCGAATGCGCAGCCGGCTATCATGGCGACGTCCATCCTGATACTGCGCATCCTGGAGAAGGAGTTCGGCTTCAAGACGTCCGAGCGCGCCGACTTTATGCTGGGCCACTCCCTCGGCGAATTTGCCGCGCTGGTGTCGAGCGGCTATCTTGAGTTCGAAGACAGCCTCTTCCTGGTCCAAAAACGCGCCGAGGCCATGGCGGCAGCCACGCGGCGCGCCGAAGAGGAGTACGGCGGCGAGTATGGCATGGTGGCCATCGTGAGCGAGCCCGAGTACATGCCGTCGTTGATCAACGCGATTCACGAGTTTGTCGGCTACAGCAGCCTCGGGACC
This sequence comes from Parathielavia appendiculata, assembly GCF_033297405.1. Classification (NCBI taxonomy): domain Eukaryota; kingdom Fungi; phylum Ascomycota; class Sordariomycetes; order Sordariales; family Chaetomiaceae; genus Parathielavia; species Parathielavia appendiculata. The sequence goes on from NW_026944221.1 coordinate 177,800, forward strand.
AAGTCGGAGAGCGCCGAGGACTGGCCGCCCATCGACCAGGTGCTCATCGCCAACATCAACAGCAAGAACCAAATCGTGCTGAGCGGCAACATTGAGCGCATCAAGACGCTGGTCGCGCACGTCAGGCAGTTCTCGGGCCATGACCCGCGCGCGGTGCGGCTCAAGAGCGATAGCCCGTTCCACAGCCCCCTAATGAAACCTGCCGTGACGGTGATGCAAAGCCTACTGGCGGGCACCAGCCGGGTCAAGGGGAGAGATGGCGAGGATATCGTCACGTGGCCCGGAAAGGTGCCATGTATCAGCAACGTCACGGCACGGCCCTTCGAGAGCAAGGCGGAGCTGAAGGATCTATTGGCGAGGGGGTGCCTCGAGACGGTGCGGTGGTGGGACAGCATAAGGTATCTCGACCAGGAGCAGAAGGTCCGGAGGTGGGTGGGCATTGGTCCCGGCTACGTCGGGCGGAACCTGGTCGGGAAGGAGGTGGGCATGAGAGGGAAGGATACGATCAAAGGTGGCGGCGTCTGGGCGATTACGGACCCGAGCGAGATCGAGGAGGTGCTCAGAGGGCTGGAAGAGACCGAATGCCTTGTGGATGAGGAGTGAGCGTCCGACTTGTGAGGGCTGTGTGCTACCGACATTGTGACGGCGTCGGATACTTCGTCTTACCCGTTGGGTCATTTGCACGGATTACTGGGTGAAGAATGGGCGCTGTTGGCGTTTGAGGTCAAGTCAAAGTGGGAGGCATTTGCAGTTCTATACCACTTGCTGTAGTGATCCCCTCACCGTAAGATCTCACACGATTCGAATACACGCACAGATGTTTTTTGCTTGGAGTACTAGGCTCCCGCATGTCAGCAGCCTGGTCTCCAGGCTGAACACGTCTGTGCGTATATTCGAATCGTGTGAGATTCTACGGTACTTCAACTGTCTGGCAAGTCTTCGTGTTCGCCCTCATTTTAATGGGTATCCGTGTGTTGCGGTCGTCTCACCAGTGCAGTTTCCCTAGCCTCGTTTCTGTAACGGTGTGAAGTTTTGTATACCGTATAGACCCACAGTTATCTGGCCCCTTGGTGCTCGCCGGAGCTTGGTCATTGATAAAAGCATCGGCTTCCCAACTCAGCTTCACTAGCTCCATCGAACTCCTGTCTGGCAGCTTCATTCGCCCATCATGGCGACCGCAATCCCCTCAATAGCGTGCATTGGCGTGATTGGCCGAAATGTAGGAATTCTCGACCTTTATATTGCCTCTTCGCACGTGTACTGATTATCAAGTGCAGAACAACCCCCTTCACACGTCCATCTTCCCCTCCTACGACCCCTCTACCAACAGCTACCGCCCCGTCCGGACACCCCTCCAATTCTCCCTCATCCTCTCCAGCACCCTGGACGTCTTCGAGCTGAGGTCCCGCCAGAATGCAGCCGCCGGCGTGGGGCTAACAGGCGACTTTGGCCTCCTGCACGCCGTCGACGACCGCCTCGCCGCCTACGGCTTCGAGACCAACACGGGCACCCGCTTCGTCGTCATCGTCGACATGCGGGGTCGGCGCATCGATGGTACAGTCGCGGCAGGCCTGGCCGACGGGAGAGACAGCAAGAGGATCGCCGGCGCCGCGGCGGGCCTGCGGGAGGGCGAGATGAGGCCCGTGTTCAAGGCCATGCAGACGGCGTACATACGGCTGATGCAGAACCCTTTCTTCGAACCGGACGAACATTCACCGCCTGCCGGACACGGTGGCAAGAAAATTACGAGTAGGAAGTTTGCTGGAGATATGAGGCGGATTGGGGAGAATTGGATGCCGGGGGTTACAAATCTCTGAGGGGCTCTCGCTGATGGCTTGGAAGGAGGAGATAGGCCTGGGGTTGGGAGTTGCCAGACGGGATGGGCCGAGCTGGTGGAACTCACATTTCGGGCGCTGCCAGCAGATCACCTCTAGCTTTGGTTGAGTCTACGACGACAGAAGGCAATAACTCCGAACATCGATGCGGAACCCGAACATCGACACCAGCGGCTACGCCAAGTTGACCGCCAATCACACAGTATTTGTCAGGCTAAACGTCTCGAACGGGATCCCTTCGGTCTCCTCCCAACCCTGGCCTTCGGTCCTCGCCATCTTCGCCCACCCCCTCACCAACGCACGCCAATAGCACGTCTCAGCCGCCGGGCTGAGATACCCACCCCCAACAAACAAATCCCGCTGCCGCCTCGCAATCCCCTCCGCAATTTCAGGATGCGCCTCCAACCAGACCACCGTCTCACCCAAATCCGACCAGTCCGGCGAGACAAACACCATATTCGCCTCCTCAGGCCTGTACCCGACCGGCCACGCCCTCCTCACTTTCTCAGTCGGTGTCCACCGCTTCCCCCCGATCCCGTCCAACTCGCTCGAGAGCACGGGCCTCACAAGGTGCGTGACATGCTGCATCCACATGATGGGCGGCGTGAGCACGACGCTGGCGCACATCTGCAGGAATTGGAATCGGCCGCTGTACGCGATCCCCTCGGTGTGCACGACGTACTTGTACCGGCAAAACTCCTCAATGGGCAGCGCGTTGCTGGCGTTGTGCTCCGCCCCGCCCGTCCAGTCGAGCGCCTCAACGTCGGCCCACGGCTGATTCTTCGCCGCCCTCACCAGGTCCTGTCGCATCCGTGGGCTGTGCACGCTGTTGAACCATGTCGTGCCGCGCCAGACGGCCTTGGCGATCTTGGCGTGCCATTTTGATTTTTTTCCGGGGGAGTCGAGGTATCCGTACGAAGCTTCGAGCTCGGAGATGGCTTGCGCCGCGCGGGACATGGAGCCGATGAAGGGCAGGTCCCACGCCCAAAAGGAAAAGTGTGGCATCAGGAACGAGCGCTTGTTGGGGTCGTTTTTGGAGGTGGAGGAGGAGGAAGAGGAGGAGCCGAAGGCCGGGTCGGCGTGTCGGCTGTAGGCCCAGGCTGTGCCGAAGGGCTGGTCTTGGAAGTTGAGCGTGAAGATGGTGTCTGGGAGCGGCGAGGGCGAGGTGATGAGGGCGCGGTGGAGTTGGTGCAGGGAGGCGGTCCGGGACTGGTTTACGGGGGCGAGTGAGTAGGAGATACATGGGCGGTTTGGGTAGGGTGATTGATAAGTTGGTAAGCGGCGCCACTTACGTTCAGCATCTCTTGGGAGAGGTCGGATTTGCGCTGGGCGTGGATTATGTATATCTACTCGTTCACCTGTCAACGGCGCCGATCAATGGCTGGTGATGGCTAATGAGGAATCCGCACTCGTCCGTCCTTGATCCTCCCCTGCAGCGGCCCCAAGTCGCCTGTCTGCTTCACTTGGAACGGCCCCTGGGCCACGACATCGTCAATTTCCTGGGTGAGCCCCGGGAAATAGGCCCCGCACTGCTCTGCGTCAAGAGACAGGTTGTTGAGGATCTGTGGCGGCAGCGGGCGCGTCCTCTGCAGTTTGGATGCTGGCCGGTGCCAGACAAATACGAGACAGTAGAAGGCCAAAACGAGTCCTAGGACAAGCGTGATTTGTCTCAGCTGGCGGCGACTCTGACGCGCACGCGGCCACATTAACATTTGGAGTCTTGTCTTCTCGCCCATGGCGCCGCCTGCGACGTCCCCGGGGAGGGGTGTGCATTGCAATGTGCGGGTTAGGAGTGAATGGGGAAGAATACGGATAAGGAAGAAGTGGTTTTACGGCAATAGTAACTTGGGGAGTACAGTTGAGCCCTCCTACCAGTGCCCTTAACCCTAACGTTGCCTTCTTCCTCCCTACAGCAGAGCTCATGTGGCTGCCCTCGGCTTGATGGGCGCAACACTGCCTCGAAGGAGGTGGTGGGCGAGTTGGTGCGATCCAGGTTTACACGGCGGGACTCGCTCCGAAGTGTCAAGAGTTGCTGTTTCGGGAACTTGGCCGAGGGAGGGGTCGGGTGTCATTGGTTGTCCTGGCCGGGGGTTGTGGTTGATGTTCGCGGGTGAGGACGGAAACAAAAGACTTTGAGGGTGTTCTCAAAGCGAGTGGACCACACCAACGCATAGCATGGTATATATAATTTATACGGTATATATGCGCTCTGTACTCCGTGCCACCCGCTCTATCCGTAGCATGGCCGGCGTGAAGTTGATTTCTCCCATGTTAGTCGACCCCGGCACCACCTAGCGGCGGGAAGTCGGGAGCGGGAGATCTGTGGAAATGCAACCCTTTCCCCACAATGGGCTAACGGTTTGGCGCTAAGATCCTTGATTTCCGATGTCCCCTGATGCTGATTCTAGGAGCGAAGGCCTGAATCTTGTGTGCGTACCCGTCCGTGGAGTGCCTTCAGATAGCAAGAGGAGGTCATGAGTAGAAAGATTCTCGTCGCCTTTCTGCCACGGTTTCAAAGGACGGTCGTCAAGCTGCCGGGCTGGTCTCATTGTCCCCTTTCAGGTAGATCAGTGGGTCCTGGGCAACCGAGGGTACACATCCCGGGACAGGACCAGCCCAACAAACAGACTCCTTGGCTTTGCTATTTATTGCTGCAGTCTCTTCAGACTCGCAACTCTAAACCTCTCCAGCCCCGCCGGCCCCTCAAGCTCGACCGACTGCCCCATCGTAATCTCACTCGGCATGCCCTTCGAAAGCGGCGAAGGCGGATATCTCGAGGCCTCGGCCCCCTCCCAGTGCCTGGCCTCCTTTGGCAGCGGCTGCCACCAGTCGCCCGTCCGCGCATGCCACTGTGCGCTGCAGAGTTCCCACAGCCGACTCGTCGCCCGCCTGTAGGCGAAGCGCTCGTCCTCGCCGGTAAAGGCACCGGTTCTGTTGAAGTCGATGGTCTTTCTCTCCTGTTCCTTGCCAAAATCCGAGTCCTGGTCAGGGTCGTATTTTGACGTGGGGGACTCTGCGTAGGTGGATACGTTGGGGCGGAAGGGAGACGTCTGGTCCTGGTATACTTCGGCGATTGTCTCGGAATAGGTTGCGTCGGTACCTTCATCGTGGCTACCTGCTGCTGCTGCCTGAGCCGCATCCGTTTCCGCTGCCGGTGCAGTCGAATCGGGGAAGAAAAGACAATCAGGGCCAGCCGCGGCCCGGATAACCGACTTACATCGTGATTCGTAGAGTGCGTCCAGCAGAGTGATGAATCGCCGTGCCTCGTTCTTCATGGGCAGTAGAAGGACGGGAACGTGGTCAATGATGAAGGTATGGTAATTGGACGCCAGAGTAACATAGTCGGCCGGTCCCAGCGTGCCGACAAGCTCAGCAAAGTGCCAGTAGGAGACGCCGGCCTGCTGACGAGGGACGAGCAACTTCCTCCCATACACTATCAATGTGGCAGGCTCCCAGTCCAGACTTTGGGCTCCATGGCTCCCGTGTTTCATACCACCAACATCCCGTTGGGCAGCCATCCATACTTCATCGCCATCGGATGGCAAAAAGTACATAGCTGGCATCTGGGTGTTCGATTCGCATTCACGGTCGGCTAGCTTGACGCGGCTGCCCGCAGCGAGGCCAGGGCTGATCCCCACTTGGGAAGGCACTGAGTCAACAGCTGGTAACGACTCGGCTGAGAGAAGGCCCCGAGTCTCCCGCCTCCTCCAATCGTGTGTCCCCTCCACGTGCCAAAATTCACAGCGAGCCTTGAGGACTTCAAGAAACGCGGCGAAGTTGCTGGTTTGACCAACGAGTTCGCCGCCAAACCGGCTCTTCCCAAGGCCGAGGACTCTCTCGACCAGGCCACCAGTGGCTGGCGGCGAGTAGTATCCTCCTGTGGCCTTTTCCAACTCTTCAGGCATCCTGTTCGAAGACGCCACCAGGACGCCACCGAGCTGGAAGAAGGCAACAAAGAGATTGCTCATGATCTTGCTCGCCGCCCTGTCCGGGAGCTGGAACTCGTCGAGAAACAGAATAGGGGATGTTTCGACCAGCTCCTTGGCCATCCAGAGCAAAGGGTACTCGGGACTATCCTGGACTGACTGGGGCCGAGACTTGCGGAACTCCTCTAGTCTCGACAATGTGTGCAGCATGAACGTGTTGAAATGCCATCTCTTCTTTCGTTGAGTCGGCAGACCCTCGGCGAGGAGTCCCAGAAGCATGGATTTGCCCGTGCCCACTTCCCCCGAAAGGAACAGCCCTTTGGGCGAGTCGACGTGCAAGGCAGCCTGATAATTCGTCAGGACCCTCGCCAATGCCAGGCTCTCGCTTCCATCGTTTCTCTGGAAGAAACGGGCAAAGAGCGGATTGCGGCGGATCGGATGCGTGGAGGAGGCGAGGTAGGTCCCGCCGTCGCCTTGCGGCGCCGCATCGACATTGGTTGCCTTGGCGATCCGTCGGAGCCTTGTCCGGTACTCGTGCGAAGGCGTGTAATCTTTGAGTCTGAGGTACACCTTTTGCAGGTGGTGAGCGAGGCGGTACTGGGCCGAATCTGGGCTGTAGACGCCCGTGGCGATGAGAGACGAGTATTTGACGAAGGGGTCGGTGATGGTGACCGAGGTCGTGGCCCGTCTCATGGCAGGTACTGGAAAGTAAGTCTTATGTCCGAAACCATTATGAAAAGATTATAGCATGGGCGGCAAGGCAATGTAAAGGCAGGTATCCGGATGTCCTCGAGATGCAAACAGGCCGGGGCGGTGCTTCCGGCTTCAAAGTTGCCGAAGCCGACCGAATGGTTTTGGTTCACCACACCAGGCCGGGCCGAGCCAACGACAATGATGTCACGCACCGGGGGAGGCCTGCAATGAATGAGTACAACTCAAAGCACAGGGAAACAGCAGCTAAGGAACACCATCAGTATATACAGGCGAGACTGAGAATGCGATCGATAGCTACCGTAGACACGAAAAACATTATAGTAGAAACAGACTTTGTCTGCTGGTCATCAAAGGAGGCTGCTGGTTCAGACTTTCGGAAGAAACTGGCTGGCTCGCTGCGGGTTGATTGGATCAAGACAAGCTGAGCAGAAAACAACTGAATGATCCAGCCTCTGGCTGAAAATGTGGGGCCACGAGGAAGATCTGGGCTGGCTCCACGACGTGCAGCTTCAGCAGCCACTCAAAACCCTGGAATTTTTGCCCAAAGTCAACACAGTCCAATCGATGAAGGCTTCGTCACTGCCGCCGTGCAGATGCCCGCCTGGACAAGAATTGTTTCGATTTCCGCTTGGTCGCTTTTGCTTCGGTTGTTCCAGAACTGACCGACTCGCCCATTCAAGCACATTGAATTCCATCAGCATTCATTTCCTGGCGTTGTTCGGCCAGCGATGATTTATTGAAGCGCTGTTTCTCCTGTTTGCTCAAGGCCGCGCGACTGCAGGATCCAACACACTCTCAACCATCGTAGCGATTGCGAAAATGTTCTCCTCTGCGCTCCACGAGGGCGGCCCAGCCAAAGGCACGCGAAGCAGTCGTCGCCGACAGCGTCCTCTCAGTTCCGAAACCTCTCTTCAGCAGCCAAAGGCGAAGCGCCAAAGGGTGCCGCTGTCCGAGACCACCTTCGCAAATCCCGATGTACAGCCCGACATGTACGAGGTCAAACCCGACAGGATCGACCTGAACACGGCCAAGCGCGACGGCATTGAGAATGCTGGCGCTCCGCAGAAGGAACTCAGTGTACGGTCCAAGAAGGCCAAGCCTGGCGAGAGGACGACCAAGGGCGACGGGAGCATTGTTTTGGTTCGTTCCCCTTGCTCCCGCCTCGACCTGACATGCGCCTCGAGCTGACCCTCCGTTTGCAGACCGCAAACAATGCGTTTACAGTGAGCAAGTTGCCGTCAGTGCCAGATAGACTCCGCGCAGACGCGCAAAGTAAGACCGATGCTCTTGTGCCGCTCCAGGGCGGACTGTTTCGTGGACCAGCTTTGCTAAATTCTTCCAAAGACCGACAGCACGGCGCCATCTACTCCTCGACAGGCTACGCCCTGACGCTCACCCATACCCACGCCTTCGTCTGGCCCTATACCTCGACGACAGCGTCACCTGAAACCTTCATTTTCACACTCCCATACCCCTCGAAGCATGCGTCCGACCCTCTCCCGCTCGCGTCTCTGGTTACCCCGTCAGCAGCCTCGGAAGAGCCCGGCCTGGTCATCATCATGCCCGTGAGCGGTAAAATCGCATATTGGGAATCCATCTCGAGCGCGGCCACCCTCGACTTCATCCGCCAACAACGGACTGGCGTCGAGGACTCAATATCGGGAATGTACTCGGGCGAGCACGTCACTCAGATCGTTAATGCCGACTCTGCAGGCTTCGTCCTTGTTTTCAGCTCCGGCCGGATGGCGTACATGAGCGTGAGGGACGGACATGGGCGACCTGGGATCACAGTTCAGTTCCTTCGGAGCGCTCTCGGTGGCAATGCCCTGGGTTTCTTCGGGACCATTCGTCAAGCCTTGAGCTCCGCCGCCTTTCGCGGTGAGATTGCTGCCGCGCGGGCTAGCCACGGGTCAAAGATTGGAGAGCGTGTGATAGTCGCTGCGACATCCAAGGGGCGGTTGCATTCCTGGAGGATCCACCGCAGTGGCCACCACGAACTTCTCGCCGATTTCGATATCCGAGACCGGCTGCTCGAAGCCGCTTTTGAGGCAGACCCTACTGCCAGCAACTTCCCGCAAGACTCTTTCGAGGTGCTCGACTTCACCTTTGTGCCCCGTGGCTTGGAACAAAAGTACATCAGGGCCAGTCGATTGAGCGAGGCCCTAACCCACGAAGAAGAGTCGTTGCAGCACGCCTTACTCTTGGTATCGTTTTCAAGGCAGCATCAGGCCCGGTATTCACTTGTTGAGGTAGTCATAAGCCCGGAGGGTCCTCGGGTCGGAACGGTCCGCCCGATGACGTCGTATACCAGCAGCGTGAGGCCCGGTGCCCCGGCAAAGCCTCGAATCTATCTCCCGCGCCCTGCTCTTGTTGCCTTCATTGTCTTCGACAGAGCAGTTGTTATCGCCTCCATGGTCGCCCCGCCTGACACACCGGAGACACAATTGCAGGAGGATAGCCACCTGGTACCGCCTACCTTCGAAGATGTGGTGGATTTCCGGGACGAGGAAACGCTTCAGGTTGTCGGCTCCGGCGTCGAGGAGCCCATCGGGAATGGGCACGCTCAGGACGACTTACGGCCGCACCGCCACAGGACGAAGAACCCTACAGCAGTGCTCCTACTACAAGGAGTCGGGACCGTCCGGATCGCAGTCACCGACATTGACCGGTTCGCTAGTGACGCACCGCCCAAGGTTACTGCGAAGAGCAAGCTAGAGCAGGCCGTGTTCTTTGGCGTCAAGGGCGATAATCCCTTAGTGTTCCAAGGCAGGAGAAATCTCCCGTTCTCCGCCCAGGAAATCGGAAACGCCGCCATCGAGTTGAGCCACGAGATCGTGAGCTCCAAGACGCCATTCATTGCAAACTTGCCGGCGTCCCTTGAGAACAACATGAAGAGCCGAATTGTGTACTTGGACGGGCTGATCGTCTATCTCAGCTCGCTCAAGATTGACTTGGACATGCGGACTCGTTGGATGCTGCTCTTTAATGCCGAGAAGATGGCCGTTGCGACATGGATTTGGCAGAAACATGAGCAGTTCCTCGCAGAGCGTCCCAAGGGAGACAGGAAAACCCTTATATCGGAAACGGCAGTCTACATCAACGAGAATCAGAAGACGGAGCTCAATGTGGCCGTCGGCCAGGTGGACCCTGTCCGCCACTGGTTCATCAACGACGTGTGGCGGTTGGACATTTTTGTGGCCTGGGCTTATCAAATCATCAAGTACCACTTCACCGAGAAGCTGTCGGATGAGGCTGGCCTCAACCGTCTGGTTTGGGAGGCTGTTACCGTGAACAACGGAGCTCTGTTCGAGGCCCGGCAGTTCCGGCTCAACCTAGCAAGGCAGTACGGCGTTGACCCGACCAACATTGCGGGCGGCAACGCCCTCCCAGAACCCTGGACCGCGACGTTTTTCATCACAAATAATCTCAAGCGGCTGGTGGAGTTCTGCTACCAATGGCTTGAGAGGTACTCGGGACAGTCTTCCGAAGACTCGCCCGTTGACCCCCGCCTTCTCGAATCCATCCGACATCTCCTGCCCTCGTTAACCAGCCAGTACCTTACCTCTCTGACCGAGTTCTCCAGCTGGGCTTCGTTGAGTGACGACCCGCAGGCTCAGGAGCGCGGGCGAACTTACCAGCAAATCTACCAAGAAGATGTTTTCACCAAGATCTTGAGGCTGAAGGATTTCAACCTTTGGGAGGAGGCCATCGACCTCGCGAAGGAGTACAGGTCTTTTGACTCGCTTGCCGAGGTTGTGGTACAGCAGATACTGGCGTTGGAACAGAGCGCGATAGTGGGGAACACGACCGACAGCGCGCAGAACCTCGCTCTTGCTAAGCTCAAGAAGCAGAAAATGGGCCGCTTGTTTGACGAGTACAAGGAGAGCTTTGCGTTCCGCGCCTACGAGGTTCTTCTCGAGCACAGCGGGGTCCAGGCGGTGCTTGACTTCCCGTACGACAAGAACGGCTATGCGACCAAGTTCTTGCGGACCAAGCCGGAGCTGGCCAAGATCTCCTGGATCAACGATATCGAGCGGGAGAAGGACATTGACCATGCCGCCGAGACCCTGCTGGACCTGGGCCTCACACGCGAGCAGCAGGTCTGGAACAAGAAGATCGAGCTCAGCCTGGGCAAGCTGGCTCTGCTTGCCGAAGATGCCGAGCAAGCTGCCACCATTGACGGCGTCAGCAGTGCCCCTTCTGAGAACGAAGGGAAGAACGGCGTCAACCTCGAGAAGATTGACCATGCTCTGGAACTTATCAAGATTCAGGACGCTCTGTATAGTCAGATCCTGCCCACCATCCAGGAAGGCGTCGACGAGTCGGCAGAAGTGGAACTTGCTGTCAAGGAGTACGGGGTTTTGATCCCGAAGAGGCACAAGGCTCTTCTACAGGTCTTTGAGGATTCCATGGGCCGCCTGCTCCGGCACGAAGCGCTGCAGTCACATACCTTGATTGACCTGCTCACTCTCGCATCTCTCCCACCCAACCACTACGACACCATCGGCGACCAGTTTTACCTGGCTCTGCAGGTCGCCCAGTACGGCCTTAAAGGCGAGGAGCGCTCCAATGCCGAGCGGCTCATCTGGCGCCGTTGCTTCAACCGGGACGACTGGAAGCGCGTCAACGAGACCAATGAGAAGGGCGACCTCGACCAGCTGGAAACGGTCGGCCAGACGGCGGCCTACCACGCCCTCTTCGCAGTTGTTGACGAGCGTAAGTTTCCCCCCTCTCTTCATCTTGCACCCCAAAAACGCTGGGAGCAGTTTTACTTATTTTCCCAAAATGCAGAACACTCCAACCCGACATTCCAACCTTACGTCAAGCCGTCGGATTGCCTCGGCGTTTTTACAGAGACCCTCGACCGCCGCTTCGACAGCATGGACGACGGGTTTCGGGGCAAGCTGCTCGATGCCATGCGCTGGGAGGACAGACAGCTGCGCGCGGCCATTGAGAAGGCGCAGCTCGATGCGTGGTATCGCACGACCAAGGATTGTGCTGAGAAGACGGTCGCTGTCACGTATGACCGGCTGACGGCGGCAGTGAGGAGGGCTCAGCAGCAGGGTGGTAAGGGTGTTAGGGAGGGGGTGGATGTTGGTGGTGGTGGTGCGGAGGGGTTGGATGGGTGGAAGGGGATGGGGAAGCTGATGCCTGGAGCTTTGTTTACGGTTTGAGCGGGTTGCGTGTGTGTCGAATTTTTTTTTTGTTTTTTCTTTCTGTCTTCGCCTGGATCGGCCGAAGATGGGAGGCTTGTGGGATGGAGGACTGGCGAGGAAGGAGGATGGAGGTTCACCGTCCTTCCAGTCTCTCTTTTCTTTTCGCATTGTAGATGACGGATCACGGGGCGTATTAGGGTATACGCGGACCAAGGTGTATAAATACTGTTTCGTGATATTGCTGGTTTGACGGTGGGTTTCTGATGAGACTTTATGAGAACACGGCGGGTTTGAGGGGCTGAACCTGGCCTTGAAGGCTGGGAGGGCAGCTGAAAATAGGAAGGCTGTTGTTTTGTGTTTATTGGTACGTCGCTGCCCGTCTTGAGCATGCGTTTGCTGTGGTCGACGCCGCGCCAAGTTTCCAGAGACACTGTTGTTGTGTTCTTCCAAGACTTTGGGGATGAGTCGTAACCCAGCGTCATGTTGAGAAAAACTTGCCGATCCCATCATGACCTCTCAAGTAACAAGCTTCATAGAGCCACACACACGCATATTACGGACAGCTGCTGCGCACTTGCCAGAACGAGATTACCAGACACCACCTTCCATCGGTATAGTCGACCGCACTTGAAATAGCTGAAAAGTTTGACGAGCTCTGGAGAAGTGTTACACAGCTATACTTCGATCATAGGGGCTCCTTCCGCTTATCGGCAACTGGGACAGGAGGGGATGATGCCTTACATTGACAAGCCTATCAAAGTCAGGGACGATGATGGGTGGACAGCTTCGACTCTGAGTTTCTTAGAATGAAAGGTGTATCACTGCCAGGGTCGGGGGAGGGAAGGGGAAGGAAGATGGAACGGCGTTTCCATGTTCAAACTGCTCTGATATGAGACGCTGTAAAGGACAGGGGGTCGAACGGCCAGGTTGCTACGCCATACACGTGTAGATGAGGCTATGAGGTCGTTTCGCTCGTCAACCTACAGTTCAACGCTGGTTTGTTTGTCAGCGCGACTCAGGAGTTCCCAAGTTGCTTTCTCCTGGCTATCAAACGCAGAAGGGTCCCAAGGAGTACGCCCCAAATTTGCCTGGATCGAGTCCCTCTGCTCCACGGCCGGCCGCAGAACCGGGGTGAGAACAACAGGCTGATGTTGGTACAGTACCTTAGGTAGCTAAGGTTTCGATGAGTTACAGCGGCCGGGTCTGTCAGAGAGGTCCTCAATGCAGCAACGCCTGCATGCTTCTCAAGGGCCGGTGCAGATGCGATGCGGAGGACTGGACGTCGTTCGTCGGAAGCGGCCGCGTTTGTCTTAGACAAAAACTTAGAAGCTCTGCTTCTGAGGTTAGCTGCTCCTTGGCTTTTTTGGGTATGCCGTTGATCAATTGTAATTCCATGGGAGCATCAAGGCTTCCGACAACAAAGCGAACACATGTTTGCAGTTTGTACGGATTACAAGGCATGCATGACCGCACCCAGCCTAGCTGCGGCTCACTGGCAGAATTGGCCCAATCTCTCTATCCGTACGGATGTATAGCTGGGGGCGCATGCCGTTTCTGGGATCGCTGGTGACTGAGGAGGAGGGCTGGGCCGATCGTTAGTTTCTTCAGCTCCACCGCATCTGGCTCTTGGTGGCCCTCGGTCCTCATCCACCCACGGGCGGCGGACGGCAACAAAGGCCTGATGAATCGGTCAACGGCCTGCTTTCCTGCTTAGTTGATCGAGATTACGAAGTTGCATCAGCGACTGACGGTGCGGAGAAAAGACGTTGAGGGCACGGGCCAGAGTTAATGTGAGCGACTTAAATTCATGGATATGTCCCTGGGTATGAAATAAACAGGCCAGCCCGAAGGAACCCCAATGCATAGCAAGATGAGTGCCTAAAACAGAAATAAGAGAATTCATCAATTGAATGCGAAACGGCTTCCTCCCGACTGAGATTCGCGTGGTACACCTCTTGGTTCAGACTGGTTCTCGGGGACGTGGTGTTGTGGCAAGGATCTGCGGTGGCAGCGGCAAGCTCAGTGGAAATTGGCCAGAAAAGAAGGGCGCAAGGACCAGCTCACTTCCCCGGCGGGTTGCCCGCAGCAAGGTGCAGAACGAAGTTGCCAGGGCTGGATTGGTTGGATTGTTGACGGCCCCTGTTGTCCGACTCCACTTGCCCTGCCTTCCCCTTCTATCTCCCTTCCTTCGTCTTTTCCTCCTCCATTTCACATTCCGCCACACCACACACGATACATCGCCATCCCACCCACACTCTGTGCGCCTTTGCTGAGGCCGCAGACGACAAGTGCGTGTCGGGCCGACCGATTGCAGAGTTCGAGTGTGGGCCCACTAATCGTCCGCTTCAGCCAGCGTTGGGCCTCCGAATTGCCCCGGCCTGGTTTTACGGTGTGCTGTACGGAGGAGTATTCGTACGGCTGAGGACTCGACGAGCAACAATCACACAATTACGACTCGATCCCCCCATCCAATACTTTCAACTTCGCCCGCTCCATCTTCCAAATCGGGCTGCGTCCACTGGCTTTTCCCACGAGCAGTCGTCGCGATTGTCGGACCTGCTTATAATTACTTCGACCGCCCAAGTTCTATGCCAGCAAAGCACGCCTGGTGACCGCCGAGCTCCGCCCACCGCCTATCAACAAGGTTGCCAGCCTGAAGCGAGGGTGAGTGCGTTGACTCATGCCCTCCGTACACACCCTTTCTTCCACTGCATCGTCCTTTTTCCCCAGCTCTGCCGGTATTCTGCGATGCAATATCTCGAAGGCACCTCGGCCTCGATGCTTCATCAATTTCATCGCTCGCCGATTCGCCCTGCATCGTCATCAATCGTCCCGCAATCTCATGAACGGCCTCTGTGCTTTGGTGACTATCCGAAACTGACAATGCCATTTGGGCGTAGTTCAGAGCACGATTAGCCCTGTCGAGTCGCGCGTTTATCGCCTAGCCCTTCCATAATGGCCTCCTCATCGTCGAACGTGGTTGGAGTCCACTACAGAGTAGGGAAGAAAATCGGGGAGGGTTCCTTCGGTGTCATCTTTGAGGGAACGAACCTCCTCAACAGCCAGCAAGTTGCCATCAAGTTTGTACGTCGTGTTTCCCTGATCACCCACGCCGAACGCGTCTCGCATGAGCACCGCTGACGTGCCCGCGGTCCAGGAGCCTAGGAAGAGCGACGCTCCTCAACTCCGCGACGAGTACCGGACTTACAAGATTCTCGTTGGCTGCCGTAAGTTCAACACCAAGGAAATATTAGTTATGCTCTTGGCCTAACCGTGCCTCTCAGCTGGCATTCCCAATGTCTACTACTTCGGTCAGGAAGGTCTCCACAACATCCTGGTCATCGACCTGCTTGGCCCGTCGTTGGAAGATCTTTTCGACCACTGCAACCGGAGGTTCAGTCTCAAGACCGTCTGCATGGTCGCAAAGCAAATGGTGCGTTTCTCGCCTACTCAACGTTCATCTCGCGTGCCGCAGCAACCTAACCAAACCTTCAGCTGTCGCGTGTCCAAACGATTCATGAAAAGAACTTGATCTACAGAGACATCAAACCCGACAACTTCCTCATCGGCAGGCCCGGTACCAAGACAGCCAACGTCATCCATGTCGTCGACTTTGGTATGGCGAAGCAGTACCGCGACCCCAAGACCAAGCAGCACATTCCCTACAGGGAACGCAAGTCACTGTCTGGCACAGCCAGGTACATGAGTATCAACACGCACCTTGGCAGGGAGCAGTCGAGGCGAGACGACCTCGAGGCCCTGGGCCACGTATTCATGTACTTCCTGCGTGGCGGCCTGCCTTGGCAAGGTCTCAAGGCTGCCACCAATAAGCAGAAGTACGAGAAGATCGGCGAGAAGAAGCAGACGACGGCGATCAAGGACCTTTGTGCGGGCTTTCCCGAGCAGTTTGAGAAGTACCTCACGTATGTGCGCGGCCTGGGCTTTGAAGACGAACCCGATTATAACTACCTTCGGGGTCTCTTCACAGAGGCCCTGCAAGTAGCGGGACAAGTCGAGGATGGCGAGTACGACTGGATGAGGAAGCAGGACAAGAAGGGGGACTGGAACCGCCAAGCCCTGCACGACCCAAACTCTCGGCCCGGGGCTTCGGCCATGGAGCTCCACGGCAACTCACGGGGGGCTACCACTCGTCACCAAAGCGACCCGCAAGCCCCGGGACTGACGGCCGCTCGTTTAAACGCGACGCAACCCCCGCTGCCGCGTCAGGCGATAGGCCCGCAGAGTCAAGGGCGGCCAAACGGCCCCGCATTGGCAAGCCCGCGCTCGGCGGTTGGGGGTTATATGGCAGCGGCGCCGACACCGACGGGTTCCACCCAAGCGCAATTTCAGACGAGCACCCAGAACCTGCCCCAGCGGCCCATGACGCAGTCTCCCCAGATGAACAGCCCACCCCAGCAGCAGAATAATCCTCAGCAACCACAGCCAACCGGCTTCCAGAAGTTCATGAAGACGCTCTGCTGCGGCTAGCAGCTTGAGAAGCTTTGATCCTCGGGTTTCGTTGAGCCATCTGGCACCCTGTTGAGTGAGCAAGGGACGTCTGCTGACGTGGTTGCGGCTAGCGCCTGCTAACACGTCGACGCAGCGCGAGGCGGCAAAGGACGGCATGTTCTATATAGAAGGCTTCCCAGGAGACGAGTCTTGACATGAATTTGCCTGAAGTATGCGCATGCGTTTTTTCGTTTTTGCATGGGACATAGAGGATACTTTCTTTCCATAGCGGTTTCCGGCACACACTCGGCGCGTCTGGACAGACTTCATTACGATTACGACAGTCCGGTCTTTCGATGGGCCACTTCCTTTTGTTTCTCTTCTCTCGGCCTGGACCTCCTCGGTTCTTCTCGCAGCTCTGACGGCAGGGGCTGGGTATTTACTGGGCTGGGCATTACGGGGAAAACAAAACATTATGGCGCTCTTTGGACGTTTGTTTTTTCCCATACATATAACTCTCTAATAATCAGCATCCCTCTTGACAACATGCAGCAACTCACAGAACAGAATAGGGACAGCGACGTAGCGATGGGCAATGGTTGACTGCACTGCCCTTTCATCTCCTCACTAGACGGAAGACTGACTGCCATTCATGTTATCCTTGAATCAGAATAATGGAATGGTGCATAGGACTGCCCTACAAAACATTCTCCGACCTCCTTCCTTCCTTGCTGCCATTTGAGGATGCCCCTTTTGTTTGATTTTAGAGAACAGCACCTCTACTTAAAGTGCTTTGTTTGTTTCTGTTTGGGTTTCTTCCGTCTGTCATTTACTGCGTTGGGCCTAGTGTATGTTATTCGTGGAGGGAAATGGAAGCGTGTCGCAAAGCGATGACCATCAAGACGGGCCAACTGTTTTAGATCTGAATCATGGCAGCGAGCTGTCTCATACTCAGCAAGAGAATACAGGCCGCAGAATAAGGTAGCGAAGATAGTACTCTTCACTGGAAGCGTGTCCAGTTTGCCAGTCATGATCAAGGTTTGTTAAGCCAGGCTGGGCCTATGGTGAAGTTCCGGACCACGCCCGACCTAATGCGTAGATGTGTCATTACAGTAGAGCCATGGCTGCGTATATACCTATCGTTGATTGCATTTTAGAAACTCCGCTCCCAAACCAAACCCATAAGTTGACTTCTTCCGCCGTGAGAGAGACACACACAGAGATATAGCTCTTACCCCCCGACAGATAGACAGACAGGATGCTTTCCGTAAGGCAGCATGACCCCATTGCATACCAGCAGCCCACATATTCGTCAAAACGGGGATTCCGGTACAGAGGTAACAGGTCCTCCCCGTAACAGCGCAACGAACCAGAATTCGTGTTTAGAAATCCCTTCCTCTTCCCTTTCTATGTGAGCTTCTGCTTGATGAAGAAGGACCGCAGGTGCGACAGCTGCCAGGCGCATGTCACGCCCAGCACGGTGAGCTGGATCAGGATCCACCGGACCACGCGCGAGTTGGTGCTCTCGGACTGATCGCGGAACTCGGCTTCGCGTTCCTGTTCGTTCGGGGCATGCATCAGTGATTATGTCCCTGGTTTAAAATATGATTTGAGTGGGAAAAGGGGCGGGTGGTGGCTGGTGAGGGGGAACGCACTCGCTGGAAAACTTGCTCCCTCCGAATATCATTCAGCCGGGCGTTGAGATCGCGCACGCGCGTCGCCAAGTCCTCCATCTTCTCCTTGTTGCCGCCCTCGAGGGCGCTCGTCTCGCCAATGGCCACGTCCAGCGTCAGCTTGATGCCGCCGTTGGGCGACGACGCCGACAGCCAATTGGACCGGCCGCTGTTGGAGGACGGGGTGAAGCAGATCTTGTGGTCGCCCGACTCAGCCGCCGTGAAGGTGAACTTGCCCGAGGCGCCGCCGCGCTGTGAGACTACGCGGTGGTCATTGTCGAACGTCTCCTGGGGGGAAGGGATGCGGAGTTAGTGACAGTAAAAGTGAGCGCATTACTTCAGGGAGGAAAAAAACGTACGTCAACCGAGATGTAGATGCTGATGCCGTCGTGCTTTTCCCAAACCTGCCTGTGGTCGTTCCATTCCTCGGCCGTGTAGTGGCCCACCACCAGGGTGTCCTTGGGGAGCTCTTCGAAGAAGCATTTTGGTGATGTTACATCGACGAAGAAATACAGTGCCCGGGCCATCGAGGCCAGGGACAAAAGTGAAAGAACGGTCCTCATCTTGTCGGCCGTGATGGCGGGTGGATGGTGGTGGTATTTCGCTTTGGACTCTTTCCCTTGCGAACAACAGGGCACTCACTCGTTCGGCCGCAACCCCGGCCAAGCTTTCGAAGGTGCCACGTTCAGAAAACTGGTCACGTGTGCTGCTTGGCTTGAGCCACACCAGTCTCCTGGCGGTGAACTTCCAGAACCAAGCAGGGAATTTTTGGCGGGAATGGCTGCCAGAATTAGAGTCCCGACATTGATGAACTGCCCAATCAATTGAACTGCATCGCCCAAACGAACTCTCATCACTTCTTATCGTCGCGCAAACCGGGACAGATTTAGATCTTCCCATGTGCATACATAGAACACTTTCTTTCACTGAAATCGGGCTCCGCTGATCGGTTTTGTGAATGCGACCGCCTGGGTACAGCCAGCTTGCACAGTTAGCGTAACCCGCGACCCGCGACGGTGCGAAACACCCCACCAAAATGACTTCCAACGACGTCCGCGATGTCCTGAACCTCCCCTCGGACCACTCCGCTGGACCCCGCCCCTCCAAGAAGAGAAAAACTATCGCTCCGCGGCCAAACCTGAAAGGCCTCGCTCGTGAAGTGCAGAGTCTCGGCGGCGACAACCCAATAGCTATTGTTCCCGAGGTCTCCTTCTTCAAGAAGCGGCGATTCGCCAGTCGCAAGCCGGCTGCACGGTGGGAACTGAGGCCATTCATCAACTCGGCACGGGGCGACAATGGCGCCCTCGTCCTCAGGCACTGGAAACGTAAGACGGAACATGGCGCGCCGCCAGCAGAACACATGCAAGACGGGGAATCGCGGCCGGCTGAGGACGGGGTCAACGGAGAGAGAAAGGAGGACACACTCGAGGACTCGTCTTTCGCCAAATTCAACGCCAAGGTCGCCGTACCGCAGTACAACGACGACCAGTACCAGTCCAATCTCCAAAGCAGCGAGTGGACCAAGGAAGAAACAGACTACCTGTTGGAACTGGCCCAGGAATACGACCTGCGTTGGCCCATCATATGGGACAGGTACGAGTACGTGCCAAAGCCCCCTCCTCAGGAGGAGGAAGCGAACGGGCCTAGTACTGCCGTGGTGCCCGCACCGAAACCGCGGACTATGGAGGACCTGAAGTCCCGGTACTACGAGGTGGCATCGAAGATGATGGCTGTCCAGAAGCCGGCGCAGTACATGACGCGCCCAGAGTTTGAACTCTACGAGATAATGCAGAACTTCAATCCGGAGCAGGAGAGGAAGCGCAAGGAGTTTGCTCTCAACACCATGGCCCGGTCAAAGGACGAGGCCCGCGAGGAGGAGTCCCTGCTCCTCGAGATCAAGCGCATCCTAGCGCGTACCGAGCGCTTCAACGAGGAGCGCCGCGAGCTCTACCGCCGCCTTGACTACCCTGCCACAGATTCGGACATCAACTCGTTCAAGAGCTCCGCCGGACTGCAAGCCCTCCTGCAGAACCTCATGTCCACGGACAAGTCCAAGAAGCGCAAGAGCATCCTCGGCCCGGGCGACGGCGTCAGCCCAGGCGGGCCTGTTGCCAACAGTGCCGCCCCCGAGTCTGGACCCCACAACCGTCGCGAGAGTATCGCTGCCGCGCCGTCGTCAAGCCGC
This sequence comes from Parathielavia appendiculata, assembly GCF_033297405.1. Taxonomy (NCBI): domain Eukaryota; kingdom Fungi; phylum Ascomycota; class Sordariomycetes; order Sordariales; family Chaetomiaceae; genus Parathielavia; species Parathielavia appendiculata. Next base: position 197,738 of record NW_026944221.1, read on the forward strand.
CGCGACTCCGACGTCCGCGGCGCCCGCACCTCGGCCGAACCTACTTCAACAACCGCCACCTCCTTCTCGGCCGCCGCCGCGACCGCCAACAAGAAGAAGGGCTCCTTGCCCTCCGCCGCCGCCGCCGCCCACCAGCAGCACCAGGAGCGCCGCAAGCTCTCGGCGCAGGAAGAGCAGGTCTACGGCGTGTCGTACCACGAGCGGCTGGGGAGCGGCCCCACGTTCCGGTACGAGCGCATCAATAAGCTGTACAGTCACAAGTCGGGCCAGCAGCAGCTGCGCATGACCAACGCGCTGGCCGAGCTGGACGTGCCGCCGCGGCTAATAATGCCCACGGCGGCGGTGACGGCCCAGTTTGAGGTGCTCTGGGGCGCTGTCACGGCGCTGGTGGATTTGAGGAAGCTGAGTGATAAGTTGGAGGGAGAGATTAAGCTCGAGGAGGCTAAGAAGGTTGAGAGGGAGCGGGCAAGGGGTGTGCTGGGGGATGGTGGTTGTGGTGATGATGATGGAAATGGGGTTGCCGCTGAGGAGGGGGATGTGGAAGACGAGAAAGAAAGGACGGCTGGGGATCAGACCGATGGGCAGCTGGCGAACGGAGAGGCGCGGCCGGGTGGTGAGCAGTCCGCTCGCGCTGGAGCCGACACCGGGGGTGGGGCTGACGAGGCGGACGGGATCAAAGGGGAGCCCGGGGCGGAGAAGGAGAAGACTGCTGACGCCAGACCGGGAAGCAGCGGCGGGGCTCACAAGCGGAGTGCCAGCGTGCTAAGCTCCACTAGTGATAAGAGCGCGAAGCGGCAGAAGAAGTAGCTCCACTCCCTGCTGGGGATGGCTTTTTAGGGAAGGAGATGATTAGCGATGGCTTCAGTACAATACATGTTGTGAGCTTAGTGGTCGACGTGCGCGTGGCGAGCTCGTTTTAGGGGTATCAGCATAAGCTTCCCTCCCAGATTCCGGCCTTACAAATTCGCGGATGGGCGGTGTGCCAGCGAATGCAGCGGTAATGGTGATTTTGGTGGCTGTAAATCCCCTTGTGGAAGACACTCCAGCGTATCCATCGTGATGCATTGAGCACAAGCAGGTTGAAGACCCGGTCAGAACGTGATTACCTTGTGTATATGAGAAGAGCACTTCGACTCGCCAGTCCTCAGTCGACTTGCCAAGGGTTCAACGACAGACTCGTCTTGCGACGATGCGTGATGAGTTTTGATCTGGCATTTTAGCCCCATCTCCGAGGTGCTCCATTCAGTCATCGAGCGAAATAGACGATTAAGGCTTTTACTTAAAACCTCTCAGGCCGCCACTTGCACTGCTATACACGACAAAACCACGCCACTCGGGCTGGCTCCTGGCATATCTCCGGGGGCGGTTTGGAGTTTTTCACAATGTAGCGGGTCGGATCAGACGCCGCCCAAGCTCCCTACTCCTTTTGCCCGCGACACGCGACTGGCTGCAGAAGAGGGTTTTGTGTGGAGTGATGAGCGTCAGGCACATGTGGTTCCCATCAGGGGATTTGAGTTACGATGCTGTGACGTCGACTAAGGTGACTTTGGTGTCTGTACCAGACATGCAATGCAGCCAATTCTCAGTCTGTCGTAAAATAATTGTGGAAGCAAGTATCAGTTCAGGTTCAACTGCCCGGTCTGAGCTGAAAACCGTTGTAGAAGAGGTTGCCCTCGTAACCCAAAGGTGCCTTCTAGGCTAGCGTTGACTATACGTCTGACTACATGCATCAGATATTCGGCACTCTGATCAGGGCATCAGTGAATCAAGCTATATCGTTTGCTTGCTGAAGACTTACAGCGCTAGTTTCCTTATCGCGAGTCACGATCTCCTCCCGCGCCGGGCTCAGATGCCTCCGCAATGCTTTGGGTTCTCATTATGTAGAACAATGTACTGCCGGCGTTGCACATATTAGGTCCAGATTCCTCCACTCACCAGCCTCTCCTCTCCCTCTCGAGGGAGGTCACCAGTTACGACTCGCAAACCGCCGCCACATGTTGATGTTCGAACACTAACCGCCGGCCCCCAAAGCAAGATTCTGTGGCCCTGAGAGTTTTGGTAACCATCCACCTCCACCAGGAGCCGGGTGGTGAGCTGTTTAAGTGCTCTTGACAAAGGCTCAGTCAGGTGGTGGGCTGCATCGTGAATCCAGGGCTTGACAAGCTCCCGGGAGCATTATTGGAGAGTAAAGCGGAAATGAGATATTCAGCCAGGCGCAGCGGACGGCGGCGGTAGTGTGGCTAAACTATTCGTAGCACGCATCGAGGGGATCAATGTCAGGGACGAGCAGGCCAAGTTCAGTACCAAGGCAGCCGACGAGACTCCCTCGGATGTGCCAATGATTGTTGTAAAACAAATTAGACACGCAAGATACGACATCCTGTAGCGTAGCGATTTCTTTCCCAATCCGAACATCCAACGCGGATGCCGGTCTCGGAGCCGCGCTGGCGAGGATGCAACGGGATGGGCGCTTGGCTGGTGATGGGCTCGGCTCTGGGGGCAAGAGAAAGTATGCAGGTACGAAGTCATCCCCCTACAATCCCGTCACCCGCGTGAAATGTTTCAGAATGACCTGGAAATCTGGGGAAGGTCTGCGGTGAAAAGTATTCAAGTTTATTTTAGGAAGACAGGGTGAGTTTCCCGGTCCTCCCCGAGTCGCTGGGTCGTGTGATATCGGGTTCCTGGAGTTCATTTGAAGCAGGGAAGCTATAAAAAGACAATCAGAAGCTTCCTCGGCAAATAACCGACCAACAGGCCACGTTCTCGTCGCGTGAGCGGAGTGGGCGGCTGCCGTCTGGTTGGGTTTGGGACTTGGTTGAGAAGCCATGTCGTTGAAAGTGGACCCGAGCCATATATGCAGGTACAGCTCGTTTACCCGTTATGTACCAGTACTTGAACCCTCGTTTCGTGGTACAAACTGCCAGTGCCGCAGATCTAGATCTCGTCACGCCCTTGATAGGGCTGCTTGACGCATGCGCCCATCGTAGCCGCGGCGGCGGTAACGGGTGTGTGGTGGCGCCGGCAGGTAGCTAAAATACTCCGAAAGGCAAGGCGGTCGGCGACTTAAGAGACGGGGAGAGGGGGGGTGACAACAGGGTGTTGGTATCGACAACCCTCGGTACCTGCAGGCGCCCCATGCCACGGTTCTCGCAAGGACCCCTGGGGGTGTTGCCGCCGGTGGTTGCCGCAGCCGCTGGCATGAACATGTAGTCCTCCCTTTTGTCGTCTCGATAAACTCAGAGCCGCATCATACCCCCCTGCAACATGCCAAAGCGTGCGTGGGCCGCGCCACGCCCGGGCAAATGGTGTCAACGGGCAAGGGGGCAAGCGGTCTTGGCGATCACCCAGCGGCTCGGGAACCTGCAAAGACATCACGGTAGGGCTGGTGAACAGCCAGTAGTGTTTCCTGGCGTTTCGAAACGACATGTTCATCCCGAATTAGAAGTCGTGGGAGAAGTCGTCGTCCAATGTCATGATGGCGGTTGCCGTGCTCGATGTGTGTGGGGCGGAGGGGCCAATAGAAACGCTGCGTTCGGGAACGTTACGCGCTGCTGGGAACTGTAAGCGCCGTTCGGGCGTCAAGCAATGCAGACTTCATACGTACGACACAAGGCTGGCGCCCACGGCCATAGATGTTTGCGCAATCCTGCGTCGTAACCGGCGGAAACGGTATTATTTGCGGAGAGCATCCGATAAAACACAGCGTTTCGCCGTTTGCCCCCGGTGACGGGCGTCCACTCGCTGCGCGGGAGCGAGCCGCCCTGATGCCGAGCAGTCCTGTTTATGGCATCGATGATACCGGCGCCGTGGCCACACGACGGAGCACTACTGCGCAACAAATGAACTTTCTTCCGAGGAAGACGCTCTTCTTGTTTCGACAGGGCCAGGGAGAGTACAGGGAGGTTCGTGAATGCCGTCCATGATAGAGTTATGACTAGTGCCAGGGGGCCAGGAGATATTCGAAAAACTGATGTCCGGACTCGTCTTGTGGTAGCGGGGATCTGGAACGTGAGGAAGCCCCGGTAGGTTGCGTGCCATCGGCCAGGGGTGCTTCGAACAGAGCATGTGATGTAACTGATGTCTCCGTGAGGTGATACAGTGTTCGAAGCTCGACTGTGGGATGATGGACCGAAACAGTAATGTGGCCGGTCTCTTCATGCACATTTCAGTCGTAAGCCGCACTTGAGGATTCAGCGGCTCGGCCGAAATCTAGCCTATGATGGAGGATCGTATTTTTGGCTTTATTATGGGGTTGCCTATGAAGGCCTTTTTCCTTGCATGGAGCGGCTATCGTCCGCCCCGCAGTAAGCCCCTTCGGCGGAGGGCTTCGGTCGGCTGGCAGGGTTTCCATGTGAGATCGCCCGGGTCCGTGTTCTTTTTCTCGTCATCAGTCAGCCGGAGGGTGGTGCTTCTCCGATTTTGCCGATGAAACGAACTCGTCATGTTCAATGACTTAAGCATAAGTGGAGTTCAAAGTGTCCGAATATGAGACTGATGCGAGATGCCGCACACCAATCAATCCAGATAGTTATCGCATCGCCGAAGTGTTGAGACGAGCGATTAACTTCTTAGCGCAGTTCCAATCGCGACAACCGCCTCCGTCCCGGTCAGGGATGTTGGGCACCAGATCGCACAATCTCCCTTCCGCACCTGCCGCTGGACAACTGGCAATCATGTTCCAAGAATAAAATCAGCAATCGCCCGCTGCCGCCGCTTGCTGCTTGACCTTAGTACGCCCGCTATTGAATTGTTTCCGGGCTCTCATAGGCTGCAGCGCCTTCCGTCGCGGCCAATCAGGATTACGCTTCCCATAGAACAGGCGTCCAATAAGCTTCAATTTTCTGCCAATTGAGATGGTGACAAGGTCTAGCGTGCGTTTCGGCCTCCGAGTCCTTACAGGACACAGTATCACAAACTGTGTACCATAGCGTAACAACGTCCAATGCAATGCGACAAACGCTCACGCTCGTCCCGCTCTTCTGTTTTCCGCCATCGTCAGAAGGCCAAGGCCGAGTCCCAACATTTCAAGCATCTCGCAACGCCAAACCAAGTCCCTTGCGAAATACCTCCTACCTGGGGGCTTTTTTTGTTTTTTGTTTGTTTTTGTTTTTATATTATCTCCCCCGGGCGTCATCTCGGAAGATTAACGACTGCGTTTCGTGCATAACACAACTCGGCACCTTCAGGGTGTGTGGGGACGGATGACACCAAAGCTCAGAAGCAGGCCCGAGGCACGGAAGAAACCCTGGGCTTTTCACCCGCACGCCAATATGTTCCTCCGCCGTGGACATAATTGACGAAGAAGTGGGCACTTGGCCGGATCTGGACAGGCATAGGGCGACTTGGCAGCTGGTTGGTAGCATCAATGTTCCCGTTGTGCAGTTTCGGCAACCCTTCTCAAATGACCACGAGCGAGGTGGATGGGGCAAATTTTCCTCTATGACCCGTCGTGTTGTTTGACTGTTTCTGTCTTACCGCCGGCTGGCGGCTGATCCCCGCGGATCGGAGCCGCCCATGACCTCCAAACGCAGCGAAGCGAGCTGGCCGCGGCTGACGACTTCTCTTTCAGGCCAGAAGTTCGTATTTGATCAAAACGGTGTGAGCACTGCGTAGTTACCGGAAGACAGGGCTGACCTGCGTTTAGCAACCAAGGGTCATCTCATCACTGGTTCTGCACCCAGTCATTGGCCACTCATCGTGCAAGCCTCAGGAACTCGATTACCATCGCTCGTTGGGAAATCCCTCGCCTCGTTCAACGGAAGCGGGGTCACACAGAGGAACACAATATGGATAGCAAAGATCTGGCCCAAAGCTAGCATTAATCAAATCACTGCGAGGTGGCACGGTACCTATCTAGTGTGTATGTCGCTGTTCGTACTGCAGGGGACGGACGGTCCTTCACACATGCACGCCGTCGTTTGCGGAAACAAAGTTCGGGTGGCCATCGCCCAAGAAGCTCCCCGGTTTCCGAGGCGGGGCGAGGTGAGGCGGTCCCCGAGGGCAAGCGTCGCGGCAGCCCCGTTACACACGTCACGATCTGAGGGATTGGCGATAGGGCAGGTTGTCATGATTCTCGCGATGAGGAACATTTTTATCCATGCCCCTTTCGTTGCCCAATTGCACCACCAGACGCCAACGTCCGGGATGGCACCACGATCGAAGCACTTCCCATTTGCAGCCGGCGGCTGCCAACCGCGCCTAGCAAACTGCATGGAGAGCGCCAGGCATGGCTCAACTTGATGTCGGTCGACTTGGCGAGGCTGGTCTTCGTGGTGGCCGGTCAATGCTGACCTAGCCAAAGCCATGTCAACCCAGGCCCCAAACAGACGCCCTCCTTCAAGTCTCCGGCAGGGTAGGAAACGGACGATTAAGGTATAACGATTGACTCGATGAGTTGTTGAACTATTGAACAATGGGCTTCTGCCCCTGATTGACCCCTGCGACCATCATTGCCATGTTCGACTGTGCCGACGGAGAATGGCTTGGCGTGCTCGCCAGACGGTACCTGATGTATTGTACAGGTACAGGCACACAGGACGGATAGCGGTAGCCAAGTGCACATGCAAGTGCCTGGCTGGCTCGACAACGCGTTTATTATTTAGCAGCCATGAGCAGCAGGGTCTTGATATTCAATGCGGAGCAGCTCCGTACTCCACCCCGCTGTTACATAACAACCTGGAAATGAAAAAGCTGTGGTACAGTACGGAGTACTCTGGACCCAAGCACGGAAGGCCTCCGCATGTACCAGTACGAGATCGACGTTCCTGTCGTTTCCTCGGCTCTGCGGTGTGCCGCTGAATTTAGCACAAGTGCCCGCTGACAGGACTTGTTGGTAGATGTGTGCTTGACTCCCACATTCCAACGCGGGGGACGGTAAGGTACCTTGTCTGACGTCTCTTCCCCCTCTTAAACCATGTCCTTGCATTCGACTTGTATCTTATTATACGGCACACGAAGCGGACTTGCTGCTGACACTGGCCGGAGGGATTTCCTCTTTCTTAGATTCAACTTCCGCGCTGCGCGCTGTAAACCCAACCCCAGTCTAACCCCAGAGGATTTCACAGACACGGGTAACATAAGACCCACACTGTCACCGACCAGGGCTCCCTGCAAGATCTCGCCGCTTTCTCATCCCAGCCTTCTGCACCCGCGCGGGCGTCTGTGCGTTCCGACTCGCGAGCGGTACAATTTTATGGCGCTTGTTTGGCTGCTGGACACTTTGACTCCATGCACCCCCTTCATCATACCTGTCCGCATCTCTGCTCCGCTCTGCAGGCTCGGGGTTACGGGGATAGTCTGCCTGGACAAGGGAATATTTCCCACGCTCTGCCCCCGGAACTTTGCGACCAGAGAGGCAACTTGAGAATTCGCCGCTGCTCAAGGGAGGTGTTAGGTTATTCGACGTTGCGGCACCGCGCATCAGCCTGGGCTCCAGCCTCCCATATCGTTTCCGACAGGCGCAGCAGAAACCTTAATCGCGCGTCAACACAACGCCAAGCGCCAGTGCCCGGCAAGTTCAAAGACAAAGGCGAAGGGGTACTCTGAGGTTCGAAGAGCCGGCAACACACGAACGCAATATCGGCTCCTCCTGATTACGAAACGTCGTACCCACACGCAGCATCTCGGGTTCTCTGTCCACGGTTCATCAACCACATCCGTCGTCGCATTGGTAGCGGGCTGCCGAGGGCGCAACGTGTGGGAACGTGAGATTCGCGCACAGATCACATACTTTGTACCTCATCATCACTCACTTACCAAGCGGGCACCACCACCTTAGGGTAATGAATCTCTGACGTGTCACACCGGCACCTCATCACCACAAACGAACGCGAGGTCGATTTTTCCTTCAGCAACAGCAAGCAGCATAAGCCTCCACATTCCACATCGGCACCTAGGTGGCGATCTGAGCAGCAAGCGGCGGCGGCGGAAGGGAGCACTGTGACGGTTTGCTATCAGCTTTTGTCGCGGCCTTTGCGGTGGTCACAATCCGACCCCGGCTTTGGGTTTGCGCACACCGGGCCCCGGATTTGCGGTCACTCATTGCTGCATCCTGGCTGGATCCGCCATTCCACGTACGCCAGAGCCGCGACTCAGCTTCCACAGCCGAGGATCGCCTGCAAACAGTGGCTTTCAAGGCCAAAACGGGGCGGAAAGACAGAAATATTCAGGGAGGAAAAGAACTTATTCTTTTTTCACTTTGACGCAGCAGCGAAGCCTACGCCGACCAAAGTGGTACCAAGACGACGCCAGATTTCGGACGAGTCCAGGGCTGGAAGTGACGGACGCACGAGCGCCGCCCGGTCCCCACCTTCCTTCATCAGTGCTACATCGCAGCCCGGCGCGGGCCTTTCTGCTCATCATCCTTCATTCTGCAGCGGGTACGCTCTTTCTCATTTTTCGATTGGTTTTTAGGCTTCATCAATCTTAGAGACGCACAACGGCGATTCATCAAACACACGAACGCCGCGATTCAAGGAAGGTTGACCGCTGTTGCATGTCCCACAGCAGGTTCGGGAATCGACTCGCTTGGATCCGCCGCTTCTGGCATCTCATTTATCTGCCACAGCCGAACGCTACCTGCCTGAGGCCGCCCTCATTGCGCGACTTTAGCTGACGCCAACCGAGCATTGCGCCAACCTGTCCAACGCTTGTCAGCCGCAGAGCGGTCGCCCCAGACCTTGGCTCCGTGGAAGTGGGACTCTGTGTTCAGATCCTGAGCCGTGACGGATTTGTTCCCCATTCCCGTACGGACCATTTTGTAGAAGGCTTGGAGAATCGACTTAGAAACATTCCGGAGAAGTGGCGGTGATTGGAGATGGCGTCCTTCACAGCATTGAATGGGGCCTCGCCAAAGTCTGCCGAAGGTATGAACGGGTCGGTACCAGATGGAGATCGGGCAAACAGACAATCGCCAAGCGCAGAACCCAGTGCGGAAGGGTATCAGAGCCAGCGGGATCGAGAAAGCCGCGATGCGCACGAGGGTCGCGATGCTCAAGAGGGCCGGCGCAGCACCAACCACGAGAGGCTTCCACTTCCTGGCGCCCCTGCCTTTACCGATGCCGAGGGTTTGCACAAACGAAAGCGGTCCATCTCAGAATCACCCAGGAGAGACCGCCTGCTATCGCCGCCTACGAGAACCGAAAGGGTAGAACGGCCAGAGCGGTCGGACCCGTCCGAGCAGTATGCACCGCACCGCTATCGTTCGGAATCACGTGATAGACGGACAACACCCCAGAGAAGTGTTTATCAAGAAGAGCGAGGAGATGAAGCGCGGGATGGTGGAGAGCATTGGCGTCGGCGCGGTTCCAGAGAGGAGCGCACATCGAGCTACGAAGCCCCTTACTCAGCTGGTCCGGTATCAGCTCAGTCAGAAGAACCAGTGGGCGACATGCTACGGAGGGCGACAAGTTATGGCGACGAGGATCAGAGCCCGGATGGCGACGATCACGGGATGCACTCCGGCCAGTACACGCCTGAGCACCGCAGAGACGGGGTTGTTCAGTCGGATCCGAAGAAAAGAAAGCGCAACTTCAGCAACCGCACCAAGACGGGTTGTCTAACCTGCAGGAAACGCAAAAAGAAGTGCGATGAGAAAAAACCGGAATGTGAGTTTCTCGCCCCGTCAAGAATTGTTTTGGTGTGGCCCCCGCGCGGTGGCCCAACACGCGCCCGGTTTACACGCATGGCCTCATTTCGCGGCCGCATCGGCCTGTTCCGGCGGCTGACAATCCACATAGGCAACAACTGTTACAAAGGCGGCTTTGTTTGTGCCGGATACCCCCCGCAACGGGGAGCCTGGCCGAATAAGCCCGAGAGCAAGCCAGCACAGGTCAACATCGAGTCGAAGGATCCGAACTATGTCCCCCTCGGCGCATACGGAATGCCCCAGCAACCGGCCCCGTACGGCAGCAACCAGCAGCCGCTGCTCGGTCAGCAACCAAAGCGTGACTCGTTGCCATATAACCGTGGCCAGCCCACGCTCAGAATCACGCCGCCCCAGGGCCGCCCGCTGCAGTCAGACGACGATAGGTTGACAGCATCGACAATGCCGAGCTCCATCATCAGTCCCGACAACAAACTCTCGGCGCTGTCAGGGTACACGACGTCGGCATCTGCCATGTCAGCCATGTCGGCATCTGCCAATATGTTCCCGACTCCGGTCAGCGCCGCCGCAACATCTGCGTTCTCTGATCGGGCGCCCAAGGAATACCAGCGGGTGCCGCCGCTTCACGATATTACTCGGACCGACCCAGAGCAGCAAGCACCACCTCCGCCTCCTCCACAGAGCACCATCTCTACCCATCCGCCCTTCAGCAGTGTCTTGCACAGCGGCCGGACATCCACCCCACCAGCGCCGCCATCTACCATGTCGTCGCAAACCCCTTCGGGCGGTGTTCAAGCGACAGCACAGCTTGCCCTGTCACACACCCAGTTTCCCTCGGATAGGCCACGCCGTCAAAAGGAGGAGATGCTGAACGGAAGGCAGTACTATCCGTTCGACAAGGAACTCGTGCTTGAGCGGGAGCGGTGCAATGCGGCTTGCTGGCGGTTCAACAACTCGACCAACCCCAACCTGGGCGTCTCCCCCGCCGAGCGCGCGCGTCTCTTCCGCGACATACTGCAGCCACGCGAGGGTGTCCAGCTGTCGCCCACCATGGTGTCGCCCGTGACGCACGCGGGCCGAGTAGGCGAAAACGCCACGGTCGAAGCGCCCTTCAACTGCGACTATGGCTACAACATCCACATTGGCAACAACGTCGCCATTGGCCGAAATTGTTTGATTAATGACGTCTGCGAGGTCAGGATTGGGAATAATGTCATCATCAGCCCCAACGTGTGCATCTACACAGGCACGTGCAGCACCAACCCTCTGATGCGCAGAGGGAACCAGGGCACTCAATACGGCAAGCCTGTCATCATTGAGGACGACGTTTGGATCGCGGCCAATGTGGTCATCCTCCCTGGCGTCAGGATCGGGAAGGGTTCCACCGTGGGGGCTGGGTCGGTAGTTACTCGGGTGAGTTTCCTGCTCCTTCTCAAAGGGGGGGGAACCCTTGGTTTGGAGGATTCAAGCCTCTGCTTGCAGTTCACTGACAGGTTTTATGCAGGACGTCGCCACCTGGAGTGTCTACATGGGCCTTAAAGCCGGCCACCGCAGGGGTATTGCCCCGGTTTGAGGCTCGCTGTGTTTCCTTGCTATGGTTATCTTTTAATCTTTTCTTCTTTTTGCTTTTCTCTCTCGATTCACTAGTGTCTTGTTGTCTCTGTTCAGGGCTTGAGGCTGGATCTCTTTCTCTCCTAGAACGACGTGGCTGTTAAAGAAGTGATGAGCTTTACCCCCCATCTCCTGTGATACCCAGTATTCTTACCCAGTATTCTTTGTATGGTTGGATGAGAAATAAGGTATGGCATTGTTTACGGCTTGGGATGTAATGTTTCTTTTTCTTTCCCTGTTGTTCTTTGCTTGTGGGCTGGTTTGTGGGTAGCGAGCTACCTAGGTGGCCAGGAAACATTGGCGGGTGAGGGCGGCCTTGATACCTAGCTATCTTTGTAGTGGGAGAGGAAATCACAATGCATGCATTATTGTTATCCGACATACTGGCCTTTCTGGGGCGGTCCATTTCTCTATAGGACATTGTGCATCCAGCCGCTTGTTGGTTATGGCTCGTGGCTCTGCCGAGGCTCGCCAGAATCACTCTTGGCCGTATGGACATGCTTACCGTACGCCCGCTTTAACGTGTTGCGGCGGTTTGTTCTGCTTGACACTGAAACCCAGCTCGTCCCTGTTCGGAGATGGTTACCTATTTGGGGTGGTGTAAGTGGGTGGAGCCGTTGGCCTCACAGCCTCACTCATCAGCTGCTTGGATTTATGCAAAGTAGAGACCCCAGTCAACCTGTTGTTGGGGACAATTGCAGTACGAATTCGACCAGTATCTAGCCTGTTGTTGGCGGTAGGCTGCCAGACTTACATCGGTGCCTGTTGAAGAATGCATTTATTACCAGGTAAAAAAAAAAAATTTGTTTTTGGAGGCCACACGGTCGACCGGCCCTTCGAGCGAATCCTGCCGTTTCTGTATCTTATTTTCTTTGAGTTGCTTGACTCTGGCTGACTTACAGCACGTCGTAGTTTAAGGGAAGGTACAAGGGAAGGTACAGTCAATTAAATACCTGGCATGGTGTATGGATGGATGGACTCTGTTGCGTTCATGAATTCAGCCGCCTGAGGTACCCGCCAGTCTAACTACAACCAACAGGGCTGGCGGCAACCACCTTGGTAGGTATTTCTGGGAGCTGGAGTGCGGAAGTACTTTGTACTTTGGTGTTGTTGGCAAGATGCGGTACTCAGCGCAGCCTTGCATGTGGGAAGGATCCATACCCATCTTTATGGACTGCCGTCTGCCATTTCCTGTTGGCTCACTTTACGAGATCTCGATTTTTTGTTTTTCTCAGCCACGGCCTGTTGGGACTTTCAGAACGTTGTGGTGTGCACACAGTTTTCGGCACTGTCGGGCATGCTTTGGGTGTGTGCCTATGCTAGATATCTGCTCTGATTTACATCCTCCCTATGGACTGCTCTTTTTCTGAAAGAAGAGGATTGTGGACGGAGTTTCTCGACTCTCTCTGTCTCGGAAAAGTAAAGTTGGCCAAGCGCCGGCCAGGATCATGTGTTACAGTGAGCCACAGTATTGTCACAAAGGCTCGTTGTGGGTGGTTGAACGAAAAGCGGCTTGGCGGAGGGAGTGTCGTAGTTGATCTGATAACGGTGCAAGTTGACAGGCAAAAGCCGCAAGCACCCGAGATGGACGTGTACGGAGAAGAGCGGGGTGCGATCGTCAGACAGCCTGTCCATTACTACTTTCGCCATCAAATTCACCCAACCCATTCCCTGCGAGACCTAGTCTCCTGTCTGCATGAGGTAGGGCATTCCACTCGTTGATGCTCGCGGGAACAATGAAAGTTCCCCTCCCACGCCGCACCGTGCCGCACCAATACAGCAGCGGCAGCACAGTGGGTGGGGAATTATATTGCCGGGTTGATATTGTTGAAGCTGCCTGGCGCTCGAATACAATTGAATCCACGGTCCGAATATGGCCTCACGGTCCCATAAGGGGGGAAATCCCTCGCATAACGGGGGTTCACCACACTCACAACCCTATCCTCCGGTCGTGGGCTGCAAGACGATCATCAAATGCGGCGTTTGCATCTGATCGAGCTTGGGATGATTGGAGCGACATTCGGGCTAGCGTTCGAGCATGTGTATTCATGGGACTGTGCTTGGTTGATGTGTTGACGCAGAGTCTCCTTGGGGAGGCTTTGCTACATGACGACCAACTCCCATGGAAGTAGGAGAGTGGTGCAACAGATAGAAGCAACCGTGTCCAGGCCGGCCAGCGTTGAGACCATCATTTGGCCCGGCCCGGCCACGGACACCGATCACACGTTTGCCACACATCCCGGCGCTCCATGGCCTCTATCGGGGGCGGGTCGCGACCCAGAAACGGACGGGTAAACGTGCGCATCGGACATGCGGAGAAACTGGCATCCAAATTTTGTCTGTTTGCTGTTCTGACGGCGGAAACAAAATATTGTAACCATGTGCAAGGCTTCCGGAAGAAAGCCACCTCGGGTCGCGGTTTCAAGGCCCGTTTTGCTGGCCAAGCGGCCGTGGTGCAGCCATCATGCTGTTCTGCATGACCATCCTCAGGCGGCCATATCGCAAGCCAGATTCATATCCAAATCGCATGCCCCCCCTTAGAGTCCCGGAGCCAGTTCCCCTGTTCATCGAAGGGGGGGCATGCATTGTCCGCCAGACTGGGGCGAGCGCGGCATAATCCTGCTGCAAGATGGACCCCACGAGAATGCTTTAGCGGGTGGATGGTGACTGTCTGGCAGGCTCAGACGGACAACCAGGGCGCTGTTCAGCAGCGAGTGAAGACAGAGGAGAGGAAGGATAGCAGGAGAAAATATCGAGAACCGAGCTTAGAGTGGATAGAGCTATTGCCATCGTATAAACGTCGCGCTCGAGTTCGTACGCGAGGTTATACACGTCTATTCCGTGGCTGGAGCCGGCCACGTCAAGGGTGGTGCCGTTGCGAGACATGATGCTGTGCTTGCGGTTGGTGAAGTAACTGTGTCAGCACCTAATTTCGACACCCCCCTTGCTAACTGTGAGGTACTTGACCCCCTTGTACGGTTTCACGCCCTCACCCAGGCCCCGACTCCTCCTTGGGTCCAGCTGGAGACTCTCCACCTTGATGCCGCTGGCGAGCCAGCCCTTAACGGCAAAGCTGACCGAGGCGGAGCTGGGCATCAGGATTTTGTTCTGCGCCGTCCGCCGCTCATCCCTTTCTCCTGCCCCAGCGTCCGTGGTCGGTTTCATCGCCGATTGTGGTGAACTTTGATACAGCTCGTCGTACGTGTATGCATCCCCGCCTGTACCGAACCCGAACCCAGTCGGGTCCGAGTCCTCAATCTCGTCGTCCACCATCTGCCCCACGACTGTACACCGCAGCGCAAACGAAGTCGTCCCCTGGGCCAACTCCTTGTTCGAGATGGACCACTCCAGCGCCCGGTCGCCAGGGTTGTAGGTCGCGTCGCCTCTCGTAGGCCTAATCTCGGACAGATTCCTCACGTCCGCCGGCAGCGGCACCGTGACCACCAGGTCCTGCAGCGCCGGCGACGCCGGCGTGCCAGCTTGCGGCAAACCAACACCAAAACCCCTCCCGCCACCGCCCAGCCCTGCTCCTCCCCACCCACTTTGCCCCCCACCACCCGCACCCGTAGAGCCAAACACCCTATTCACCGACACCCTCACTTCAAAATCCGCCCCAGCCACCCCCAACCCCGTCTTGACCTCCACCGACACAGGCAACCTCAACCCACTCCCCTGGCCCAGCCCCAGCAACGACACCCCATCCTTTTCCGAAAACCCCGGCATCAAATCCACCTCATACCCGCCCAGAATAAACCTCCCATCCGGCGGCACAAAGCTCAGCACACCAGGCTGCTCCCGCCAGCGGTTGAGCCTCACACACGGGTGGAACACAGGCAGCTCCACCATCCCCGCCAAACCCCCTCCACTACCCCCTCCTTTCCGACCACCACCACTACCGGGAGCAGTAAGCGTCATGATGAGATCGGGCACGCCTGAGACTTTAGACGTAAACGCAATGGTGCCGTGGGCGAAAGCCGCGAGTGGCCTTCCTGAGGGCGCGAGCGTGACACGCAGGGACTCGATGATGTCAGCGTAAAGCTCGTTGGATGTGTGGCGGACGTTTGCGCGGCGCCAGGGGAGGGCCGGCGCCGCGGGTCCTAATTGGCCCAGAGGGGACGCGGTGCGTCGGGGCAGGGAGGAGGAGGACGACAAGGCGGTGCCGCTAATGCTGCTATTGCTACTGCTGCCAATGCCTGTGGTAGTAGATGCGGGCGTAGGCAGGTTGAGGTTGCCCAGCAGTTTGTCCATGAAGCCCTCTACCTCGACCAGGTCGCGCAGGGCGTTGGGCTCGGTGGTGGAGACGGTGCCCGCGTCGCAGAGCTCGGTGAGGAGCTGGGCGACGACATCGTACGAGGCCTCGAGCTTGTGGGCGAGCAAGGGGGCGCCGAGGAACTCCTCGAGGGCGTCGACCACGCGGTGCAAGAACTCGAGGATCAGCAGAGGCTCGACCTCGGACGAGGTGGTGAGCAGGAAGAGGAGGTTGGCGTGAGTGAGGCTGAAGACGAGCGTGGGGGGGTTCGTGTTGGGGAGGTGGATCAGGTTGGGGCGCGGGACCGGGTGGGCGAGATAGAGCGGGAGGAGGTATGTCGCTGCGAGCGGGCGCGAGGTGTATGTGTGCGACAACACGAGGGAGCTAAAACATACTAGTCGTTAGTTACCTGAAGGTTCAAGGTAGCTTGCGGTTGGCGGTAGATGGCAATGTTACCCACTTGTGCTCGTCGTAGATATGCAGCGCCTCGATGACGCCGGTCATGGTGACCTTTTGGCTTCCTTCTGTTGTTGTTGAGTGGTTTGGGAGCTGCTTCCGGGTTGAGGTTTGTCCCCACGACATATCCATGGAGATCTGGAGTCCCTGGAGCACTGACGCAATGAACGAGGGGCCGCCATAAGCGCACCGGACCCACTGAAATTTAGCGCACCCCTGGCGAGCTGCTGGATCCGTTTTCTCTGCGACCCCTGCAGAATCTCGATTGGATTGACGGCAACCTGAAGTTCCCTTGCCCACCTTTTGACTGTGAACACTCAACCGAACCTAGTGAAGACAGCCTGCAACTGAGGGAACACAGTCAATTCTTCCACACCGACGATGGCCAAGGACGTCGTACCATCTGTACACGCGCTCGATAGACCCGAGAAGCTGCAAGATCTCCTCAAAGAGGACCGCGGAGACGACTGTCTGCCCTGCAAGATCGTTGGTGCGTCTCATCGATCACTTTAACAATATCGCACACCAGCCAAAAAAACCATTGCTCATTACGCCGCGAAACAAAATAGGTGGCGGCGCGTTTCTAGGCCTGGCTGCATACAGCTACATCTCCGGGCAGTCCCAACTCGAGCAACAGAGGGCCAAGATCCTGGCCAGCGGCTCACGGTTCGGCATGCGCAGCAGGAGTTTCGGCATCACGGCCATCTCGCTCGGCCTTGCCTGGCTGGGTATCTGGCGGCTGGTCAAATGAGAAAGTCATTGAGAACTGCACAGTTGACGAAACCGTCTCCGCTTATGGCGCAGAGTCAACGAAAGCGCGGTAACTCGGCATGGCGAGGCCACCTGGTCGATTCCGGGTTCGCGGTGTCAGGTTCGGCTGTGGGAGGCTTAAGGAGTGCCATGCGCGCTCTGAGAGTACGGCATTATCTGGCTGCCGCGACGAAGGGCGGAGGGGAGAACGATTTGATGGACATGCGACCTTGTGTTGTACCATTCCAGTGATATTGGGAAGAGGGAAGAGGACAGCGCCCGAGCAAAGGCTCAGGTCAATGTATTATAATATGTATGTATGATATCCCTCTTTGTTCCTATGTTTGTGTATCTAACCATCTGTTCTTCGGTTCCAATGGCCGGTGTTACGCGCTTCCAAGCAGGCGACAAATTCAGCGGTCCGTCACTTCAGATGAGGCCACCGCGACATGTACGCAACGCCATATATACGCCTATGAAACTACCACACTGAAGAGGAACTTGGCGAGAGAAACGCGCGACCATGCACAGCGATTGGCTTCTTTATCTTTAGTCCAATCTTTTTTCGCCATCCCCATCCCCATCCGTGGACCACCCCCACAGCTTAACCGCAGCCTTAAAAAGCCGGGTTGGCGTTCTTGAGCAGCATCTCAAAGTAGGCCTGGTTCCACTGGCCGGCCTCGGGCGAGGGCTTGAAGGCGTCCTCCTTGCCGCAGAAGCTGTCGTAGCGGACGGCCGAGGTGTCGCTGGTGCCATCCGACTCGCCGCCGGGCTTGACCCACACAAAGGCGTCGGCGAGCTCGAAGCCCGTGTCGGCCGTCGGGCGGCGGCCGAACCCGGCGCCGTTGACGTTGCACCAGTTTCCCCACTCCCGGCGCAGCCCTTGCTTGCCGTTGCGGCCCGTGTCGATGATGGCGTGGTTGGGCATGCCCGCCGTCCGGAGCGCCGCGCCAAACTTCTCGACGTACAGCTTCTCGTTCTGGCACTGGTTGTACTTGGCGTCCGACGCGGACGAGAACTCGCCGGGGGTCAAGTCCCTTGAACACACACTGTTAGCGCTGAATATGGCTTTTGCTTTTCTTTTTTCTATTTTTTTCTTCGCCCGAAGATGTGAGATGAAGGGAAAACCTACCAGGCGTTCCAGCCGGCAACGTTGGTCGAGATACCGCGGAACTGCTTGGGCGAGCCGGCCGCCTTGTATGCCTTGGCGAGCTCCTCGGCGCCGGGCTTGAGGTTGGCGTCCCAGCCGAGCCAGCCGCCGTGGCCAGCATCGAGGTACATGACCACGTTGGGCAGGTTGAGCTGCCGGAGCGCGTACGCAACGCCGTCGCGGTAGCCCGAGGCGCTGTTCTGGCACGTCTGCAGGTTGCTGTTGGTGACCAGGTTGGGGAGCGAGTCGGGTTCGATGACGAGGACAAAGGCCGTGTTGGGGTGCGCCTTGAGGATTGAGACGATCTCTGCAAATCGTGTCAGTGCTATTCCTGCTAGCCTGAAGCGTTACCAGCAGACTCACTGTCGATGTACTCGGTCTTGTACCGGCTGAGCTCGCCGACCTTTAGCTCGCCGTTGGACGCCTTGGCGGCGCAGTCACGGCCCGGGAGGTCGTAGATGACGAGACCCAGGATGTTCTCGCAGGGCACGCCGTCGGCGAGCGCGGGCTCCAGCTTGCCAATGTTGGCGATGGTGTCGAGCCACAGGAAGGTGCCGACGTCGGCGACCTGGGCGGCGGCCGACGCCAGGGACGAGTCCGAGATCTGCGCGACGGCAGCCTCGACCTCGGCGCGGTAGAAACTGTTGGGGTGCAGCTTGTATTTCTTGAACACGTTGGTGCTGGCGTCGAGCGTGACGGCAGACGAGCAGCCGCCCGCCTGTCTGGGCTTCTGGGGAGTCGTCGGCGACGGGGCAGCGAGGGCCGTGGCGGCGAACGCCAGGGCGGCGGCAGACTGCGAGAATTTCATGCTGGGCAAGAACACACACGCGCAAAACTGGATCTGAAGCTGTGATGCCTGGTCGAGAGATCTCGTTCAGCAAGAGAGGGAAGGTGGCTCGACTTTATACCAGGGACTGACTCCCCCTTGGCGCTGCGGTGCCCCCCTGACAACGACCAGGAGTCTTTGGAACCGCAGACACTGTCTGCCCCTGCGCTAGCCCTGAGGCTGCCATGCCTTGGAGGATGAGCCTCGCAATCAGGAAGACAGGCCCGGTGCTGGCGCGAGGTTTCGGGTTGGACCCTCCGCGGAAGGCGTGAGCCGCGCCGAGCAGTCGCCGTTGGGATATGGGATGCGGGGCTGTGGGCGAGTGTCGATCACTGCGAGTGGCACGCTTGCCAGATCCCATCTCGAGTTTCATATCGCCCTTCATTTGTGCTCAGGCCATGGCCGACGGTCCGGCCGGGGATTGGTGGATGGCTCACGGAGACGTTTTGGGGTTCGGGAAGTGTGGGGAATTGGGGACGGCTGCTGGCAATCTGGGGTATTATCCCCCCTTCATGCACGTCTCTCGGTCTCCGGTTGGGTCGGGCTGGAGAAGGGTACGGACCATGGAGAGGTTGCTCCCTGCCTTCTACAACCAGCTCGCCGTGCCGACCAACGGGTAACGGTTCGCCACATGAAAGAACAGCGGCTGTTGATGAGACACTATAGGAAAACGGAGCAGAAAGGTCCCGCACTGTTGTGGCAAGTGAACATCGTCGGTGACGGCGCCGGACCATGGCCAACATATTGATTGCGGCATGTCTGACTTCTCTTGACATCGGCACCCTCCGTTCTGCCAAGTCCGTTGTCATGTCGAGGCTTCAAACTCCGTAGTGACTAAGCGTGTCTGCAGGGCTCATGGCATGTTCACTTCACGATCTAGGACAGCCACTTTACGACTCTAGGTACATGCATACATGAACTTCAAGTTCCTCCCCCAACCCCCCAGCATGGTTCCTGTCCCGGCGCTAAGCGGCAGTTGGTGGCTAAAATACGCCATTGTCTGACAAGAACTAGATTAACGACATTAAGCCGTAGATTATTAGCCGACAACCTCAACACCAGTGCCACGGTGTCAGACAGGGGGTCGTGCTGGATGCCGATCAAGATGCTACCCAGACCAGCTCTGCCGCGCAATTCGACCGACTCGATGTAGAGGACGCGCTCGCGGCCACGGCTAAAGCCCTCGGAGACCATCTCGGCTCGGAGGCAGTGGCCGAGGGACACCAAATGGGATGAGAGCTCCTATAATATGGTTGTGTTAATACTTGATGAGTCTGGAACAGTACCGTTCAGACAAACACGACTTGAGCCTGACGGATGCGGTACTCGACGGCTGATTGCGCTAGTGCCGTCCTGTTTGTTCCAATCGTTTCAATCGAGGCCTCGGATTACGTCGTGAACTCCCACACCTCGCCTTGTGGCCCGGTTCAATTTTGATAAATGCCGCCTTCTGGATGGCTTACAACCATGGAGAAGGCTGCCAGTTGATCATTAGTGGTGTAGCGCAGAACTCGATTGACGAAGACAAATCAGACGATGACCCTGGTAGCTGTTCTCTTCAACTTACTTGAGGTGGTTCTAGATTAGTTACTTGGGTGTAGTTTAGACATTGAGATTCGGGAACCTACAATCTTTTTTGCCATGTCAGTGCAATGGATTATGAGTAAGGCACTGAACCTACGGCGAACTGGACTAACAAGTCACAGGTAGTTGATTATGAGTTTGGGAACGATGGAAAGAGGCGTATGATGATTGTTGGTATCAAGTTTCTCGATATATCTGCTCGAACTCATGGCTATTTACTTGCTTCTTTCTTTCGAATTCGGAGTCAACGAGTCTTGGTTCAACACTTCGCGCTTGATCCTTTCTCACACCATCCTCAGGCTCTTATGATACGGCGGTCTGTCAGTTACGAGGTCGTTGCGTCTTTCAACGGCTCTCAATCGCGACAAGAAGCACACCTATCAAGTAATCTAAGGATCAATTGTTTTTCGAGTTGCATCACAGCGACATGACTCAATCATCTCCATGATGATGGTAGTACCAGAGGGTTTTGCTGCGATTGTATAGCAAGACACTAGACAATGGCTATTGAATGCTACATGTGAATTCAAACGTCAAGTCTACACGGTGCCAATTCTGTCTTGAGCATTTCAGGGCTGTGAATGGAAAGGAAGAGGAGGGAGAAAGGAGAAGGCGAAGAGATCTCAAACGCAGAAAAAGCCAAGAGTCAATGGTAGTATAGAAGGTACAGAGCAAAGAAGTAGGGAGTTCAAGCCGCGCGAGAGGCATGAGTCGAAGCAGCATGCCCCTCAACCAGGTACACCGGGAGTCAAACTATCGTCATCTCTTCAGTTCCTCTGTAAAATAACTGAGACGACTATGTTGATTCTATTCCTAACTTTTGCGGAGCAAAAGAAGGCAAAAATTTGACTCCATCAGATTAGCTTGCTATGTTATAGTTCCTAGTGCTGCACTGGATAAGGGAACTCTGCAACCAGATCCGTCTTGTCTGTAATCGGGGCCATGATCTCACTAGCAACTTCCAACTTCTAGCTCTGTTGGAAACCGTGCCGTTATTAGGGCGGCCGTTGGACGTTTGAGAATTGGAAGTGGAAGTTCAGTCCTGGCGAGGGTTAGGGGCAAAAGAATTTGCCGCTACTCACCGCCTACGCACAAAACCCTCCCCACCAGCACCAAAATCTCCCAAATTTTGCGGCCTCCGAATTCTTGGAACCATCGCCAACGAACCTCCCATCGACTCGGATTTCTTGTCGACAATCCGCGAGTCATCGTCAAGATGGGTACGTAACCGGCCTCCTCGAAGCCTTTTGTGTGCGAGTGGAAGAGATTCCGAATTACGTGTTTCTCTCTGCGAACCATGGCATTTCCTGCTCCCAGTCGAGAATTCCGTCGCCGTTGCTTGCTGCCGCCAGCGCTGTCGCGAATGGGCACAGGCAAGCTTCGAGATGATGCATCGCTGGTCGAAGCGTGCCAATTGAGCATACCGGAGTCCAAAGGCTGACTGGAGTTTTCGTCGGAACCTAGGTATCGATCTGCGTAAGCACCACGAGCGGTCTACGCACCGCAAGGCGCCCAAGAGCGACAACGTCTACCTGAAGCTCTTGGTGAAGCTTTACCGCTTCCTGGCCCGTAAGTTCCGTTCAGTTCTTAGCCATTGGAGCCGAATCAATCATCTGACGGACAATAACCAGGCCGCACCGATGCGCCCTTCAACAAGGTTGTCCTGCGTCGCCTCTTCATGAGCCGCATCAACCGCCCTCCCATCTCGCTGTCCCGCATCGCGGCCAACCTCAAGAACGGCAACGAGAACAAGACGGTGGTCGTCGTTGGCACTGTCACCGATGACAACCGCCTCCTGACTGTCCCCAAGATGTCGGTTGCCGCCCTCCGCGTCACCGCCACTGCCCGTGCTCGCATCACCGCTGCCGGCGGCCAGGTCATCACCCTCGACCAGCTGGCCCTCGAGAAGCCCACGGGTGCCAACACCCTGCTGCTCCGCGGCCCCAAGAACGCCCGCGAGGCCGTCAAGCACTTTGGCTTCGGTCCCCACAAGAACAAGGTTCGTTTCCCCTTTGGCTGTTCATGAAGCACAGCCAGAACAGGACTGACCCCCCAAACAGAAGCCCTATGTCCGTTCCAAGGGCCGCAAGTTCGAGCGTGCCCGTGGCCGCAGGAGGTCGCGTGGCTTCAAGGTCTAAACCAGTTGGGACCGATACTCTCTGGAGTTTGGGGCGTAGAGCAGGATTCTGGGTTGTCGCATGGCACTGGTTTGGGGCATGTGGTTTCCGGGCTTGCCATGGTCTGCGGTCTGCTCTCGACCACGGCACATGGGACGCAAAAGTCTTTTCTCTTTTTACGGGCATGAGGAATCGACGGGCTGGCGCTTGTTGATGCCACAGTCATGAATGACAATGCCATTGGGCCCTGCCGCGACACGCATGACTGCTTTTTGACGAATGTCGTGTGTTTTGTACAACGTTCTATGCGGACATCGTGCGCAGTTTTGATGTTGCATCGTCAATGGACTTGACCTTACCAGCAAGGCTATCATCCATTATTGCCCCTCAATATCCTCTAGCGTCACGTCCGCTTTTCGCCGGAGCGCCACAAAAAAAGCCTCTCTCGATTCCTGCGACTTGACTTCAGCTTGATTTGAACTAGGACACATCTACGAGTGAAGACTCACGCTCCGTGACGACTCGGGCTTTTCCCGGTGCACCTTGGCAAACATCTTTCTGAGCAATGCCTCGAACGCCTTGTCCTCGGGCCCTTGGTAAAACTTGCAGACAAAGTTGCCGCCCGGCTTGAGCGTGTCGGAGGCGAAGGAGAGTGCGGCGTGGCAGAGATCCTGTTTGGGGTGAGCGGGAGGAAGTGGGCGTGGTTAGTCATATCTGGTCGTTGCGAATATGTGGAGGGAGTTCGAGGGGTGAAGGATGAGATGGAGGTGAGTGAAGGGAATGGTTATGATGTACCATGCTGCCTGCGTGGTCTTTGAAGGCGATGCCGCTCGTGTTCATCATCCTGATATACGGGTTACTCAACGTTTTGATCGAGAAGCCGTGGGTCTGGGGCCAGGGTGCTGACATGTCGCTGAGAACTACCTGGTTGGCGGGAAGGAGAGATGATCTTGGTGTTAGTGAGGATGTACTTCGTTCTCTTTTGGGGGGGTTGGTGTCTGAGTCGGCCTGGGTTCAAGCGGGTTGTTCATACGTCTACCAACCGAAGATTTGGCCGCTTTTCTCCCCTTGCATTTGAGTGTATGCTCTCGTCGTCGTGTGATGTTGGTGTCGATGAGGCGGCGAAGGAGACACCGCTGTTGACCTCGCTCTCGTGCGCCGCCATGCGCTCCAGAACGATATAACTCGGTCGGTCGGCCACTTCATTCAACCAATCAGCCTCTGCCTCCCCCTTTATCACGTTCCTGGCGGCAGCCCTCTCGGCCCTCTTCTTCTTCTCCCCCTCCAATAGAAACTGCTTCACCATCGCCTGCACCCCGGGACTCAGAAAGTTACCCTGGATCGTGCTGACACCCTTCGGAGGCTGGGCGGGAATGATGTCGATGCCGACGACGGTGCCGTTGGGCGCCGTGCGGTCGAGAGCCACCTGCGACCAGCTGCCCGGGGCATAGCCCAGGTCGACGACGACCTGGCCCTTGCCGCGGCGAAAGAGGTGGTACTTGGAGTCGAGCTCGAGGAGCTTGAAGGCGGCGCGCGACTTGAGGCCCTGCACCCGGGCGGAGCGGGCGAAGTGGTCGGCGCCTTGGCGTAGCTTCCAGCGGGAGGATGCGGAGGAAGAGGAAGGGCGAAGTGGTATTGAAGGGACGGGTGGTGGTGGTATCCTTGGTCCGCGTCTCCATTTTGGTGTGATGTTAGATACATTGAGCGGGAATGAGTCAGAGGTTGAACATGAACACAGGCCGCGATGTGAAGAGCGTGCGGTGAGCCCATCGACATTGGCGGGGACAGCCCGGATCCATGGCACCTTCATAAGTGTTGGTGTTTCAACTCCTTTATGTCATAAGGTGAGAGGCAAGGCAGTCCTCCGAGGCTGGTATCAAAAGGTATACCGAGTACAAGTGTTGACGATCGCTGTGATCAGGTGAAGTGAATAATTGCAAATTTGGAGCATTGACCTCGCTTAAGTATCATGACTTCCTGAATTGACCGTCTTGGCATCCAGAAAAAGCGTAAGAACTCGCATATAAGAAACGTGGATTTCGTTAAAGTCATATTCCAGCATGTTGAGATCGTAGTTCACAATCACAACACCTTTTCCAAGCCCATCGTCATTATCAGTATTACTTGAGTCAAGGAATAGTTGGAATGAAGCATCCCGTTGATTGTGCTGTGCTGTAAACCAACAAGTAAAACCCAGATAGATCCCAGAACCTCGAAACCCTTCCCAAAAGCCAAAATGCCACAAGATACCACAAACGCCGAACCATGCCTATACACCATCCCAGACTTAATTCAAATTCCCACAGAACAATCCACTTCGCAACATCTCTCTCAACCCATCCGGGTGGAACAAATGAGCAGGCTACGCCAAAAAGCTAGCCCCCGCCCCCCGCTTATCCCTCTTCAGAGGCGAGAACGTCGTCCCCACAAAAGCATTCTTAATGCCCGCTCCAAATCGACCCGCCGCCATGCCCTTCCCAACACCAGCACCAGTACCAAACCCAACCTTCACCGCGGGCCTCTTGACCCCAGCAGCAGCACCAGCAGCGGCAGAAACAGCAGCACCAGCTGCAGGCTTCACCCTCTCGCCTTCGTCCTCAGCGCCATCAAACAGCGTCGACGTGTTTGTCCCAAGCAGCTTGCGCTTCTTCTTCTTGGGCTCTGCCTTCTCAGGGATGACGCTGCTGATCGCGCTGGTAGTCGAGGCGGTGGTAGTGGAAGCGGCAGTGCTCTTCGCGGTGGCAGAGCCGCCACTCGCAGAGACATTCTCCTGGTCGTGGTTGGCGCTGTCTCCCTCGTCGTCTGGCTCTTCGGCCACATTTTCCAACGTGGGCTCGATGTGTGGGCCTTTGCGCTTGGGGACAATCAGGTTCTTCTTGGACGCGGCCGAGCCGGCGAGAGGCTTCGTTCGGGGTCTGCCGCGGGGTCGTTTCTCGACGAGCTTTGTGGTGGGTTTGGCTGCTGAGGAATTGGCGGTTGGTGGCTCTTCGGAAGCTGGCTCGGCGGGAGGGGTTGTGGCGATGGCCTGCTCCGCGGCGCGGAACTGGACTGGGCCGCTTGGCGTGGCATCGTCGCTTGAAGGTTTGGGTGACCCGTCAAGGTTGGCCGTCTTGTTGAGGAAGGGCGTGATGGAGAATTCGGACTTTCCGCCGACCATGGACAGGTCGAAGCCTCTCTTCTTAAGGGGGCGCTTCGGCCGGTCGTCCATGTTGCCCGGGGTGAGAAGGACTTTGTCATCCACGCTCATTTCGTCGGCAGATCTCTTCTTCTTCGCGTTCGGCTTGGCACCAGGAGCGCTCTTAAGCGGGACTGTAGTGGTCGCGGCGCTGGAAACCGTCACTGTCCTTGCCTGTGCCTTCTCGAGCTCAGCCCGGCACTTCTTCAGCTCCTCCTGTGTGTCGCGGAGTTTGCTCCGTAGCCTGTCCACCTTGTCGCCCATGGCCTGCTGGCGCTCCTCTGCATCAACCTGGGCCTGCTCATTCTCCTTGCGCAGCTTTTCCATCACTTTCTTCTCGTGAGCCAAGGCCTTGCGAGCCTCAGCAAGCGCCGCCCGGAGCTGTTCGAGTTCCTCCTCTGCAGCTGATGTCTCCGAGGCCTCGTTCTCTGCTTGCTCAGCCTTGCGCTTCTCAGCAGCAAGCTCTTCCTCCGCTGCTGCCAGCTGTTCGCGGAGAGACTGGAGTTCTCCCTCTACCTTGCTCTCCTTGGTTTCTTTGGTCTTTCTGTTCTTCTCCGCAAGCCGTTTCTCTTTGGCCAGCTCGTCTTGCAGATCTCGCACTTGGTTGCGCAGCTCTTCTTCTACCCTGCTCTCTCTTTCCTGTTTTTGGTCTGCCTTCTGGGCGGCGCGTTTTTCGTTGGCCAGCTCGACTTCCAGCGTATTAAGCTGGCGCTCGAGGGCCAGCTTCTCGGCGAGCACATCTTTTTGGTGTGTCAACTGCGATCGTAGATGTTCCAGCTCCGGCTTGAGCACGGCAAGCTCACGGGAGAGGGCGAGCTTCTCGGATAGGAATCTGGCCGAGTCTTGTGATACTGCGTTGATTGCCGACAGCTCCTCCTGTAGTAGCATCCTGTCAGATCTCGGCCGAAGAGTTAAAATTGGTGGTTTCGTCACCTTCAGATTGGTGATCTCCCGAGCCTGCGACTGCATGAGCTTATCCTGCCTGCGGGACTTCTCCAACGCGCCGCCCAGCTGACTCCGGACGTCATCGACTTGGTCAACGAGCTGCTTGATTCGAGCATCTCTCTGTGCGAGCTGGTCCTTGAGCGCCGATGCCTCATCGCGGAGTATGATGCTGCGCAACTTCAAGCGCCGCGCTTCCTCGTCCTTGACCACGAGGTCGCATCTATGGAGAGTGCGTCGGTACCTCATGTCAAGGGTATGGAGCATTTCGTTTCTCTAGCGTTGATTGAGCATTAGAACAGCAATCACATGGCCAACTATGCACTGTCGGCATTGATGCGCACCTCTTCAGAGCCCATGTTTACACATTGTGACGCGTTTTTCGACGGCATAAGTATGCAGAGCGGCAGCAACAATGGTGAGTCGTAATGCTACGAGGGCCGAAAAAATCAGTTGAGGGACTCCAAAAAGATGCCTCATCAAATAAGAGCCGGAAGAAAAGCGCGATATGATGGGTGTCGTTGAGGTATGTAATGCGGAAAACGAAAGGAATGCATCATTCGCCTTGCGGCCCACACTTTGAAGTAAACATCATTCCCAAATCGGACTAGCTGCATTTTGCTACCCCATCAAGCCATCTGCCGGCTGTTCCCGGTCTAGCAATGCCAAGGTGCAGGGGACGGCCAGCTGCAAACGAGTTCGCTGATGATGCGCTTGAGGACACACTTCCAGAAGCTCCATCTCCAAACCGCCAAGCGTCCCATCCACCAGCTCCGGACGACGACGACAGCCCCGGCGCCCCTCGTCCAGGAGCAATTGGCCCTCATCACGGCGACCGCGACATTCCTTTACACCAAACCCCCCATCAATCAGCCTACCATTTTACACAACATGCGTCTCCTCACCCTCCTCTCACTCACCCTCCTCGGGTTCGGTTCAGCACCCACCCTCGCCGCAGCAAAAAAAACACCCGAAGAGCGCTTCCAGCACTACCACAACAAAGCCCTCTCCTCTGCCCCGCTCAAGCTCGCTGATGCCTCATACCGCGAGCTGACGAGCGCGCCGCGCGACTACAGCGTGGCCGTGCTCCTGACGGCCATGGACAGCCGGTACGGGTGCCAGCTGTGCCGCGAGTTCCAGCCCGAGTGGGAGCTGCTGGCGCGCAGCTGGACGGGCGGAGATAAGAAGGGCGAGTCGCGGACCGTGTTTGGGACGCTCGACTTCGGGGATGGCAGGGACATCTTCATGAGCGTACGTATACATAATACCGCCCCGCCGGTCACGCCATGCATCCATGCATGGCTCCCTGGAGATGAATGGTATGGGGCTGACAGGGTGGGTTGTTGGTAATGCAATAGTTGGGCTTGCAAACGGCGCCGGTGCTGTTTCTGTTCCCGCCCACGATTGGTCCGCACGCCGTGGCCTCGCCGGAGCCGATTCGATATGACTTTACGAGCGGGTAAGTTAGGGGGGATTTCCCTGGGCACTTGGACTTACTCGGACGGAGGCTGACGTTGCTGTTCTTAATGATCCTCTAGCTCCCAAGCAGCCGAGCTCGTCCACAGCTGGTTGGCGCGGCACCTGCCCGACCGCCCGCACCCGCCCGTCAAGCGACCGATCAACTGGATGCGCTGGATCTCGTCGTTGGTCATCCTGTCGGGCGGCCTGACCGCCTCCTACGCTGCGTGGCCCTACGTTCTGCCTGTCATCCAGAACCGCACTGTCTGGGCCGCTGTCACGCTCGTCTGCATCTTGCTCTTCACCAGCGGCCACATGTACAACCACATCCGCAACGTCCCGTACGTGGCCGGCGACGGGAAAGGCGGTATCAGCTATTTCGCAGGTGGCTTTCAAAATCAGTACGGTCTAGAGACGCAGATTGTGGCTACCATGTGTAAGTTGCATCCCCCTCCGTCTATCCGTCTTACTTTTTTTTGAGAAACCCCTTACCCACCTACTCCGCTCTTTGTATCCTTTTCTAACCCCAACAATCAACGCAGATGGTGTCCTGGCGCTCTGCGGCATTAACCTGGCCATCAAGGTTCCCCGGATGACCGACCCCAGGACCCAGAGCGTGGCCCTCTTCGCCTGGAGCGGCGTCCTCTTCGTCGTGTACAGCCTGCTCCTCAGCATCTTCCGCGGGAAGAACCAGGGCTACCCCTATTCCCTGCCTCCATTCATGTGAAATTGGGTCCGGGGGTGGTGCTGCAGATGTCTCCCTTCAGTCGTGCCCAAGGCGATATGGAAGCCGGGAGCCGGAGCAATGAAAGCAATGTTCGTTTGGTATGTACAACTAGTTTTATCAGTGGCGTATCTAGAGGAACACAAAAAAGTTGCCATGGTCGAGCGGATGTTTGTGGGGTCTTCCTAAGGAAATCAGAGCCTTAGGAACGTCAACGACGCCGGCGAATAGGACTCACGTCTAGGCAACATCATTGTAATAGCGGCTCCTCTTCGGGCTTCAGGCTGACGAGGAAATCGCGGCATATCTCAAAGCTCAGCCAGCTTGACGCCATACTCGGCGCCACCTTGAGGAGGTTGGGGATAATGCCCTTGTAAAGCCCCTTGATGCCTTCTTGGGCGATGATGACGCGGACCGCGTCCGCGAGGGACTTGTACTGGTAGCCCATGCCCGACATGGTGTTGATTTGGAACCGTCGCCGCAACACATCGCTGCTAAAAGTCAGCGTCTGGGAAACTTGATCTTGGTTCATGGCACATGAACACTCACAATGGATATGTGCATGTCTGCGCGACCGCTCCAGAGATGGCACCGGCAGCTAATTTCCGAACCGCGCTGGGGTGCTGGTCGCCTTCTAATGTCAGGTACTGTCTGACAAACTCGTACGTCATGAAGTTTAAGCCGACCTGCACGCTGCGAGTCAGTGCTGTTTCCCCCAAAACTGTCTCGTCCAGGGGTTCATACATATGGTGCAACACCAGCCACTGTCGGGACGATGCCCCTGTACAGCGCAGTGACGCCCCCTTCCGTCTTGTACATCATCACCATGGTCTGCCACATGCCGGGGAGCTTCTTCGGCCTCTCGCCGAGTTCAGCAAACGACGCGGACTGGATAGACAGTCGTGTCCGCACGATGTCAAGCGGGTATGTGAAGGTGACGGAGGTGATGCCGGCGAGACCGCCGCAAGTCAGACGCGAGAGCGGCGTGAGACTGTCCCCCGGGTGCCGCTCAAAGAAGTGCTGCAGCCAAAAGAAAGTCAACACAATCCCATATAGCTTCCCCCATTTTTCATCTTCGATGAATACCCACCCTCTTATAGAAATTATAACTCCCAAACTGCACCGCCGAGTACGGCACGATGCGGATGCAGTTCGTGCCATTGCCCCGCATGAACCCGCGCCAGCCCTCCTCCTTCCACATCTTTGCCAGGGCCTTGCCCACGCTGAGCTTGTACGCCTCCCGCCCCGCGCTCTGGACCTGGAAGAGGATCTTGAGCCGCTCGAGCGGCGACACCACGGTGCGCGAAACGGCGCCCGCCACGCCGCCGGCGCAAAAGGCCGCGACCACGGGCTCGGAGATGGCGGAGCGGAACTGGTCCACGGGACGGAGCTTTTCGGTTGGGGGCGGTGGTGGTAGGGAGGAGGATACCGAGAGCTCGGCTTTGGGCTCTGGCTCGTCTTTGGACCGCGTTGACTGCGCCTGGAGAGGGAGGGAAAATCTTGTTAGTATGTCTCCATTGTAAACTACCTCGGGGGTTGGCTCCCTCAACCCTCCTTTGAGGAACTGGTTTTGTTCAATGGTGGGGGCACCCTTGTGGCAGCCGAGCCAAGGGATACGTACAGTCGACATTGTGAAGTATTAGCTAGGTAGCAAAGATTGAACCAAACTAGCTGCGCAAGTTGTGCTAGTCGCCGTTGATCTTGGAAGGCCTACGACACCGGAGAAACGAGTGGTCTCCGACCAGGACTGCGCCGGTTTCAGGCGCATGCGGTGTCACGAGGAAAGGAGCGCACTTGAAGCTAGGCGGGTCGGATGGCCCCGCGGAACTGTCTTGTCTCCACCGATCGAGATTCCAAGCCGGTGGAAATGTGCAACCGTGGATTTGTAGGCGCGTACGTCAAAGCAGATTCGGGCAAGGTTTCAGATAGCTAAGGTTATGGTTTCACGACCAACATGTCTGGAGATAGAGGCGCTTTGGGGTCCTCGAGGGGCATAGGTGGCGGCCGGCTTGTCTTTGTTTGTCCGACGCGGTCGAGCGTGCGTTGTCAAAGGCTTCCAGAATGCCACGCCGAAAGTGATCGAATAGGCGTGCGCAGTGTACTGGTATTTTAGAAATGTGCTGGTCAGGAAGGTTGACACGGGAGCTTTTGAAAGAGGACCGTGTTGTGGTGGAGATTGGCCAGGGCCAGATGACGCTGCGAGAAAAAACATCGACAATGCCGCAACGCCAAGCTACCCTCAGGATCAGCACTCCCGTCTTTATGTCGTTTTCAGTTATTGCTTTCAAGTTCAGTTACCTGTGGGTATGTTGCCCCACTCCGTTGTAACTGCCCACTCTCCGCAGGAGAGTGGGTTACAAAACACCCGGACGCAACTTGAGTGCCCGGACAGGGTTATAGGTGCAACTTCCAGCTAACCTCAGTATCGATCTCAAACAAATACCGATATCGATGCAGTATAAGCGATGCACTTCATCAAAACTTGAGAATACATTTTTCTCTAAATAGAAGATAGTGCTCAGAAATTTGAAGTGAATTAATGAAGGAGTTGCTAAGCTTCTTTGTTAGAGACGGTACTTCAGCTGAGAGAAGGAAGATACTAAGTAATACTAAGACTAGGAGACACTCTTCAACTTCCTTCAATTCTTAAGAGAGACAATACCCACTTTAATAAAGCTACCATAGGTTTTTAGGATAGTGTCAGAGCTAGGGCCATGGCGGAGGCAAGGCTGCGGAAAGACCTCTCTATTGTATGAAATCACAAGATGGGGAGAAAAGGAAGAGAAGCTGGAAGAGCCCTCGCGATGCAGGGGATAAATGCTAGAGCAAGACAAGCGCGCACCTCGACAGCAGGTGCCGTCACAGAGAGTATCTTATAGTTATATGGAATATGTAGACTAAGTTCTGCGATCTATTAACTTATTGTTGAGTTTTAGCTGTTTTGGCTTGCTGATGGAGATCCTGAACGTGCATTGCACCTATAACCTCTGTCCGGGCGCTAAAGTTGCGTCCGGGTATTTTCGTAAACCACTCTCCCGTCCGCAGGAAAATGCGCAGATTTAACCAAGTGGGTCCATCCCACCCATGGGTAACTATATCTTACAATGACAACGAAGCACTTTGTTCGTACCTTTGGCTTAACGCATCTATCTTCACGGGAAGGCAGACTCTGGTAGCTGATACTCTGCAACTCTCCCCCGGTGCCCCCCCTAACAAAGTTGGCAATGTACCGAATCTTACCGAATCCCCCGATCGGGCTAAGTTTAGCCGCAGCAACAGCTCTCCATGCCGGGTTCGTCTCAGGCCTGTGCCTTTGTGACATGGGATTTCAAGGGATGTCTGTTGACCAGTACCACCGGTACCTGATTACTCGTGATGTCCCTCATCCGGACGTCAGGCACATGTACCAACGTATGGAGATCTCAACTTATGAGCATCAAGTGCTGCCACGGCGTCACTCGCCATGGCCAATGCATCTCACACAACAGATCTCCGGTACTGCCAATGGAACTGCTGGACAAGACTCTGCATGCCGCCGATAGCCGATGGAGTTGTTCCTGTTCAGGCAGGCTCTTGACCTGGAGAGCAGGGAAGTTCAACTTTCACGAATCCAATCGGTGTCAAGGCGCTTGCGATGATCACCATGAAGTCCTGTTGAGAAGCGCCCTGCATTTGCTACCTAGTAACAGTTGATCTGTTTTGATTTCCCACCAACTCCACTGATACGCAAGGAAAAGAAACGATCGCATGGCTGATATCTACGTCCGATGACTCCGTATTATTCGCTGTTTCAAGTACCCTCTCCTGCTTTTCGGTAATCGAACGTGCCCTGATAAACCATTCGGTGAACGGGCAGCCGAGCAACTCGAGCGGGAAGTGGGGCTAAAGAGCTTGATCAGGTTGAACGCCCAAAGGCACCCAACATCAGTAGTCCACCGGAGAGGGGAAAGAAGGAAGAACCCAGGTGCATTGACAGTCTTACAGCCAGAACCCTGAAGAGTCGCCATTTCTCATAGAGAGTGATCCCGAGAAAATTGCGTCTACTCGGCGACATCGAGATCATCGTGGGCCGGGCGGTCGGGGCTGTCGATGGCTGCCACGCTGTCAGTTATCGCCTGCCTTGGTGCGTACGGAACATACGCTTTCTGTCATCACCGTTGGCGCCGTTCTCGCGACGGTCGCGGTCATCACGGTCACGGTCGCGGTCACGGTCGTCCTTCATGTCGCGGTCCCGATCGCTGCGACTAAAATCAGCACGGGGTTAGGTTGCACCTTGACAAATAGCCGGCGATGGGGAAACCTACCGGTCAGGGCTGCGGGAACGGTCACGGGTGTCGCGGCGGTCGCGGTCGTAGTCTCGGTCGCGGTCACGGTCACGACGATCATCCTTCCGGGGCGAGTAGTCGCGACGGCGCGGGCTAGGCGAGCGACGGCGGGGAGACGAGCGACGCGGGCCACGGTCCCGATCGGTACGGTCGAAGCGCCACGAGGCAGACGGCGGGGTGCGAGCCCACTGGAACGGTGTCAATATGAGTCGGGAAAGGCGTGGTTGGGAGGAGGAAACCTACCTCGATCTTCAAGATATCGTCGCGACCAATGCGCTTGTTATGCATATCGTGGTACGCGTCATCCGCATCGCGGCGATCCTCGTACTCCACGAAAGCAAATCTGCAATTGCCTGTTGGTTTCTGATGGCGGGAGAAAGACAGCGAATTTGCTTACAGTCTGCTGCTAGCGGACCGCGGAGCCGGAATGTCGCACCGGACCAGACGGCCATAGCTAAAAAATTGGAAAATGTCAGTATTTTCAGAACAGCGATAAATTGTCGAGGAGGAATGTCCATTTGCCAGCCGTGAACGGTCAAGCTTCGAAAATCATTCTGCCGCTTTGACAGGTGACTCGCCCGATGCAAGAAAGGGTCATTTTCGCCGGCCGCTCGATCGAGAGAATGGAGGGGGACGGGGCGGGCACGAAGAATCGGAGCATCGAGCGGGTCACGAAAGGTAGGAGCGACGGTGGCGAGGATGATTGGAGAGAAGGAGGGCGGTGCTCGGCGCCGAGGGAAGACGGAGGAGAGGAGGGATGGCAGGAGAAGGCATCGAGGACCGGGCTCGAAGTTGTGGAGCCGTCGTCGTCGTGGGAACGTACCGCTCGAATTCGTACGCGAGGTCGCGTGCGCGAGTGCCGTGGCTGAAGCCGGTCACGTAAAGGGTGGTTCCGTTACGGGACATGATGATGTCGTGCTTTAACTTAAGCTGGTGAGATAGAAAGAGAAAGTCTCGGCGCGAAGCTTTCCACGGGGACTTATCAGTTTCGCAAGAAACAGCCAAGGTGTGCAGCCCCGTTGAGGATGGCGATGCTTGGTAGACAAAGGCAACCAAGAAAAGCCAGCACTCGATGATGAATCGATGGCACGATTCCAGAAGGTTGACGAAAGGTGAAAAGGCTGAAGTTTGGGGAAAGTGAAAAGGCAGCCTCCAAAAGAAGCTTAGCCGTAGGACCCACTTTATTTGACCCCCCTATTGGCTTGGGCCACCCAACACTTGAAAGCCAAACACCACAGTTCATTTGTCAAAGAACATTTCGGAACAATTAGGGACTCGACACAAACACCGAGGTTCGATGTGCTCGAACCATCACTACACAAGAGTTCAACATTAATCCATTCGAGGACTTTTGTTTCAAATTTCTAAACACCTGGAGTTTACATATATTCTTTTAGCCCTCTATTCAGTAATCTTTCCTGGTTCTCTCTATGTCCGTTTCTAACTCTGAGAGACTTCTCCGGCTATTCGACTGAACCTACCGATCACAAGATTAAGTACAAGCTCCAGAGAATGCTGGGGCCTGTACTGATACCCAATCAAAAGATGACGTTAGCTAACACAGGTCGCGTACGGAACCATTTAATACGGCTCAACCTCACCAACTGGCAGGTGTGCTTGTGTCAACCTTTGTCTTCGACTTGCACAGGGTGACGATAGGGAACAGATATACAGGCAGTTGGCACACTGCAGGACTAGCAGGTAGCCGCTCAGTTTCCTAAAGATGCACCACATGCTCAGCTCGTGGACGCAGGCCGACAAAAAGAAGGTGCTGACGGTCGCCGTGTCTTTGTCGACCTTCAAAGCCGAGACGGAGCTGTGGTAGACATGGCGCACCGGAAAGTGATGCATCGGCCTGTTCCAGTCCCGCGCAAACTGGTCCCACGACACGCAGTTCCGCCAGGCATCGTAGAAGCCACGGTCCGCAAAGTAGGTCACCTCAGCCAGGAAGTTGAGGATGGTCACCCAGATCCCAGACGAGGTACCAGGTCAGCAGTTGCTCCATCATGAAGGGGCCGAAGCACGTCACCGCCTTCTCGGCCGCGTAGGACCAGTTGATGGATTCGGAGGGGGGGTACCCGAGTTAGTACACCACGGTCGGCAGCACGATGTACCCGTAGTGGTTGCGCAATGTGAGGTTATTGGGGTACTCGCGGCCCGGTGTCGTGGACATGCCCTTGAGCTCGTCCGACAGGGCGGCGACCTCCCACTTCAACACCTGCTCAAAGACGTGCACTTGCTTCGCCTCCAGCGGTTCGACCGATTCGATTACAGCGACGATCCTCACAACATCCAGCACCTTCTCACACGGCAGACAATGCCATCGTTCCTTGGCCGTTGGCACCTTTGCAAGAGGCGATATGTTGATATCCGACACAGGGGCTTTTGTCTTGGCCGGGGAGGTAACTGGAGATATGCGGCCCAGCTGCTTGAGCCACGCCAGCAACCGTGCCCGCCGCTTGTACACGGTCGACAGATGCCCTTTTGTAAAATGCGTACTAGTGCTGTTTCACCAGCATGACCGAGCCATGCAGCACAAAAAACACGGTGTGTGTCCACGGCCAGTCCCGCCACATGGTCAGCCGGACCACGCCGGCGATAAACACCGTCTGCCAGACCTGCACAACACTCTCATCAGCACACCTCCGCATTACCTTACCTTAAGCTAAGAATGACAAAGACAATTTGAGAAACTGAGCAAAAGATAGAACCTACGTGCTGCAAAACCCACCCACCCCGATCCCATTGTAACACCCCGCTCACCACCACTTTCTGAAGCACCCACCCATACCCGATAGCACCACACATAACCTCATCCGCCTAACCCAAGACCGCCAACTCGTTCCCAACGGCCCCAACCATGCCCCGCATGATTTTGTTGGTGCCGAGCAGGCTGCCGTGCGCCCGCCAGTTGTCGGCGCCGATCTGGACGGCGAAGAACACGCCCATCCAGAAGAGCGTGAAAAAGCCAGCGAATGGCGAGCTGGCGGCGAGCGGGTTCTGTCGGTCAAAAGTGCTGAAGGTGTGGGTGAAGACTGGGGTGGTGTATCTTCTCCTGGGGTTGTTGTTGGTGGTGCGGTGTAAGTGGTGGTGGAGTGGGGGTATTACTGTGCGGGATGGGGTCGAGGGGGTTGTTGAACTCGCTGATGGCGAGTTGCTGCTGTTGGTGGTGGTAGCAGTGTGGTGGGTGTTGTTGTCTTCGACTGGCGGATGGCGGCGGTGTGCTGGGGTTGAGCCGTCTTGTGACGGGGCAGAGAGGAAGAGGGAGGCAGAAGGGGCGATCTTGCTTCCTGCCGGTTGAAATCATGGGAATTAGATGATAGAGCCGCTTGGCCACTCTGGTCCTGTGAGCCTGGTGTAGGCCTCCGTCGTCTTACTGACACGACATCCGGTGATTTGCAGTAGAGAGAACCGGGTTCGTCCGTCGGTCGTCATCAGCAGTCCTGAAGTTGAGCTCCATATGCCCAAATTTTCGTGATGGTTGAGACTGTCGTTGGGTGAGGACAAGGTGCCAACGGCTGGGAAAGGGAAGCTCGAGCCATTGTTATCCAGGGGAGCCTCGTCGGCGCCCATGCCGATGGTAGGGACAGACTTGGCCCCAGTTGCGGAGTCGACTCGGTCGTAGTTGGGGTCTGTTTCTCGGACCATGCGGGGCGCTGCAGGACAAGGTAAAAGTTCGGGATAATCAGCCGTGTATGAGCTAGCAACTCTTGATGACTCAGGTCCGTTGCAAAAAAGTTAATTATGGAAGCCGGAACCAAGCCTTCATAATCAAATGCATTGGTCGTGGTGTGAGTACCATCTCACTCAGGCCAGGGATTGGGAGAGTGAGCTATGCCCCTCAACCATCAATGTGACACCAAAGTTCGGCATTGTCGGTTTCAACGCTGTGGGTTGTTCTCATTAAGAGAGGGGGTAAAGGGACAGCTGGAATGGCGGCTTGACCGACGCTTACCACAAGGGATCCTAAACACGTTCCAATCAGGTGACAAACTAACGACGGTGACTTGCGGTTAGTCGTGATCGATTGATCAGACCTGAGAGATACAAGACCGGCACAGAAGAGTGATCAGCCATTGAAGTGCTGGGTATGAGCATGGCCTTAGTTCTTGGGGCCCACACTTCCTCAGAACGTGGATTCCTTCCATCGATAGACGCCAGATATATGGCACCACACACCTCGCTCACGTGGCCGAAGATCAAGAAACCACCTTAGTAACCCAAATTGCGTACCAAACGTCATTAGATTACTTACACGGCCTGGAGACAGGCCTTAACGACCCTTTGTTCTGTTGAGCAGGCCAACCAGACTCAATGTCCAAACAGCAGGTACGCCGACGGATGCGCTCAACGAAGACATCGTTCAAAGCCCATCATCCCATTGATGTTTCCGCTAACATCTCGATAGGTATCCCGCAACTTCATCGGTCAATCAGTTAAGAGCCTCCCCATTTAGCTGGACTGGTAATTCCGTCTCCTTGGTATCGGGTTGCTCCCTTACGCCGCCAGGATAACGTGTACCCTTGTTCTTCACCTTTTTCTCCTTCTTTGGTGGTGGCGGGTAAGCCTTGTCGGCAATCTCTCGCCATTCCTTGGAAGCTTGGAAGGCTTGTTGAATGGGAGCTAGAAGGGCGTTCAACTCTCGTGTGACGGCGGGTTTGATGAGTTGCGGTGTTAGCTGCAAACAAAGTCAGCACCCGAAACTCCTATTACCATGGCGAGGGACGAAGACACACCACATCGGTCTTGTAATCCTCGCGAATCTTTTCAATGTCTGTGTAAACCAGCGGCTCTAACCCGTCCCGCTCACGGTCGACGCGGAACTCCGCGCTGCCGCGCAGGCGCGCAGCAGGCAACAGGACGAACTCGATAAAGGCAAGCAACCCGTTCTCCTCAACAACTTGAGGCGCGGCGTGCGCCTTTTTGATTTTTTTAGCCACCGTCTCGGGAGGATCAAGCAGGTCAATCTTGCTGTCGGGGTCGCTCGAGCTCATCTTGCCGCCGTGCAGGCCGGGAACCATGGGGTTGAGCAAGTGGGCGCGCTCCCGGTAGCCGAGCTTCGGCAGCCACTCTTTAGCCGCCGTAAACAGTTTCCGCTGGTCCATCCCCCCAAACTGCGCGTCGCAATCCAAGTACTGCTCGTCCAGCACCTGCAGGATGGGGTACAGCAGGCCGCTCAACGGCGCATTGTCCGTCTGTTTGACCACCTCGGCGCCGGCCTTCTTGGCGTCGTGCTCTGAGATGATGGAAGCCATCTTGTACACGTCCATGACGTACTCGGGGCTCTTCTGATACGAGCTTCCTAGCACGACGCGCAGCTTCTCTGTCGACACGCCGACGGCCTGGAGCATGGTTGTGATGATGTGGCGGTAAAACTCGGCGCGTTGCGCGACCAACTCGAGGGGCGCCTTGAGGTTGTCAAGGAAGCCGTGGATATCGGCGAGGAGGATGGTCACATCGCAGCCGGCGGCGAGGAACTGGGCGATCTTGATGGCGGGGACGAAGTAGCCACAGTGCGGGCGGCCTGTTGTCGCGGTACCTGTGTCATCGAGAGTCAGCATCGCCAGTATCAATGCAGTACAATAGCGCAGGTGACAAGGCATTCCCGCGTATACCTACCCCAGTAAATCTTGGGGTGTTTCCCCTCATCGAGGATTTTCTTAATGATCTCTTCGTTGAGCACCTCGGCCAGGTTCTCCTTGATGAGAGCGAACCTCTTGTCTGAATCCGCAGTCGCCATTGTGTCCTGTCTTGCCGCAGGGCTTGGAAAGTGTCAAGCAGAATTCTGGTCGACGTCACGTCGTCCAGCTTGAAAAATGAGGTGGCCCGAAGTGTTGACTCAAATCATGGTGGGGCAGCCCGCCCTCGGCGGCGGCGGGATGGCGGGCCTGCTGCCGGATAAAACCGCCACTCGTTGCCGCTTTTTGACAATGACCCACTGGTGAACCCTGATGACTGGAAGCATGTCGCCAGGAACCATCTAAAACCGATTCGAGATATCGCAGTGTTGACCCACACTATCCCGCTTGGAATAAGACGTCGCGGCTACTTGTTGCGGCCGGTGCACGCTGCTTTTGGCTGAAACCATGACAAAAAAACCTAAAAAGCTCACCACTCAGCCCCCGAAGGAGGTGAATGGCTACGAAAATCCTGGGACCAATTATTTACTTCGCTGGGGTTGTCCCCGAGGCGTACTCCCCACAGAGGGGGGTGTTAGCTCTCCTCCAAAAATGAATAGAAGGGTGACCTCTTCTGAGGGAGAGGTCGTCCCAAACCCTTCTAGCTATGTCATCTGACTTGTTAGGGGACGATATAAGGATGGACGTGGACCTAATACATATAGCTGGTGCAGCCTGCATGGTACGTCAGTGCGTATGGGCCCGTTTGTTGTGATGGAACTCTACGGAGCTATTGTGTAAGGCTGAGATTAGGATTGGCTCGAAGCTCAATCTAAGAATATATACCAACGGCCTGATAGGGGCGTGTCATGCCACTTTGCTCGGAATAACACCCAAAGTGTTGGGCTTTCAGATGCAGACGGTTGACATACGGCGAGGTTGGCGAGGAGAAGATGTCCATGGAATACCGTAGGATAACGTATGAACCAGACTCATACACAGCCATAAACATTCCCTCGACAATACCCGGGCCGTCGATGCGCCTTGTTTCAGTCATGAGTCTACTCAAAAGGAAATGGATCCATACACGTACGGATAGGGCTGATTTATCAGACAAGACTTTTCCAAGTAATGGGAGTGCTTCTGCTCATTCGTCACCGCTCCGGTATAAGCTGTTCGGCTATAGGCACTGCAAATCTGGTTCGAGTATCTCGGTGTTTGGTGCCCTGTACAATGAATCATAACTGCTCTGGCTGATGTTGTAATCTGCCATCTTTAAAGTTCGCTGCCATCTGCCGCTCGCTCTGCTCCCTAGGGACAGCCAACGGGATAGCAATGGTTCGAACTCATAATTCACATGTCACTCTCTCAGCTACCGCGGATAAGAAATCCGACCGGCCTTAGAGAACACAAAAGTGGGGTAGTTAATAACCATGGATCGTCATGGATCATTCGACCTTCTTTTCCTGGAACCAGCCTGCCACTCTATCCGTGAAACGCTGCCTAAGGTATTGTACCCCGCCTACTGCATCTTCTCGTACGTCGCCATCAACGATCCTGTAGGTCTGTCAGCTTCTCCATCGTGGACACACACCCAGGCAGGGGAGCCCTGTACTTACCAATAAACGTCGTCACCAGGCGGCTGCGGACTTGGCAGATATCCTCCGGCACCAGCCAGATGGTGGCGCCCATCTTTCTCGCAATGCTGATGCTGAGCTTGGCATTTAGGTACGCCTCCTCGTCCGTGTTGCCGGCTGTAACCAGGTCGTAGTCAACATAACTGCTCTTCATGCCGTTGAGCACATCCAACAAGAAAACGCCCGTGCCGATGGCCGGGTCCTTGAAAGAGCGGATGCTCGAGTTGCGGCCCCCCTTGCGGCTCATGTCGTTGGCCCACCGGATCATCTCAGCGTCCGTAATCTCGCGCTTGCCGAGGCGTTGCGCCAGGCCCTTGAGCGTCAGCGTGATGTCTTTGCGCATCAGCTGCCACACGAGGGCTAGGGTGAGCTTCCGCTGCCCGTCCGTGATGTCGGCGCCCTGAATGCCGACCAGCGAGAAGCCGTTTTGCTTGCCGAGCTCAATGGCGTAATTGGTGTTCTCGACCGCCTTGAACCGCGACATCTCGCCTCCTCCCGCCGGCCGCTTGTTGACGCACCGCCAGTTAACCGACCCGTCGATCACCTTGTCGTAAGCCTGCATCAGAATGGTGCCGTCGCGGAGGTCGTCGAAGAAGGACTGGACGGCCGGCTGCACATCCAAGCTGTTGAGCCACAGGGTGAACACGCGGGCCTCGCGTTCGCCCTCGGCGTCAAAGTCCTCCACTTCGATCTTCTCCTCCTCGGTGATGGGGTCGAGAGCGGGATGTGTGTTGAAGAGATTGGCAACAAAGGCGAGGTTGAGCTTGGGGTTGCCGGCGACGAGCGAGGAGGGAGTGAGGAACTTGCGGCACCCTAGCCTGTCAGCATTCTGGAGCACTTCCTCTGCCCGCTGGTGCAGATCCCGGGTCTGCAACGGGGCACGAGTGCAGCCGTACTCGTGGCCGATCTGCGCCAGCAGCACCGTGTAGTTCTCGCCGTCCTTCACGTCGGTCGAGAAGTTCTGCACTCTCCTCGGCCAGTTGGCGGCCTTGAGGTGGTAGTTGAACCACCGGAGAAGAATCTGCTCTGGCGGGAGCCGCAGGAACTGCTCGAGCGTCTCGTCCTCCTCAAGCAGACGGTAGAGCTCGGGGTGCAGCTTGATGTCGATCTTGCCTAGCAGACCGCGGCGGATGATTTGCCAGATGAGGCCGAGAATGAGATGCTCCCGGACCTCGATGATATCCCCGCTGCCAATGTTGACTACCGAACAACCGATACCCTTCGCCGACTCGATGACGATGTTGTTGTTTTCGGTCATCTGGAACGCATTGAGCGTCTTGCCCTTCTTCCCTGGCAGGTTCAGCACACGCTCGTCGATGGTGTCGGGGACACTGTCGTTGATGAGCTTCGCCAGGACCAGACCATCCTTGCACTCGTCGAACATCTCGAAAGTGTCTGTGGGAAATGGCAACCGATTGCCAATATCCGGGTCGCCCGCGAGCACTGCGTTGATGTGGCGGGTGAACTCGGTGCGTTCATCCTCGTTGATGGTGTGAGTGATGTTAGAGTTCGAACCTTGCACGAAGATTTTGCCGCTGCTGCCGATGCTGGGTTTGGAAGCGTGGCCGCCGCCTGTCCGCTGGGAGATGACGGCTGCTGGGGTGGATGCCGCGGCAGCGGCAACCTTCTGGGAGCCAGCAGGAGAGTCGCGGAGCTTGGCGATAAGCTGAAACCAGTATTAGCTGTTGTAGTCGCAGAGGGAGGGCAGTGCATGTTGCGGGGGTCGACGGGCGTGCCCGAGACAAGCTTGCGCTAGCCGAGGATCCATGGAAGCGGTACATACCCCAACATAGTCTTCTAGCTCAACTCGCCGGGAGGAATCAAGTTCAACTTCCTTCAGGGCCTGACGGACCACGTCGTAGGGTTGGCGCTCACTCGCTTGCGTGGCCTTGATGGCAGTCGCCTCGTCAATGTACCCCTTGTCGTCGACATCGAGCTTGCGAAAAGCGTCGGCGAGTGAGAAGATGTCATTTTGCTGGAATTGAGGAAATTTCCTGCCCGATGCGTCAGTCACAACTGCTCGGTAGGTATGCGCTGCGGTAGTTGCTGTATCCCTAACCTCTGCAGCTTGAGGACGTTCATGGTGGCACACGCCGAATCTTTTGAAGCGAATCTGCAAATGGTTGACGATGCTCTCTGCAAGAGAAGCCAGCGCAAGGGCTGGCGAAGGAGACAGGAAGTATGTTTCGCTACAGATAAAGCTGGAGGATAAGGCGAGGCAGCCGGAAGCGAGTCCGCTCAGACGCGAGGCGTGATATTCTCGCCTTTTTGTTTCTCTCCGGAAGCCTGGGAGCACTTGTTCGTTCTGGGTTGGGTTGGCGGGGGTGGAGGGGTTCCTTGCGCAAGGGGCTCGGGTGCCTCTGATGTAATCCGACCGGGCCAGGAGCCAAGCCACAGCGAGGATTGCGTAACGGCCCAATCAGCCGTCAGGCAGCGCTTGTTTCTTTTGCAGGGGAGGATGTTAAGACGTGGCCGAGCTTGACCTATTCATACTGTGAAAAGGCAGCAGAATAAGGAAGTTGAGCCGCATACCACACTAACACCGAGGCGACGGAGTTTTTTTTATGTTTTTTCTTCCTTGGCATCTTGGGATAGCTTCACAAGCAAGTGGAATACACCGGTGCATGTGAGGCGCAAACCCTTCCAGGTGGCCAGAACGGGTCACTCCGACACTGGACCCGACGCAAGAGGAAACCCTCAAGGTTGGAAAATCACTTCTATCCCGACCCCGAGCCAGATGTTACTGACGCGAGTTCCTAGCATCAAAATCCGAAGACCTTTCACATCGATTCCTCACTTGAACATCTTCCCACATACGTGATTTTTCCTCGCTGAACCCCCAAAATGACGGAAATTTGCAAATCATGCCACGACCCCCTCAGCTTAACCCTCGACCCGGAAGAGTCAGACGGCGAAGGTGAAACCGTCCCGGATGACCTCTTACTTCCCTGCGGCTGCCACTACCACTGGCAATGCCTTGTCGACGAGTCCAGCAGCATAACCGCCACCCTCACCTGCCCCTTCTGCAACAGCTACCTCCCCTCCAACCACCCCTCCACCGCCGCCGGCGCCTCCTCGTCCTCGTCGTCATCAGCACCGCAACCCGCCCTCACAACCCCCACCATTCTCACCCACTACACCAACGAAGGCGGCGTCCAACCAGACCTAGACATCTACCCGACCTTGGCAGAAGAGTCCTTCCTCAGCACCCACCCGGAAGCCCGCCCCGCGCGCGCCTTCCACACGCTCGTCTCCGAAGGCGACGTCCAGGGCATGGTCGAGCTGCTCTCGGACATGGACTCGCCCGATTCTTCGGACCTGGAGGCTACTCCGCTCAGCGCAGCCCAGCTCCTCACATGGCGCGACCCGCTCAACGGCGGGCGGAGCGCGCTGCACGTGGCGCTCAAGGCCCGGCAGGAGGAGGCCGTGTGGCTGCTACTCTGGCTGGGGAGCGGGGCCAACCGGGAAGTTTTCCCCGATGCGGTTGTGCAGGTCGCACAGGCGATGGGGTTGCCTAGACGCGGGGAAGGATCAGGGCCGGTGGTCCCGGTGGAGGAGGACGTGTGGTTTGTGAGGGATGACAGGGGCAGGACGGCGGGGGATGTTTGCTTAGAGTTGGGGCCGCCGTGGACGAGGTTGGTTGAAGGGGGTTTGTTTAGCTGAGGTTTAGTCAGGGGTGAAGAGACCATGGAACTAGGAGAGGGTAAAACAGAGGAGAGTGTTGGGAAAATACAAAAACTCACCATTCAGTTCCTGGAGGACGTAAATGGCTACGAAAGTCCTGGGACCACTGTGTTTGCTTCGCGGCCCGTGAACGGCGTTCGAAAATCGGTGTTGGGCGGCGAGTCGATGGTGACTTCCCTCTGGGGAGGGCACCTGTCTCACAGGGATGTTGAGGTCTTCCAGCCCTCCTAGCTAGGTCGTGAATCTGCTCGAAGTGGCGCTGGAGACGAGGAATGTGGGCCTACCACGTATAGCGGGTGGCTGGATGGCCAGGAAGATATCGAAACCATCCCGTTGGCCGATTAGTGAGAACTGGTCTCGGACCACCACAAGCCAACGGTGTGTACACACAAGAATGCACAAGTACATTCGTTCAATTTAAGTTGAACCGGTAATCTATCACCTTCTAGCCCTTCGCCATGCAAAGCCCACTCTCCTTCACGCCGTGGACTAAACCACCCTTCCATTCAACCGCTCCTGATCATCACTTTCAACCCTTTGGCGTCCTGTCCTTGCTTGCCAGCATCTGGGACAACATGAAATGATTGACGTCCTCGTCTGCCCAGTAACTCATATGCGAAGCAATGGTATTGAGCGGATTATAGTCAAGCACACTCCTACACTCAGTTAGCCAGCCTTTCGATCATCCCCAGGGCACCAAGCGTCTCAAACCCCACGAAAAAAAAACTTACTCTTGAATGCAATAATCCACCCTCCCGTTCTGATTCAGCGCCCGGATCTTCATTTCCTCCCGTCGCAACCGCTGCGCCTTCCTCTCCTCTTCCAGCCACTGTTCACGACTGAGCGTCGTCGCCGTCCCCCTTTCCTTGCCAGAATTGGGAGCATCCTTCTCTCCATCTGTATCCATCTCTTTGGACGATGAGGACGACGCCGCGATAGCAACCCTGTTCTTCTGGAACCGACTATAAAGGGTCTCCAGCTCGTCGTCAATTAGCGTCGCCTCCTTCCCATTGCCGCCCTCTCTACCGCTCGCCAACTGCCGCATTCGCTCGGCCG
Source organism: Parathielavia appendiculata (assembly GCF_033297405.1). NCBI lineage: Eukaryota > Fungi > Ascomycota > Sordariomycetes > Sordariales > Chaetomiaceae > Parathielavia > Parathielavia appendiculata. Next base: position 242,704 of record NW_026944221.1, read on the forward strand.
TCCTTTCACTCCTCTCAGCGTCCATCAGCACTTTACTGCCCTCCGCGGGGATGACGCCCGCAGAAACGTTGGTCCCCGCGCCAGGGCTCAGGACATGCCCCTGCTGTTGCTGTTGCTGTTCCTGATGCGACGCCGTAATCTTCGCTACGTCCTCATTACTCAACCCCAGGCTGCGGTTGAGCAGGTTGCTGGCAATCCCCGCGCTGAGGCTGCTCCACAGGCCCGAAACGCTCTGGCCCACCTTTGCGCCGATGCCCGTCAGCCCCTGCGGCGCGACGGACCCGAAGATGCCCTTCTTGGTGTAGGGCAGGGCCTGCGGTTTGAGGGTGCTCATGACGGGCGAGATGAGGGGTTCGAGGCGATAGGAGATGGGGTCCGAGGGGTGGAAGATGTTGAAAAGCTGGCCGACCTTGGGAGACGAGACGCTGAAGGGGAGGCCCGTCACGGGGGAGACGCGCTGGTGGGTAGAGTAGGACTGGGTAGGGGCGTCCAGGAACGGGTCGTCCATGTAGTCCGGGTTGAGCGGGCTCTCTGAGGGGATGGCGTGGGAAAGGGTCCGGGCTGCGATGGTGCGGCCTTTGAGCATCTGGAAGAGGCCGATGGGAGAACCGAGGCAGAAGAAGTCGTCCACTTCAAAGTCGAAGGCGAGTTCCTTGGGCTCCCTGGACTCGTACCGGTCCTCGGACTTGGGCCAGATCCGAAGGGGATTCCTGGGCGGCTCCGTAACCCTACTCATCTCCTTCTGTCGACAGAGGATGTCGAACATGATGGCGGAGCCTAGCGAGTGCCCAACAATGTGCACCTTGCCATTGAAGTTAGGGTTGCGCTTCTTGAAAATGTTGTAGATGCGGTTTGATTCTCGCAGCACGATCTCGACGATCTGCTCCCTGTATGCGCTCTGGTAGAGCAGAACGTCCAGGGCGAGGTCAGAGATGAGCGACCTTGCGAACGCGACGCCTTCAACAGTGATGTCTTCCAGGGAAGGGTCTGTAATTCCGTCAGCTGCAGAAGAGGGCACTCATGCAACCGTGCCCGTACTTACAGTCGCCTTCTTCATCAACTGCTTCCCCAAGGTCACGCTCGCCTCGTTTCGGCTTGCGCTTAGGGAAGTCGAGAAGATGACGCCAGCAAACAGGTAATACTTGGACGCGAGAGTTGCCTGGACCGGGCTCGTTGATCTCAGAGTTCAGCGCTCGCAGATCGGCCGAAGCCGAGTAAACCGATTTCATGGTCTTTCGAAGTACGTTGACATCGTGCACGAAGTTGATACTCTCCATCCTGAGATTCGGTTAGCCGCAAGCCCATCGGTCAGGAAACTGGATGTCACAGATCGTATACCTTCGCGATAGGAGTTGCCCAATTCCATGAGTAACAAGCACAAGGTGCTCGATGTCTCGACCTTGGTTCTCGTCGACCCTGGCATTGTAGTCCCCCGCGATCTCCTTCTCTTCCTGCTTGCGAATGGCCTCTTCCTCCCTGTCTGGGTCCTCAACGCCTTCCATCAAGTTCGAAAGCTGTCTGGTTAGGCGGTTCCGGGTACTCTCCAAAGCGTTCGGAGCCTCCTGCTTGATGTTCCCTGCATCTGACCCCGTGCCCGACGGCGGCGCAGATCGTCGCTTGAGCGGCTTGGACAGCTTATCGCCTCGCTCCTTTGAACTTGATTCCGTCCCGGTTGGGGTCGACGGCCGCTTGTCTTCCTTAACCTTGTTTGGCTCTGAATATCCGCGGACGAGCTTCACCCCCCCCATGTAACCGCCGCCGGCAAATCTCTCATACACTGTAGATGTCACCCAAGATAGCATCCCCTCTGATGACAGCCAGGCGGTACTTGAATCTTCGTACGTCACGACACTATTCATGTAGCCTCCAAATAGGCGGTATGTCTGTGGCTGATGCTGGGGCGCAAGGGGCGCCTTCTTGGAAGCGTCATCTTGAGCGTCCGCGGCAGCCTGCTGATTGTCCCCCGAGGCTTTCGGAGCAACCGGCTTGGACGAGGAGTTGCTGCGCGACCTTGCCGGATACTGCCAAGGCTTGATCTTGAGATAGCCCTCCTCGAGCTGGGCGGCCAAGTTTTCCTCGCAGGGGCGGAGGGCGGATCCCTCTTGGTAAAACCAGCTTCCCCGGCGCACCTCGTACACGGGACCCTCCCAGTAAACGGGAGCAAGTTCGCGATCTTCGATGTTGACGTCAAACAGGAAGTCCTCGTTTACCGGAACCATTGTTTTGGAGGGTTGGGAGTCCGCGTTCAACGATGCGTCGGGAGAAGTCCCACGGGGACGTTTAAGTCCAGCTCGGAGCGCGGCATCGCTTCTGTTCTGTCCTCTTTCTTCCTCCAAATCCTCGAGCTTGGTCTGGTATGCGATCTCGATCGCGCGGGAGTCCTCGACGGAAAAGGGGACAAACTTCTTGGGCTGCAAGGGTTTGATGTTTCGGCCGTTCTTGGATAACAAAAATCTCGGCTTGCGCTTAGGGACCTGTCAAGGCGTTGGGTAAGCATTCCACCCGAGTGGAGGATCTACAACCGTGACATACATCGGCAGCGTGGAACCATTGCACGTTCAACGGTGGACAATCAGGCGGATAGCGCCGGAAAGATTGTCCATAATATGGATTTGTGGTATGGTCGTTGGGGTGTGATGGAGGAACTGGCGGCTGGGGATCCCTTGGAGTCGGGGTTGTGCTGCGGTTGGCGGCCCAGGGGTTAATCGAGTCGACAGCCGAGGCGAAGTATGACTTCTCAGCCTTCTTCTCGGCGGAACCAGGAGCCATGGCTCCGGCACGACCAGAAGGCCACCCGAAGGGACGTCTCGGCGCACTCCTCGCCTGCCAGAGTCGTCGAAGGATTCCTTGGAACTTAAGCTTATCCCGCCACAACAAGGAATGGGGAGCAGCTTGGGATAGGATTAGAGGCGCCAATGTTGAATATCCTGCAAGATTACTAGAGGTGTTCGATCCTAACACTAGACATACAAGAAGCGGAGACCGTGGGCGTCACAGACCTCGTCTCGCTTTTGAATGCGGCGAAGAGCGGGAGCGAGCGGCGCGGTTCGTTTGCTTAACACGACTCAAGACGAGCGTCGAACAGTATGATTAGTGATTTAGGGATAAGAGAAAGCAGAACTATCCAGAGACCGCAAAGAGAAGCTTATGGTACCAGATTTATCTGACCAACAAGTGTTCCAAGGTGAGACAGCGAGAAACAAGGTCTCGGTTTGGGTCGACTTCTCACGTTGCGGGCTGCAAGCACATGCTTGCGGCTTCTTGGACGAACGATGACGGAGTGTGGTTGCAACGTGGCCGCTGATTGGCGGGAATCGGAACTTCACACCATCCGGCAGGCAGCGCCGTTATGGCCCGGGAGCTGGAGGTCCTCGTGAGGGCCGTGAGGGCTAACGGTCTCGGCGTAAGTGGAGCGGAACGATGGTGGGGCACGACTCGCATGGCTCAAGAATTTGGAGTCACTTGCGTTCTAAGTTCTGGATGCCCCGCCGGCAACATTTTCGTCGCGATCTGACCGAGAGAACACCGAAACCACAACCTGACCGCCACCGACCTCGGCAGCAGCATTGCAACGCGCGCGACCTATCGAGGGGACAACACAGTGCTTTACTTTCAATTCCACCCTCAAAACCGGTTGCGATCAACGGCCGACCCATTCTCGCACGGTCAACGCTGCCCGCAATGAGCAGGTAGCCCTGCGCAACGACATCAAGGGCACATCGGGACCTTCCATCGCTCGATCCGCACCGTCCGTCGTCATATCGACCGAGGGAAAATGGCTGTTGAAACAAAAACAACACTGCGCCGACGCAAAGACCAGGTCGTAGACCAGCTGCCAAAGCGTTTCAAGGCGCTGAAGTTTGGCGTCCAGTAAGGATTCCTTGCCGCGTTGTCATACAACGTCTCGGTGACAGAGATTGATGTGCTATGCAAAATAGATCACATCAAGACATTGTGAGCCAGGGTGTGCTCGAGGTCTCTGATAACCTGCTCTACGATGTCGAAAACCGACGAACAGCGTTTCCTCACGGCCCGCTCGACCCTCGCCTGGTGAGAAGCTCAGCCACATCCAGTTGCGCCGGCACGAGCTAACATGCTCGGTAGGGAATCTCGAGCACAAACCGCGAAAGCAAGTGTGCCACATGCCACCTTGGGCTGCAAGAATGTTCCGGTCATTTCGGTCACGTCCGACTACCGCTCCCCGTCTTCCACATTGGCTACCTGAAGTACATCCAAGCGACGCTGCAGAATATTTGCAAGGACTGCGCGAGAGTTCTTTTGCAGGAACCGGAGCGGCGCCAGTTCCTGAAGGAGCTGCGTCGCCCCGGAATCGACAATTTGAGACGCTCGGCCATCTTGAAGAAGATCAATGAACAGTGCAGGAAAGCGAGGACGTGTCCCTATTGCGGTTCTATCCAAGGTGCAATTCGGAAGTTGAGCGTCATGAAGCTTGTCCACGACAAATTCTCAGCATTCAACAAGTCGACGGCCCAAAAGAAGATTGCCCCAGAGAGCAAGGTCGAGTTCGACGCGTCGTTCGAGCATGCCAAAAAATACACGCCCGAACTGGAGAAGCACACACGGAAGGCGATGGATGACCTGAACCCCCTCAAAGTCCTGAATCTCTTCAAGGCTATCAGCCCGACCGACTGCGAGCTCCTCGGATTGGATCCCGCCGAGGGCCGACCCGAAATGTTTCTTTGGCAATATGTTCCTGCCCCGCCGATTTGCATTCGCCCGTCCGTGGCCCAGGAAAACGCCAGTAACGAGGATGACATCACGAGCAAGCTATCGGAAATCATTCTTTATGCAGGCCACCTGCGAGAGTCATTGAAGAAAGGAGTCGCATTGCCCGTGATCATGGAGCAATGGGAGTTCTTGCAACTGCAGGTCGGCATGTACGTCAACAGTGATGTTCCCGGCCTTTACCAGCCAGGATTTGGAAAGCCCATCCGTGGCTTCTGCCAGCGTCTCAAGGGCAAACAGGGCCGCTTCCGTGGCAACCTTTCAGGAAAGCGTGTCGACTTCTCTGGGCGAACCGTCATCTCGCCCGACCCCAACTTGAGTATTGAGCAGGTAGCGGTGCCGCAGTTAGTGGCCAAGAATCTGACATACCCAGAGCGCGTAAACCACGCGAACATCGAGAAGCTCAGGGAGCGCGTCAGCAATGGGCCGAATATCTGGCCCGGTGCACAGGGTATCATCAAAAAGGACGGGGCCAAGTACAACCTCAAGATCATTAAAGAGGAAGCTCGCGAAAGGCATGCGAATGGCTTGGAATACGGTGATGTTGTGGAGCGCCACCTAGAGGACAACGACATTGTTCTCTTCAACCGGCAACCGTCGCTGCACAAGCTCAGTATCATGAGCCATCTCGTCAAGGTCCGGCCTTGGCGGACGTTCCGTCTGAACGAATGCGTTTGCACCCCGTACAACGCCGATTTCGACGGAGACGAGATGAATCTGCACGTTCCCCAGACGGAGGAGGCCAGGGCGGAGGCCATCAACCTGATGGGCGTCAAGAACAACCTCATCACTCCCAAGAACGGCGAACCCATCATTGCGGCCACGCAGGATTTCATTACTGCCGCCTACCTGTTGAGCAGCAAGGATCGCTTCTTTGACCGGGCGTCCTTCACGTACATCTGCACACAGATGCTCCTGGGCGACACTTACCTCGAACTGCCTCCGCCCGCAATCGTCAAACCCAAGTCTTTGTGGACGGGCAAGCAAATTTTTAATGTGTTGATGCGCCCGAACAAGGAGTCTCCTGTCCTCGTGAACCTCGATGCCAAAAACAAGGTTTTCAAGAAGAAGAAGGACGGCCAGATCCCGGATATGGACATCGACGACGCCTTCCTGGTTGTTCGCAACTCCGAGGTCATGTGCGGCAGGATGGACAAGTCGACGGTCGGAGGAGGCAAGAAGAACTCGGTTTTTTACGTGATCCTTCGTGATTTTGGACCGGACTATGCGGCGGCTGCCATGAACCGCTTGGCTAAGCTCTGCGCCAGGACGCTGACACTGCGAGGCTTCTCGATTGGCGTTGGCGACGTGTGGCCATCGGGATCCCTAACACACCACAAAGCTCAGCTTGTGGAGGATGCATACAAGAAATGCGATGACCTTATTGAAACTTACCGGCAAGGCAAGCTCGAAAAGGCTCCCGGCTGCAACCTGGAGGAAACACTTGAGAACGCCATCTCGGGTATTCTCAGCAAAGTTCGACAGCAGGCGGGTAACTACTGTGTCGAGAATCTGAGCAAGAACAATGCTCCGCTGATCATGGCCAAATCGGGCTCTAAAGGTTCCGACATCAACGTCGCCCAGATGGTTGCCTGCGTCGGTCAGCAGATTATCTCGGGCAAGCGTGTGCCCGACGGTTTCAACGACCGCAGTCTGCCGCACTTTCACAAAAACGCGCGGCAGCCCCCGTCCAAGGGTTTCGTGAGAAACAGCTTCTACACTGGTCTGGTGCCGACCGAGTTCCTCTTCCACGCCATTTCGGGCAGAGAAGGTCTGGTCGATACCGCTGTCAAGACAGCCGAGACGGGCTACATGTCCAGACGACTCATGAAGTCTCTCGAAGACCTCTCGACAGAATATGACGACACTGTCCGAACATCAGAAGGGGGAATTGTTCAGTTCCAGTACGGCGCCGACCGGCTTGATCCCGTGGACATGGAAGGCGACGCCAAACCCGTCGACTTTGCTAGGACATGGAACCATGCCCAGACAATCACCTGGAGCAACTCGGAACCGTCTCTGTTGCCTTGGGAAATCCAGAAGCTGTGCAAATCGATCCTGGACGACGAGAGGAGGAAGTATGTCAGGCGACACCTCGTCACCAATGAGGAGATCAAGTACGACGACGAGACGATTCGTGAGAGCATGGACCACGACGTCCTGATCGCCATTGACGAGCACGAGAGCGCCAGAGTGTATCTCAACACAATCCGCGACTACATCCGGGAACATGCGATCAAACTCGCCAAGGCGCGGAAAGCGGTGGGTCTGGACCCGTGCATCCCGGACGACATTTCGATGAAGAGAGAGCTCGAGAAGTGGCAGCCGGTTAGGACGGACGGGTTCGAGATGGAGGTCGACGCTTTCCGCGAGCCCTTCAAGCCGTTTGATTATGTCCTCCAGGATTTACGCCGCGAACTCGGCGAGGAGGACCAGCTCGACGACGCTACTCGGCAGGCAAGGATACAAGCCAAGGCACAGGCGCATGTCGACCGCGTCGCCAAGGTTTCGGAGCGAACACTTCGTCAGTTCATCCAGATGTGTCTGCACAAGTACAAGAAGGCGCGGGTCGAGCCCGGCCACGCCGTGGGCGCCGTTGGAGCGCAGTCGATCGGCGAGCCCGGCACGCAGATGACGCTCAAGACGTTCCACTTCGCCGGTGTGGCCGGCATGAGTATCACCCAGGGTGTGCCCCGTATCAAAGAAATCATCAACGCGTCGAAACTCATTAGTACGCCCGTCATCACGTGCGAGCTGGAGAACAAGACCGATATCAAAGCAGCGCGTGTGGTCAAGGGCAGGATCGAGAAGACGTATATCTCGGATGTCATCTCGTACATTGATGACGAGTGGCTTCCGGACGTGGCTAAGATCGTTCTGCAGGTGGATTTGCAGGCGCTGTCCGACATGCAACTGGGCATCTCGATGAAGGACATCGCCGACGCCATCGTCAGGGCCAAGAAGCTCAAGCTCAAGGTGGAAGCCGAGGACCTGCGGATCGCCCGCGATCGCGTCGAGGTGATCGTGCGCAACACATGGCAGGACGCCGCGGCACAGCGCAAAGCGGCGCGCGTCCGCGCCGCGGCCATCGAAAAGGGCCAGCTCGTGTCCAGCGCCATGGACGAGTCGGCCGCCGACTTCCAGCTGCGCGTCAACTTCCTCAAGCGCATGCTGCCGCACGTCGCCATCTCGGGCTACCCGGAGGCGGCGCGGGCCATCATCCAGACGAGCGAAAGCAACGAGCACAAGGTGCTGGTAGAGGGGTACGGCCTGCGCGCCTGCATGACGACCGAGGGCGTCGTTGGCACGCGGTGTGTCACGAATAGCGTCATGGAGTGCCGCGACGTACTCGGCATCGAGGCGGCGCGCACGACCATCGCCAAGGAAATTGGGTCGGTCATGGGCGACATGGGCATCGATCCCCGTCACATGGAATTGCTGGCGGATGTCATGACGTACAAGGGCGAGATTCTGGGGATTACAAGGTTCGGGCTGGCCAAGATGCGCGATAGTGTGTTGCAGCTCGCGTCGTTTGAGAAGACGCCAGATCACTTGTTTGATGCGGCGGCGGGGATGAAGAAGGATAAAATTCTGGGGGTTAGCGAGTGTATTATCATGGGACAAACCATGTCGATCGGTACCGGGGCGTTCCAGGTCGTCAGGAGACTGGGGATACGGGATCATCAGGTTGCGCCTAAGCCGACGCTGTTCGAGGATGCGTGGAAGAAGGATGAGGCGATCAGGCGGAAGGCAAGGATCGAGAAACGGAGGAGTGGGATGGTGATGGAGCAGGCCCAGATGGTGAGTGTCGCTGCGTAGACGGCGGTGCGTTTACTTGGGAAGTAGAAGAGAGTTGTCAGCATGTTATATTACTACCATAGATGACTTCCCCAGAGATTTCGTCTCGTGCCTTGCCCAGGATTACACAAAAGGTAAAGAAAAAAATATGTTTTAACTAACGTTACATATGCTAAGGAGCTGATTAAGGGCCGCACGTGATCTGGCGACAGCATCTCGCGGCGTTGATCCACTCCAAGTCGGGACGTCTACCCATGGACGTCATCTACAGTGCGACAACTGCAACGACACAATCTGCCTTAGTTTGTTCCTGCACCGGTACTCATCACCGCCAAACGCCCATAGTCGAATCAACTCACCGTGGTCTTGCGGCCAACCCAACATGTGCGGTCGATACGCGCTGGCCTTGGTAAGTTAATACAAACTCGCTTCCATTGGCATTCATTCCGTCGCAGTCGAATTGACGCGACGCGACCGTCCTTATCTCGGTTCTGTACGTTGTGGCTGACAGATACAGCGGCCCTCCCAAATTCGCCAAATGCTCCAAGACGACGACATGCCCGTCGACGACGCCCCCGCCGACGAGGGCGACGGTGCCCCGCGTCAGAGCTACAACTTTGCCCCGGGCTACCACGGCATCGTTTACCGCGCCGACGTGCCCGGCTGGGGACGAGCCAGTACATCCCATGCCAACACCGACACCAACGCCTCTGCCGACGACCGCGACGCGGACCACCACCACCAACTCCCAACAGAAGAGCAAGACGCGCCGCCGCAAGAAACCCACTACAAGCTGCAGTCGATGAAATGGGGCCTCATCCCGTCCTGGACGAAGCGCAACCCAGACTACGGCGCCATGCTCAAGACCATCAACTGCCGCGACGACTCGCTCGCCTCGCCGGGCGGCATGTGGGCGTCGATGAAGGGGCGCAAGCGCTGCGTCGTGGTCGCGCAGGGCTTTTACGAGTGGCTCAAGAAAGGCAGCAACAAGATCCCGCACTACGTCAAGCGCAAGGACGGGAAGCTGATGTATTTTGCGGGATTGTGGGACTGCGTTCGGTACGAAGGGGAAGAGGGGGAGCATTATACGTATACCGTGATCACGACCGACAGTAACAAGCAGTTGAAGTTTCTGCATGATCGGATGCCGGTTATTCTGGAGCCTGGGACCGAGGCCATGTTGAGGTGGCTGGACCCGGGGAGGAAAGAGTGGGGGAAGGAGTTGCAGGCGGTACTGCGGCCGTTTGAGGGCGAGCTCGAGGTGTATCCGGTTAGTCAGGAGGTCGGCAAGGTGGGGAATAACTCGCCCAGCTTTGTCATACCCGTGGCGAGCAGGGAGAACAAGGGGAATATCGCGAATTTCTTCGCCAAAGGTGCGGAGAAGAAGAAAGCGGAAAGGGTGGGTGGAGATGAGGTAGAGGTTGAGAAGGAGTCGGGAAAGACGGAGATGAAGACGGTGGAGGAGGTGGGGAGGGATGCTGATGATGGAGGGATGGGCATGCCGAAGAAGGGTGTCAAGAGGGAGGCCGACTCGTCGCCCGTAAAAGGAGCACCGCCGGCGAAGAAGGGGCCGTCGAACAAGGGGGCGTCGCCGATCAAAGAGAAGCCAGAGGCTCGAGGCAAGATCAGCGCGACGAGCAACACCGGCAGAAGCCCTGCCAAGGCCAGGGTAAAGGCGGAGGGAAGCCAGAAGATCACGAAGTTTTTTGGGAACAGCGCTTAGGCGGTCATTGCGCTTGAGATATCGGCCGTGGAGGTTTCCCGTTGGTTTTTGAGTATCCGCCTCCCCTTAACTGACAGGTGGCCTACGGAGTGCAGTGGATAGCATGATTGCGTGTTGATATCACCTTCTATGGAAGCGGGGTGGGTACGTTCCAATCATGAGTATCTTTTGGTACCAACCTTTTTTATATTTTCATTTTTTTCTTTCAGGCTAACTCTGGCTGCAGATAGTTGTCCCTCATGCTATGCCTGTGTTGGGCACCACCCCTCGCACCGCGCAAGACTCTCAAACGCCCCTGACATTTGGAAGCGCTTGACTTCAGAAACTCTCCCACTCCCCTGCGCCTCCAACCCCATCCGCGTCAACCCCTCAACGCTTGCCACACAAACATCGCCCCGAGCAGCAGCAAAGCATAGAACTCGACATATGGCAGCTCTCGATAGCTGGAATCTGACCCGCTTGGCGTGTCACATTCCGAATCATCACACCCGTCCTCCGGTTCCTGATTCATCGCGGTAGCAGCTGGGACAGCAGTGGAAGCCGAACTCGCTGCCGTCGTCGAAGTCGTCGTTTGTCCACTCTGGCTAGTTGCCGAACCTGTACTCGGCAGCCCAGGCTCCCCCCCGGAATTCCCGCACCTTGCCATCGCAGCGTAGTGCTCAAACTCGTCCGACTTGATATCGCTCAACTCGACGCGGAACGAGCCGTACCCGGAGCCCGTGCCCGTGTGGTCGGAGAGGGCGGTGTTGATGTCGGACGGGTGGTCGACCGCTGTCTGGGAGAAGGCGTAACCGAAGAAGACGTCGCTGTGGTTGCTGCTGCCCCAGCCGTCGGCCCGTGCCGGGTCGAATGAGTCGCTGTTGATGCAGCCGCTGCAGAGGAAGGTGGAGGAGACGTGCGTCCTATTGACGAAGGTTCCTCGTGCAATGGGGAGGATGATTATGGGGTTGGCTGTGTAGGGTACGACGGCGTCTGGGGTGTGGCCGTTGGCGATGCGGGCGGTGGACATGACTTTGTCCCCATTGGCCCTGGGAGTTGGAATTGGTTTTCAGTTTGTTTCCTTTTCTTTCCCTTTACTTCCCTTTTCTTTTCCCTCTTTTACCTGCGCGGAGTTAACTTACCATGTGACGAGCAGAAGGGGCCCAACCATGGAGCTTCCCAAGCTGACGCCTCCCCACCCGTCGCCGTCAGTCAGGGGACTGATGATCTGCGCGATAAAATCTGTCGTCGGGCTCTGAGGTAGCAGCATGCCAAAAGAGTAGCCGGTTGGAGATGCGGGAGAGCCAAGTCCGTAGAAGGTGATGCCCGTTTCTACATCAATGTATGAGCCGCCCTGAGCACTCCCAGTTTGTTGGGCAGACCGGCTTGCTGCCCAAATCAGCACCGGTTCCATCATTGATAGCAATGACTTGGGTGTTGCATGTTCCTGTCGGTAGACTAAGGTATTGTGTAGATAAGTGAAAGATGCAAAATTGTTTGTCTCTTCGAGGCTGTTGGCGCCATCTACCGGTCTGGTATCTGACCTGAACGGAAAGGCTCCACTGGGCATGGGAATGAGAAGGCGAGAGTCACGAAGCCTGCACCTGCCATGTTGTTCAATGACTGTAAGCGTAGACTTATCACAGTTGCTCACAAAGGACTGCTGGCGGTGCACCTCATCCCAAGTTTAGGGGTTACATCTTGCTCGTTGTTTAGGAACTCTGAGTCACAGCGTGATGAAGCATGTTTGGGTGGACAGCCACTGGTACCATCTAACTGACCGTAATTCTGCGAATGAGGAGGCTGAGAAGGGGCCTACGACTGGATGCTTGAGTATAAGCGAAGTTTGGGGAAGCGTGCCCAGTACCTTAGTCCTGGGGAAGCTCATGCTAGTTGTTGTGATGTACAGGTTCGGTATAAAGGATCAACTTCGTCCTCGCGTACCAGATCGCCAGTAAAGAATCCAATACTGCCAGGCATCAATCAACTTATAAAACATTGAGCTTGGATTTTCTCAATCCATTACTTACTACACTCAGTGTGCCAACCCCAACATGCCTGACAACAAGCCTTCTAACATACTAAATCAATTTAAGACACACCATATTTACCATATAGCCCGCCATATACCCTAAAAGCTCTCGGAAGTGGGACATTCTGGATAACCTAGTATACCTTGCCGGTGGCCAAGCCCATGAGAAGGCTCGGGACGATGCACTGGACAAAGCCTGAAACAAGGCGTATGGCAAGGGTGCCTCAAGTCACTTGAGCACGAGTCCCGCTCACGGCCGGGATCTCCCACCCAGTCCCCTGGCTCCAACACCAGGTCAACGAGTGTCAACTTCACCTCGGACACTAAGAAGTAGAGGAAACCCCCTGGGGCAATATCCATCACACGGACCTCTTGCTTGTAGTTCTAACGTTTGGATGCTATAGCACTTGTCCACTTCTCTTCAGCTCGCTCCGCCGAGATGACAACAATAGTCGGTCTTACCGTCAAAGCGTCCTTCGGCACCAGAATTGCGCCGCCCCGCCCCCGGTTCCCCCCCTGGGACCTGTAAGGGTGCCCGCTACGTGTGGTAACCGGAACTGGCAAACAGGCGGCTACCATTGTGAGGTCTGCCCTGCGCATATTCATCATGAGGAATCCCCAACTCAACCACATCTTACACAGCGCACCCAACGTTATATGTCACCTGAAGGTATTCCAAAAGAAACCTGCAGCGGACGCGTGAAGTTCGGACTGGATCCGAGGTGCACCACCTTCCTGAAAGGGACCATGTGTACCACCTCGCACTGTTCATGGCGACGTCGCACTCTGCACTTCTGCAGTCGCTGTGTCCAGCGTCAACACCGGTAATGAGCAATCAACAGCGAGCTGCACAGCCTTGTGCGCTAGCCGCAGCTCAAGCACTTAAAATCCTCACCTGATGCTGACATTGCTAGAGTCGATGAGTTTTTGAAGCTGCTCCCGGTTTCAACAGGTCCGACAAGCCATCGGCTCCACTCAGCATCCAACAACGACCTCTAGCCATTGAGAGGTCCATACCGCCATACTGCAGCGTTACACATCGTCCGGCTGCGACTTGGCACCGCCAGGATACGAACCAACGGCGTCTGTGATGACCCGGCTTGCACCAAGAAGATTCAAGAGCAGCTGGAAGTGCAAGACGGTGAATAAAAGTGCTTAAAGACAAAGGGCATAATTCTGCTCCTGGTCTTTGAGATACTAAATGTACCTAACCAAACACTCTCAGCCCACAATCCCTCTGCATCACAAACCTGACAGGGTACCCACCCCCTTTGTATCTCAGTTACCACATCACTCCCATTCTCGCCCTCATCAACGGAGCCCAACGAACATGATGAAAGTGATTGCCGCCCTGTCCACCCTCCTCCTTCCTCCCGTCGTCCTCGCGGTGGTCGGTGGCCGATGCTCCGGCTCCTGGGACACCAAGTGGTGCATCTGCCTGGACCACAACGTCTGCAGAGACCAGTTTGGCGGCGACGCCCTCCAAGGCTCGCCCGGCAACTGGCCGTGCCCCAACGACCCCGACAACGTCATGGGCTGTCGCATCACCCGCAACTGTCCCACCAAAGACTTCCACACGGCCTGCTTGTGGCGCAATGTTGGCGACGGCTGCCCGGGAGTTGCGCTTCGGGGTAAACTACCAATTATTTTACGATTATCTCCCTTGATCATTACACCTTGTCGAAACCGAACGGCAATGGTTCCCTAATGAGCCAGAGGCTAATGCTAACCTATGGAATCTGCAGATGGTGTCTGCCCTGGTGGAAACGATTTCGTTTGCTGTTATTTCTGTGAGGGCAGTTTGTGCCCTCCAGCTTGACCACTGCGTAATACCCGGAGCCACTCGAAGTGGGCCGTGGTTCGAGGTGACGGTCGATGTGAGGGTGACTGGTTTCACCTACCGTGGGGAGTCATGATCGAATCGGCCTTCGTCACTGCCACAGCAGTCAAGTACGGTTTAATCGACCTGGAATCAAGGGGATGGAGAACAGTGTGAGGGTTGGACAGAGCCATATGTACTCGTGATAGTACATATACAAATCTTCAATGTATCCGGGGACCTCGAAGGCTCGAACTATAATTCAGTGCAACTGGAAGATGCGCCTTCGGAATACCCAGAACACTTGGTGAACCGAATATAGTCCCCAATTCCGCTCGATGTCCAGGCCGTGTCAGGGAATGAAGACCGGCACGGAAACCAACAGCTGGCGTGTCATGGGTGCTCTCGCAGAGGTGGCTGTTCACGGAATTGGTAGGTAGCGTTAAGGGGCTTTTTCGGTGAAACAGCCGCAGGTAACGTCACCGGCAGCGATCGTCGGGCTTGGACTCAGGAGGATGTCGGGCGGCTCGCATTGCTCGCTTGGTCGACGCGGCCGTATGACCTAATAGAGCGCCTTACCGGGCTGATGCAACGTCTTGGCCACAGATCGAGAGGTGTGGGCGGTCTTGGGTGGCACTGCGTCCGGCCATTGCAACCTGGAAGGCAACGAACGAGCTTGAGGTCCAAGGTGGTTCCAGGCAACTGAGTACCTCGCCGAGATGTACTGAAAGTGATACGTTCGTGGAAGAAGAAAAAGGGACCTATGTCGGCCCAGGATCTCCTATTGCCGTATCTTTAGGCGTGTTGCCCGTCCCGGGTGATCGCCCGGGCATCTAATAACCTGGAAGGTCTCTATCTCAGGACCGACCACGTAATCCAACCATCACAGCAGCGGCGATAGTATCTCCCCTCTGCCGATCCTGTCGGATCCAGCCAACCCGGCAACGGCAGTTCTCCAAGGACCCCCTTGGGGTCCTTCCTCAAATAAAAGCCTTAAACCCATGCTTGCCCGCGAGCTCGGAAAGTCGCTTCTCACACGCCGCAGCGTCCCATCCAGGGAGGTACTGTCCACAATACTGATCAGCGTTGATCTCTCGTGACGATCCGGGGACTTGGCGAGAGACAAGAGGAAAAAGAAAAAGAAAGAAAGAAACAAAAAGGCAAGGCAGAAGGATAACTCACCTCAGCTATACCCTCAAACGCCACCGCTTTAGCCCGCAGCAGCAGCAACTTCACCGTCTCTTCGTGCGTCCACTGGCCGTTGTTTCGCGTTACACTGGCGGCGGCCTCAGCAACGGCCGGAGTGCGCGGGCGGCTGTCGGGGAGGCGCTTGCGGCTCGAGGGCGTAAGGGAGCCGCTGGTGTTAGTGGCGCTAGCCGTCTGCTTGGAGAGAGTCTCTTGAACGGAGCCAGCGCTAGCAGCGGAAACGTTGGTGACGGTCCGTTTGTCGGTCGGGTTGGTGGAAGTTTCGTGGGAAGAACCGGCGCCGGGGTCCGCGGCCGCAGAAGGCGCATCGTCGATGTCCATCTTGTCGTTCTCGGTATTGCTCTCGGTGTTGCTCTCATAGGCGGTGGCGTGAGGATCATTGTCCATTGTGTTCATGTGGCCGGCTTTGTCAATGTTGTCTGCCTTGTCTGTCTTGTCCAGGTCGTTGTAATCGAAAGTGGGCATGGCTTTGATCGCTCCGGGTTTGTCCTCGTTTGTGGTCGCAGAAGCATGTTTCGCAACTGCGGCAGCATTAATGGGCGTGAAATGAATTTCCACCTCGGCCCCAACAGGGTCGTTCTCGATGGGTTTGGAAGCTGAGCCCAGAGAGAGGGCGTGATTGGCAGCGTCTTTGAGTGATTCCTCCTTCTGAACGTCTTCAGGCCGCTTCAGCTTGGTGTCGGTGTGAGTGACTGCTTTTGCCGTGGTGCCCTGGTTAACGTCCATGTTTCTGAAATGACATGAGAGTGGGTCGCGCACGCGGTCAAAGGTCAGGTTGGAGCACGGAGTGAGCTTTCCGGTCTGGGGCGAGAAGGGAGTCCAGACGCCGACGAGTTCATCCTGCCGCGTGGGGCAGAAATCGATGCGCAGAACCTTGCCAGGCGTAGGAAGGTCCATGCAACTGAAGCACTGGCACTGACCGATGATGCCGGTGCACATGATGGGCGATGCTGCTGTCTCTAGGATGGTGATATGCACTGGGGATTGAAGGGTTGAACGATGGTGGTGTGAGAAGAATGGCGATGCTCAGTGCAGTAAAATCAGCCACAACGCTTCAAAAGTTGAAGATTGTGCAAGAATGCAAGAGTGCAAGTGCTAAAAGGAGTAAAAAGGAAGTGAAAAACCGGCCTGCTCAACGCCCGCTGGAAAAAAAAAATAGCAGAATGTCACTGAATACTTATCTCAGGGAAGAGTTGTGTGAACTGGCTGGCAGCTGCCATGAACTTTGAATGGGGGAGAGACACGAGAATGTGCAAGCAAGGGGTGGTTGTTGAGCAGTCGCGGCATTGCACTTATACTGTCTCTTAAATATAGAAACGAAGAGGGCCAGAAAGTCAGAAACGTCAAAGCTAGGTTCGTGGGTTTCTTTTTCCTCCTCCACAATTCGTATAACTAAACAGTGCTGCTTTTTGCAGGTGACGGCTTATAACCGTGCAGGCAGTAGGAATAGAATGGAATGATGGCTGGAAAAATTATTGCACGGCACAGTGGATGGAACAACATAAAGAATAGCGAAGGGCCAGAGTGTAATCAAGCCAGCGAGTGCACCCATGAGGGTCGGAGTAGAAGTTATTCTCATCGCACCTCTACCCCTGAGCCCACATGCAAATCATCCTTTGCATTCATGAACCTGCCGAGCCTACGAGCTGCAACCCCAGTGAGAATGGGTATTGTTGGCGTGGTAGCATCCATTTGATTGTATGGGAACCAACCTTTTTGGCCATCCATAGATTACATGACCGTGATAATCCGCCAACCAGCTGTATCAGGATACATGGATTCCAGGCTTCGACTTCTAATAACTTCAAGCTGCCCGACGAAAAAATTCGATTCTAAGCGATTTTGCTTGGTGAGTAACAAAAGTACAAACTACCGTACAAACTGACTTGGCTTCTCGGCCGCAACTGGCCGTTGAACGTTCGGGTTTCTTCTTTCTCTTCGGCAATGTATTACTCTCCTAAGTTTTTATTGTTGTTCTCGACGCCTCATTCTTCCACTTAAAAGCAAGGACTATTCCTTCCTTCAGTTCACTCCTCCAAGTTCAGGTGTTCAAGAAACAAGCCAAGCCCTCAAAACATACTTACCCAAGTCCTACCATGCAGAAGGAACAGACGGCTGTCCAGACGAGACAAGGAAACAATGACATTATGACAAAGAGGTTTGGCGCTCTCCAAAGAGAAAGGAAAAGTACAAGTTGCGAGCGGAGACTCAGCTCTTGACGGTGTTGCGGCAAAAGTGAAAGGGTTGTGGACTTGATTCGGACGTCCAGTTGCCCACGATTTTTGCGCAAGGCAGGAGTGCGGTCGCGTCTTCCTGGTTGAAAGGTTGGCCAACCCCTGAAACGCTTAAGAAACACCAAAAAAGACCCTGGACATATTTCCGAAAAAATGTGCGGAATTGCCGGTTGGGTTGGCTCCGCCGTTTCGGTCTCTCCCGCCGGGAATTGAACCCGGGTCTCGAGCGACGTCGACCCTGATGGATGACAAGCTCACATACTGACCACTATACTACGGAAGAATTGTAGGTGTTGCTCACCCACCGTAGCTTGGCAGTGGCTGCTCGCTATTGGTTTATAAAGACTAAATGGAGTGCGGTTCAAAAAGACCAAAGATTCACTTGCTCCTGAGTCAAGGGTAGAACACAACTGGAGTGAGCAACGCGTCGGGTGCAACAGAATGCACTGGAGGACAATAATCTTGATTTTCCCACACTAACTCGATTCTTACATCGGTTGTCAGACCTCAACCCTTGGAGCTCACACCCAGACCACCGCTAAGCGCCACACTTCATTTCCTCAACCTCAGAATCCTGGTCGCCGCCTGCTCCGCCGCGATCACGATCATGGCCGACGGGTTGCCTGTCGTCATGCCCGGGAAGATGGACGCATCCACCACAAAGAGGTTGTCCGTCCCATACACTGCAACAAATGTCAGCTGTGACATTCCTATTTCAGATGTGTCTGGAGTGTTTCGGAGCAATTGCGCCGTCTTGGGAATGGGAAGTGATTGGCGGTTCCCAAGACAGCGATGAAGCGGGATAAACATTTCACGAATATGGGAGTTTGCTATACCTTTAGTATTCAAGTCCACCACCGACGTGCCGCCCGTCCGCCCGTCGTCGGTGCCCAGCTTGGCCGTGCCCATCCAGTGGTTGGAGCGTCGATTGGAAGGGGAAACCAGGAGCTACCCACGCACATACAGGGTCAGTCATTGTGTTATCAACAAGGATTGGGACAGAAAGGGAGGGAAGGGGCTTACGCCATTGACGTAGTCCTCAACCGTGCCGCTAGGCGGGGGCAGGACCCAGGTGATGTTGGGAATCACGTTTAGCGCAGTTTGCAGGTTCTTGATGCCCTGGATTACAGCCTCCTTGTCGCCGGCGTTGTGGAGGTACGGGTGCTCCGTCACGGCCGTTGCCAGGCCCGGGGTGATGGTCATGCGGCCGCGCGATACGACGCCGCGGCCGAGGTACTGGCTGAGCGTCATGGCGTCTGAAGGCTGTTAGCATGTCCACAAGTACTTGGAGCGAGACGGGAGTGTGGATGGCTTACGGGTCGTGTCGTTTGTAAACCGGCCATCGCCTTCCACTCGGGCAGTCCACTGGAACTGCCGGACAATACCGTCCGAGGGGGTGACCTCCTCCCACATCTGCACTACAGTCAGCAGGTGTCAAGCCGGCATACCCATCCCAAGGAGGTTACCATTGGGCCGATGTTTGGCGCCGCCTGCGCAAGAATACCGGACCTCTTCTTCAGGTACAAGTCCTTGTCGCTCGGGTTGGGCGTGTTCCATGCCTCATAAAAGTCATAGAAGACGACGTTCGGGTGGGTGATGATGAGGTCGGTGTTGAGATGGTCGATCAAGTTGTAGCCGACAGGGAGCTTGATCCACTCAGCCTTGGGTGTGAAGGTGGCGCCGTCCTTGGAGCTCGCGACAACTTCGAGCTGATCCTCGGGACCGATACCGCCTGTACACTGGTCAGTCCTGCAATTTTGTTACGATCATGGTTGACTTACTGCGGAGGAGTAGTTTGGCCGAGCCGAAAGCACCAGCCGAGAAGATGACGCCGCCCTTGGGTTTGATCTTGACGGTCCCCGAGAGACCGCCATTGCTCAGGCACTCCAGCTCAACGCCGGTCACCTTGCTGCCAGTACGAACGGCTCTTCTGACAGCCGTGTTTGTCCACAGATCAAAGTTGCTCCGCGCGTCAGCCGAAACGAGGTACGTCGCCAGCGGGCCGTTTCTCTCGCCGCCCGCAAACATGAAGTGGGTGTGGGAAAAGGTGCGGTTCTTCTGGTTTGGCACGTCGTTGGCAACGATCGACTTCCAACCGGATTTGGAGAGCCCGCTGGTGAGAATCTCGTATCCTTCTTGTCGGTAGAGCTTCCCGTCCATGGACGGGTGCCAGGTGCCCGGAATGCGCTGGAAGACGCGCCTTGTCGCATCGGCGAGGTCCTTGGATTTCCAGCCGTTGGGGAAGTTGTAATCCCAGTCCTTAGCAGGGGGCTGGCGCAACTTGTTAGCCCTACATTGGATTCTTGACGTTGGGTCCAGAAGAGCTCACCTTCCACCAGAGACCGGCGTTGACGGCAGTTCCACCACCCAGGACGCAGCCTGCCATCTGGTCGGTATCGGTGCAGGCAATGCCGGCAGAATCGACCCAGATCTGGTTGCACAGCCCCGGAACATCGAAGCGCGTGAGCCCAGTACCCTCAAGCCACTTGGGCCTCATGGTGCCGTTCCACCTGCCGGTCGAAGGCGGTCCTTTTTCGATCAGCAGCACCTTGTGGCCCGCTTGACTGAGGCGATCGGCCACGGGAATTCCGCCGGCTCCGGCACCGACGACAATGTAGTCGTATGTTGTTTCGGGAGCAGGAATGCATTGCGCGCCCGGGCCGCCGGTGCTGTTGCCGTCTAGTTAGCACACCATGCAGTTCCTGGCAGTGAGGAAGCCGACTCACCCGCCGCAGGTGGTCTCCGGCACGGTCGTAGCCAACGCAGTCCACTGCGCATACGACGCCTGAGCAGCGCCCTCGAGCGGCGCCCCCCATTGTCCAAAGCCGCTGTCGTGGAACCCGAAGGTGGCCTCGTCCGGGCACGTGGGATTTTCAAGACCATCCCTCGCGGCAGCGCGACCGAGGACAAGGTTCCCTTGGCTGGTTGAAACGCTTCCGCTGGTGCCGCCCTGGTTCCAGGCGAAGCAGTTCTCGCATCGGTAGAGCAGTTCGAAGCCGGTGGCCGTCACGTTGGACGAGATCTGCGTCAGCTTGGCGTCGCCGGTGTAGACATCCGGCAGCGTGTAGCCCGTGGCGTAGCGGAACGAGGTGTAGACGGTTTCTCCGGATGCCCACGCAACGAGCAGCAGCGCCTGGGTCATCTGGCCGGACTGGCCGTGGGAGATGCCGCACCACCCGGGCGACGTGTCGGTGGCGAGTTGGCAGCGCTGAACGGGTTAGCGGAGTGCTCCCGTTGCAAGGA
This sequence comes from Parathielavia appendiculata, assembly GCF_033297405.1. Lineage (NCBI taxonomy): Eukaryota > Fungi > Ascomycota > Sordariomycetes > Sordariales > Chaetomiaceae > Parathielavia > Parathielavia appendiculata. The sequence continues at coordinate 263,484 of NW_026944221.1, forward strand.
GAGGTGTTAACCTACTAAGAGACCAATGTACTCGGTGGCATCCTTTGTCACAGCGTCGGAGGGTAGGGCCAGACCAAAGGTGAAAGGGGTCCCATCGGTGGCAGTCCAGGTCTTCAGCTTGATGCCGCTCTCAGCGTCGGTGTAGGAACCCTCGGTCATCTGGGCGACGCATTGTTGCAGGCCTTGAAAGTGTCAGTCATTCTCGGTAGGCCGTCTTGCAAGGGAATTGGGACCAGAGACTTACACAACGACGCCGCGAGTGCGGTCGTCCCAGCGCGGCGTAGAAACTTCATGGCTCCAATGCTGCTGGGGCTGACAAGCTGGCTCGGAGTCAGGCTGGGCCAAAAAAGACAAATTTCCCTCTCAACCCATTAGGTCTTCACAGGAAACTGGCGAGGCATAAATAACGCCTGGTACCTTCCCAGACGTGTGTCTGGCAGGCACGTCCCGTCCTGCACTCCGCATTCTCGTCAATGAGCCCACGGAACGGCACTCCCGGGTGAGGCAACGTATTGTCACCGATAGGATGGATCCTGCGGAAGCATAGCAGCCTATTTCATGAAGCTGATGGGTGGGGGATAGATTGATCTGCAGGGCCCGGAGTATAGCCTCGACCCCAAGCGTATGAGATCGGCATGGTGTCAGCCTCGGAACCATATTAACAGGACCAGGTAATAAATTGAGAAGCAAGGGCAAGGTGAGGTTCCCCAATTTTGCCCCAGGACTTGGTCAAGCTGACCAACAGGCTCGAGATAAAGGAGCCAGGGACTAGCGTAAGAAGCGGAAGCAAGCGCCGATTTCGATATGCAACCCACCGGGGCACATGTCCCGCGGCGTTGGGGGGTGTGGCCCTAGAGGCGAATCAGGAAGTCGAGAAATCGAGCGTTACAGAACAAGAGGGAACCGGTGCTTGATGATTCGCGGGGGAGTCCGGAGACGGTGTCCTTTGGACGAGGGTGGCTTGCAACGGTCCGATGTAACCTTGGGGCGGGCAGGAGACTCCCGTCGAGATAATGAGATGGACTCAGAGTCAGAGTCCAGCTCTGTTTAGACGGCCGGTTTGTACTAATGGAAGCTTGGGTCTCTCAGCTATTCGACTATGTCCGCAGACGACAGACTCGCTGTCAACGACGGGCCTTGTCGAGGTCCTTGGTTTGCTGGTGTTGTCGGATTCCCGAAACTGTCACCGTTGGGAGCATGGTGGTAATCTCTCCCCACTTTGGATAAATCGCCGGCCTGGGCCAGCAATGCTCAATGCTGTTCTGCTGACTGTGCCGCCTCCGTCTCCATCTCTCCACGACTTTGAAGGCCATTCGTAGCCGATTCTGCTTACATTAATCAGCCTATAGCCAATCAACTTGCGTATAGTAAAGTTAGCGGTCCGACGGCCCATCCTCCACATGTGCCGCCCCTTGCTTACGGCAGTCCGTAGCCATAGTAACAGCTGATCTGGATCCCATGAAATTGGGGCTGGAGTTGTCCCATGGGCAACAACCTCGACATGGCGCCGCGGACATGAGACTGGCATCACAGAAATTATGAAAATCACGCCAAAATAAGGTATGTGAAAAAATGGCCAAGCGAGAGTTGAATTTTGAGGGCGAGGTGTTCTGAGGAAAGCATCAATGCCAAATAGACATGCGGAGTCAGGAAAGACGAGGGTTTCCATCCATGAATATCCATGGTTGTCGAAGTAATTATGTTCCCATTTCGAATTCCTCGGATGAGAGAGCGGCCTCTGCAGCACTTTCAAGGGAAACCGAATTGGATGACTCCGGTTTGGTCAGGAACGTAGACCTAAAAGTGCTCCTTCCCGAGGACAAGGAGCGGCTGAAGCTGATCGGGCCGGGAAAGACGTAATGACCCACAAGCAACTGACACCATCAGAAAGGAGCAGAGCTTCGGCTCTGAATTGGCGGCAGCCTGAGCGCGCATTGATGGGATGTTGAAGCGCTGTGAATCCCGGGCACCTTGGTTGTGTGAAGTGCTAACTACTGTAACGTTAATCAACTGCGATCATACTTGGCTGTTGAGTTATGACAAAGAAGCAAGCCTGCTTCACAATGCAATCGCAAAGTTTGCAGAACTTGAATTCGAACTTCAAGTCTACATCCACGACAGCCGCCTTTAATTTCATTCATTTGCACCCTTCTGCATCTGGCCAGGGGTCACCCGAACAAGAGCTCGGGACCTGCCGCCCGGCGTCGGTCATCGCAACCTCCTTTGCATATATATGACACAGGAAGGACTATGATGTTGCCACCATCGTCTCATGCATCGTGGCCACTCATCCCTCGGAGATGGCGGCCGCTGTTAGCAGGCTTACGAATCCGTCCTTCACTGGATATTGTACACAGGCCACGAAAGTCTGCCTCTTCGTTTTCTCAATCACTGAGCCACCGACAACAAATGCTCAGGTACATCGCGGCCACCGATGGAGTGTCGCGAAGTAGCCGGTATCTTAAGCATGTTGCCGGCAAGTTCATAACTTCGCTAAAGGAAGCTTGGGTGGAGCATCACGATTTCAGCCGCCTAAGCATGAAAGAGTGCTTTTTCTTGAGCAGGGCCTTTACTTAAGGTAAGCAAGAGTGTCTTGTGACAAAGACCTTATTGAGTTCCCGGGTCTGAATGTGTGATGTAATGCAGGGAGGGATGGCAGTGTGATAATGAGGAAATGTAAGGTAATGTGCGAGATGGCTCAGACGCTCGAGGTCTGGCTAGCCACATGCACGCATGTATGGATGGCATGAAAAAAGCAAGGAGGTGCAAAAGACCTGGATATGTGAGTTAAGGCACCTACAACAGAATGACATGGAGACCTAAGAGATGCTTGATCTCGCCTACTTTCAGAGTAGAGCGTCCGAGGTCAACCTAGCTAGGTAGAGATGGTAGGCCCTACCTTGTCCCGGAAGAGGCAGACGTATTGAAGACCCAGTTGCTCCAGAATTCTGGAGCTTGTCAGCATCAGGTACAACGGGAAGGTAGGAAGGAATACAACGCTGTACATGCTTGATGTAGGCCCAGTCGGCTAACACCTTTGGTAAGCTCTGCTTCTCGGACTTGTCAGCTTCCTCGGACTAGTAGAATGCACCATCCCCGCGACCGAACCTCGAGCCAGCTTACGGAAAGTTCAAAAGAGCCAACAAGGTGCGCTGCCGAGTGACTACGCCTCAATAGCTGCCGTAACCAACTGAGCAGATTACCAGGTAGGTAGGTAACTCCTACAGCGTTCGTTAACCGCCCAGTGGAATGCAAGTCTTCACCGTCATTTCTCCCTTGAAGATGCCCGCCCAGAAGGCTATTTCCACTTCCTAGCGCTTGTCTCACTGTGTTTGCCTGGCTAGCCTGCCTTGAGACAAAACAGGCAAGTCAGCATCGTAGACAACCAGGTAAGCCAAGTATCACAGGCTATCTGATTCGACACCAGCTTTCCTCGGGATATTACTGTAGTATCAGGCTGACAGGCTCCACGCCCCAGCTCCAAACTTGTTCTACTCTACATAGTCATGCACACTGGGAATCCACATCTCGCAACTTGCCTTGTTCTATGGAGACGTTGGGAACCGAAGTTACCGAACAAGCCAAACAGCGCTGTACTGGTGGGTTCTACCCAAGGCCATGAACGAGCCTTGAGATGACAGTTATGAGGTATATAAACGGGCGTCTTCTCTCCCTGATCTAACTTCCGAAATTTCATCCTCAACCCTTTCATCCACACCCTCCTCCTCGTCTTAAACGCCTTGAGTTATATATCTCAGTCCAAAATGCACTTCAGCCACGTTCTCCTCGGACTAGTCGCTTCGGCCTCGGCCATCGATGTTTACTTTCATGGCTCCAGCGACTGCTCCGGCGGCGCCGCCGTTTGCACCGGCATCAACCCCAACGTCTGCTGCACCGGCAACTCCGTCAGCGTGGCCTACCGCGGCGTCCCGACGAATTGGCACATCAATGCCCAGGGCTATTCCGGCGGTGGTTGCGGCTCGCCCAAGTGGCTGGCTGACATCAATGGACAGACTTGGTATTGCATGACTCCCAACTCGAGGTACAACTACACGGGGTCACGCTACTGGTTTGTCAGCCGCCGGCGTGCAGAGGACACCTGCGACAGCAACTGCACCGAGTCGGTGAAGCCTGACACGCTGGTGCTTGCGGATGGGGCTACCAAGTATGATATTGTCGGCTTGGACGATGCCAAGGTTGAGGAACTGGTACGTGCCCCGTCCTTTATCTGTTTAACTAGAGCCACCATCACGTCGACATTGAGAGAACCTATCAAGATCATGAGCTAACTACTCCCCTTTCTTCAGCTTACTATTGCTAGTTCGGGGGTTGGTCCTGAAGGGATGCCTGAGGAGCTCCTGGCGCGACGCAAGTAGAACACTGGTAGCAGCGCAGAAACCCTTCGATGAGGAGACAAAATCCCAAGCGTGATGCGGCCGAGATGAAGCGATTCCTTCTAGTTGTAAAGGGGGAAGGAGGGGGGGGGGGGAAGGCGGGGTCAGCAAAATGAAAGGGAGAGGAGAGGCTTAGCAGAATGAAGTGTAGCTAGATATTTGACTCTCGCCCAGGGTACAATCATCAATCAAGAGCCCATCGCGACGTTTCTGTGAATCGGTCGGTAGGGCGCTCGGTGCATGTTATGGAAATCAGACTATTAAAAGGCAGCTCCATCCATTAACGTTACATGCACCTAGGGTGCTCTAGGTAGGTACAGTAGGTAGCTTAGTGTTCAACGAACGCTTGGCCCTTGCCAACCTCCAAGTTTCTCTGGTCACATAGAGAATATACCGTCCGATTATACATCAGATCACTCTTCTCTGGCACTTCATCCTAAGGTACGGTATTAGAAATATTTGGTGTCGTTCTTTGGAGGCTTGCGACGATCGGGCCGGTTTGGCATCCTGCGACTTCGGCGAGAGGACTTGGAGCATTACTACACGTCTCCGTTCTCGACGAGATCAAGGGACAATAATTGCGTGCATGGCGGCCCACTCTGCAACCCTACTTCCGGCCTCTACGAGGACAGGCAACAGAAAGTAACTCTCCTTGCATACCTCGCCGGGTCGCCTTATATGACAGGTGCCCACCCAACGTCGCTTGTCCCTGACGCATCTGGTTCATGATGGTCAACGACGCCATCCTTGAACCACCTGAGAATGCCGTGGATTGACTCGTGATTGCTCCATTTGGAGCAAGGCTAGTGGCGAAGAGGAGGGTAATGAAGAGAACGGCCTGTGACCGACGGCATCAGCTGACCACCATGGGCTTGGAAAGAGACAGGAACGTTGGGAATTGTTCGCTTGATGGTGGTGGATTGGACGACTCGGAACTTGGTTATTATCAGTCCTCTCTATACTTACGCTCAACCTTCCCGGAACTTCTCCAACCTCGCCCTCCCTGTCATCCAACTCCACACCCACAACGCATCCACAACCACAATATCGACAAAAACACTAAATTCCCACCGGAAACAAAACTATGGTATTTCCACGCATTGCCCTCGTCCAGAACCCCAAGCTCGGATATAATTGTCTACGGCAGAACATACAGCAGATTACTTGCCAGGTTCTGATATAGATACCACTTCGCACTTCTCGCCAGTACAATGCTCGCTAACTACGACGATGCCGCATGATATATATAGCACCAATCGATCGTGCGCCATATGTATGCCGTAACCTCGGCAACCTCCTCTCAATCGCTCGGATACCACGCAGAGGAGCTCGCGGCCCGGAGCGACAGGGCTATGGCGACCGGAACCCCGGCCGCTACCGCGATGCCCACGGCGACGAGTTTGGGCTTCATGATGCGAAGGATAGTGCGGAACGCAACGCGGCCGGACTTGACTGCGTTCGTCCCCAACTCACGCCGCCATGCGCCCCACAAAGGCGAGACTCGCGGCCTCAAGCGCCTGCACGGGCACCATGACCAGCGCCAGCGGATGGTATCAAAGATGCCCCAGGCAGGGGCGTAGGTTGAGTCAAGGCCGACGATGGGGTGACGAGCCAGAGGTAGAGGGCGTTACGGATGGCGGGCTTAATAAGGGTGAGGAGGCCCGGGAGGAGGAGGACGAGTAGGGCGTGTGTTGATTCGTCCGGTGTGATCGGTGGTAGTGTTTCCAGGGGGGCAGGAGGTGGAAAAGAGAACATAGCGGACTGCATAGACGTATGAGGGAAATCCTTGAAAAGGCCGGCAAGCAGTAGCGGATGGATAGCGTTGCGGGATACTGGACAGTTCAAGCGTTGCCGGCTGGGTAACTATAAACAAGCCTTTGCGCTCCCCCTTTGGCAACGTACCGCTCGGGCAGCCCAAAACAAAGGCTGAACTAAGTTCATAACGCTAAGCCTAAACAGTGTCGGCGTTTCTCGGTGACCTAGCCACCATTTCTCAACATGAAGGACCGTGCCGCTTTGTGGCCCGCCAAAGTAACCCTGTAGGAACTTTGTGATGTAGTAGTAGAGACCCTTTTTTTGTTTCTTTTTTTTCCCCCTTGTGTTGACATGTTGCCAGCACCAGCCGGTTTCAGGAGATGACGGGCGCCCAAGCTGACCTCGGCAGCAACAGAAGCGAGTCAAGCGCTGATTGGTACGGATCCGTACGATGGCCCATCAAATAAGTGCGTTAACCTTACCCCAGGCGTAGCACCGAGTATACATTGCACGTGGTCCCTAGAACACCGTACTCGATTGCACCGGTGTGGGAGACAGGTTGTCCAGTCCTGCCCTCCTCACGCCAGAGACGACGTCGAGTACTTCGCACTCAAAGTCTTTCAGCCGTCAGAAGTTATTTAATGACTTCACATTATTCCGCGTCAGCGCCGGATGCAGCGAGGTCAGGAAGCCAGACGGATCACGGGCGGCCGAGCCGACAGGAACCCTGAAAGTATCATGAGCCCTCTCTGATTATTGCCACATTCAAGCTAACAACTGTACTGGGCAAAGCTTTGACATTGCAAATTTCTGCCATCTACGCTACAGGCACGACATGTTGAAGCTGGAGACAATTATGTTGCAGGAAATCGATGAGCACAAATCATCTACCTCCGCCCATGGCGAGGCCTCACGAGTCCAGGTTACTGGAGGCCAACGCAGACTGAAGCCTTTTTCTCCCGTCTTTTCGGCACATCATTACTCACCGACAACTCTCACGACACAAGTACGAAGCTTGTTTCCGTCGGGGAACTTCAGTAGTGCACCGAGTTGCCCAAATGATTGGTCATGGAAGATTCTTGATTTGGACCGGCGAGAGCATGGCAACAAGAGAATTGTTTGCGGGGCCTAGGGCTATCCCTAGACTTGCAGCGACGGGTTCCCAGGATGCGGAACTAAAGCTCACGGCGAAGGCGGGAAGGTTGGAGAATCCCTATGCCCCCCATAGTGGTCGCGCCATCGCCTGGTGCATCACTCGTGTCCTCAAGTCCGTGACGTTGTGGGACCGCCTTTCAGTAGCTTAAAACGAGGCCGAGTACGACGACAACGAATGATGGAACGACAAATCAATTAGTGGCTCGTTATACACCGCCGTTTATCGCTGGAAGGAGAGAACTGGGAGTGCATCAGAAGATGCCAGTGATGGGGCTGATACCATGGCGAGAGATGACCAACTTCTGGTCAGTCCGAGCGATGTTGGACTGGTGTTGTGACGAAGTGGTGCCCCTAACGCATGCCGAGGACATAATCCACCACCCCGGCGGTGGCTGCGAGGAATCCTGGGCCGTGTCGGAACCGTGGACTTTATGGGAAAAAGAAGAGGGTTTTGAGAAAGTCTAAAGGTCAAGGTGACCATCACGCCCGTGGGGTTTCTGGGTCGGCGGGTGATGGACATTGCTGTTACGGTACTCTGTGACGGGCAACCGGACCATCAAGGCAAGACCACACTGATGGCTGCACTGGCTGAGTCTATGAAGCGTCTAAGTAGAAGGGTCCAGTCGGGTCATTTATGGACTCGCACAACGGTCTTTTCTTGTTTGGTATGGCCAGCCATGTCAGAGACACTCTTTTGTGGAGAAAAAAATGGTCAAAGGGGCCACCAGCTGCAACCTCATAATTACCAGGTATCTTGGAGAAAGGGACCTAGCTCTTTGTTTCTACAATTTCGGGATCGGCAGTGGGCTGAGCGTGTTGACCCTGATATATTGTCTCGCTGATCGAGCCAGTCAGCAAGCGCTCTTTCTTCTATTCACCATCCCAACATTGAACATCCTGTTCCCTTCATGCTTATCCAGTTATTCCATGAGCGGCAACACCACTTCTTTATCCCTTGCCTTTTCTCTAGCGTCTCCAAGTATCTTCACAACCCCTTCATGGCCTCTCACCCTCGCAACCTTCAGTGCAGTCCACCCCCTGGGATTCCCTTCTACCACTTCAACCTCGGCTCCAGCTCGAAGCAACACCTCCACCACCCCCTCAAACCCTCCCTCCGCCGCCGCGTACAGAGCCGTACATCCCCAAAAGTAACACCCAGCGGCATTCACATCCGCCCCAGCCCTCAGCAACCTCTCCACCACCGCCTTCGACCCCGCCTTCGAGGCCGCCTGCAGTGCCGTCAGGCACTTATACCTCCCCAACGGACCCGCATTCACTTCCGCCCCCCTTTCCAACAACACCTCCACCACCTCCGCATGCCCTCCCCCAGCCGCCCCTTGCAGCGCCGTGCATCCACTATTCCACGCCGGCGCCGCATTAACCTCCGCCCCAACCTCCAACAACCTCTCCACCACCTTCAGACTCCCGCCCTCCGCACCCGCCTGCAACGCCGTCCGCCCCATGTATCGCGCCGCAGGGAGGTTCACATCTGCCCCGCTCTGCAGCAACACCTCGACGATTGCGAGATGGCCGGCGCGAGCCGCGAGCGACAAGGCAGTCAGCCCGCCGTTGTTGCCGCCCGGCGTGTTGGGGTCTGCTCCCGCGGCCAGGAGAGCGCGCACGATGGGGAGGTGCCCCGCGAGAGAGGCTTCCTGGAGAGGGGTGCGGCCGTAGAAGTCTTGTGTGGCCGGCGGATTGGGGTTTGTTTGTGGAAGGGTGAGGAGGTGTTGGACGAGGGGGAGATTTCCTTGTTGCGAGACCACGAGGAGGGTGTTGAGGTTTGTTTCGGGGTCGTCATTCTGGTGTTGCGGTTCTTCTTGTTGTGGGGAGAATCCCGCTTGGGTATTCATTGATGGGATTTTGGCAATTGTGCGTTTGAGTATTTAAGGGTTGGTGAGTAAGGTATGAAGTGAAATGAAGGTCCAGGAACTCCGGTGGGGGTGTACTGTCGCTTTGAACCTTCAAAGAGTACCCTCTACCCGATATTACCTAAGGTAAGATACCTATTTTTATTGGTTACCTCGCACTTCGGGGGACGAGATGCTGGGAGGATATCATTGGGTTCGGGGAAGAATGGATAACAGGCATTGTGGAGTGTTTCCCGATCTCGATTCTCGAAACCCGAAGCGTTCCCCTCATCAGCCGGAAGCTATTCCTCCTTCACTATCTCCAGACAGTTCAAATGAGATCCTTGTATCATTGCAGCAAGGAAGTTTAAGCACGGGAATATAATATTAAATCCTCGTACTGTTGCAATGAGCAAGTCCAAGCACGGAAGTAAAACAGTCGATGTCATTTTGAGCATTGCAAAATAGGCCCCTAGGCCTTTTGTGTTCTACTACCTCGGACACTCAGTCTTCTCTTCTATATTATAAGACCAGGGCTTTCGCGCGGTTCGCTGTCAGTTCTCCGATGAAGGAACGAGTAAGTACAAGCGCACTGCTTTGATTTCAAGTTGATGACATGACTTGAAGAAGGAGGGGGGAGAGAAGAAAAAGTGAAGAAACGGGGAGGAAAAAGAGGCGGGGGGTGCATATAGTATTTCGTGCCTCCCTTCCTTTCTCGCATTGGTGAACCGACGTTCCTTCCCAACAGATATTGGCTGATTGACTCTGACATCACGGCAAAGACAGGAAGCCGGACGAGAATCATATCCTCTCCGTCTTACCCAAGAGATTTGTCAAACTATTAACACGGGGTAAGCAGTGCTGCAGCTATTGAAAGTGTCGCTTGACTGGCGTCTCGTCTCCTTAACCGGACTGGCCCGAATTTAGCTGTACTGGTGTGAACATCGCCTGGAGACTGATCTGGATTCGGCAAAGTTTGTAAGCGAGCTCTCCCTCATGTGACAGCGCGTCGCTTTGGCGCTGTTGCTTGTCGTGCGCTGCGTCAAATGGCGCGCGCCACAAACGCCACTCCAGTCTCCATTGCCGTCATCACCATCGGATTCATCGGATTCGGGCGGGTTTTCCCGTGTTCACTAATCACCATCAATTTGAGAGGCTACGCTTGAAATTGAGAGGAATCTATTGGATGTAACTGTCGTCGCTGCCTGACGGGAATGTCTGTTGTCCCACCCAGGACTTTTACACTTAGGTTATAGCCAGCGGTTTGCCTGCTGGAGATGATAAAGTTCTCCATTCCTTCAGGGCAACAGTTGACCTCCCTCATTCACGACAAGCTAGACGACTGGTACCCAAACTCAATCAGCTCCATCATGACTACCAAGGTAAGTTGTCACATTTTCCGGAAAGTATGTGGTGGGCAGTTTTAGCCTTACAACGAACACAGGTTGTTACCCGAGAGGAATGGGTCGCCGCCCGCAAGACGCTGCTCGAGAAAGAAAAGCAGATTACCCGAGCCCAGGACGCTCTCGCCGCCCAGGTGCGGGAACTTCCAATGGTTCTAGTCGATAAACAGTACAAGTTCCACGGTCCAGGTGGAACAACGTTGTCACTCGAAGATCTCTTCGGCGGTAAAGACCAGCTCATCGTCTACCACTTCATGTTCGACCCGGATGCCGAGCGGGGATGCAGAGGATGTGCCTTTGTCGGTTCGTATTCACTCCTCCGTTGCGTTCCTCAGACTTATGCCGCCATCTGACATCTATTTCTGTATAATCAGGCGAGCACATCCCCGACCTTTGTCATCTACGCTCTCGCAACACCAACATGGTCGTCATCTCCCGGGCGCCCTTTGCCAAGCTGGACGCGTGGAAGAAGAAGCTTGGCTGGACGTTTCCCTGGTACTCGAGCGAGGGGTCTGACTTCAACTACGACTTTCATGCGACAATGGACCGTTCAGTCCGTCCTGTGGAATACAACTTTGCAACGGCAGCGGAGTTGGACGCCAAAGGCCTGAACTACAACACCACGGGCGAGCAGCCGGGTTTGAGCGTCTTTCTGCGCCGAGATGGCAAGGTGTATCACACCTATTCTGCGTATTCGCGAGGCCTGGATCGACTGCTGGGGACCCTCCAGCTGCTGGACATGACGCCTCTCGGTCGTCAGGTTGGTCCGGGCGGGCCGGGGGAATTCAAGGTGAGGTACGAATATGAGGAATATGCTTGAGGAAGGGAAGTTTTGAGGTTAGGAGTGCAAATTGACGCCTTGGTCTTATGTTTGTCATTGACTCCGTGAACCTCAGAAAGGTACAATGAGGTAGGTACCGGCCTGGATTGCGAAGCATCAGATTAACCGAGTATCTATACGGCCGGGGATTAACAGTCCTCCTCTGCTATTTCTGAAAGTCCGAACGCCAACATGGAAGCAAGATGGACGTCCATACCTGTTGACCTGAACTCCATCATCGCTCGCAGAATAACCCCTTAATTCAGTTATCGGCGAGCTTCTCTCATTCGGTTTCTGACTACCTGGGACGTGACCCATCCTCAGACACACGCTCCTGCAAATGCCCGCCGTCAACGAAAGCCGTCAAGTCCGGTTGCACGCTGATCAGGTCGCTAGACAGGTTCGAGGTCGCCGAGCCACCAACGGTAATGAGACTTCGCAGCTCAGTCGGCGTCAACTTGGACCCCCTATTCGCATTCACCATACCCTGAATACTAGGAGCAGCACCAGCAATATCGGGGCAGCGCCCGACGTGCCGTCGAAGGCGTCATAACTGTCCTGCCACGACCCTTGACCATCGTGACGCTCGTCGTCTGGATATTCTCGCCCCACGCGTGCCCATTGGCCCTACTCCCATAGTTGGAAAAACCCAACCGCGAGCGTGGCACCGCCGCCGTTCCCGCGCCCACCATGATGGCGCCCGAGTCGCGGAAGTCGGGACTGTCCCGGTTGAGCAGCGCGCGGGCGGTGGTGTCGCCGTCGCGGAGGACGGGCTTATCCATGTTCATGCCACCGTTGCCAGCCGGCTCGACGACGGTGATGCGCAGCGCGACGGCCAAGCGGATCGCCTCGTACTCGGCGTCCAGGATCTCAATCGGCCAGGAGTTGAAGCTGGTGTCAACAGTCTGCATCTCGAGCAGCATCACGTCGCCGGGGCTGAGGAAGTTGCCGGCATCCATGATAGCCTCGGGCGGGTTCCCCGCCGACGGTGCACTGGATCCTGACAACTGGCCCTGTGCCGCAGGCGCGATGCCGACGTCGTCGATGGTGTTGTCCCTCATAACCATCTCGCCGAGCACGGCAGTGCCGTGGGGGTAGTTGCCGCCATATCGGTCGTTGACGTTCATGCCGGCGACAAGAGTGATGTTGGCAGCCGCCTACATGTAGGAGAGGTGTGTTAATTCTACGTTCGTGGTGTGAAGGCGGTTGATCATACCACATCCTCATGCGACAGCTGCCAGCCGCCCTCAATGTCGATGATGGTTGTTCCGGCACCGTCACCGCCGGGAAAGCCCCATGCGTACTGGGCGTTGATGCCCGCACCAGCGGTCAGGTAGCCCTGGGATGAGAATAAAGGGTCGTCATCAGGTTGCACGGAAGGAAATTTGCTGCTGGTGAGGTGCTGGCAGCTAGCCACCTCCTGAGAGCTGGCGAGGGCGTTAAGAAGCTCCACGATCTCATAGTTGCTTTCGTCTATAGTAGACTGAGGGAAATGGACTTGAAACCAGGAACTGAAATCAGCTGGTTCGTAGGTAGGATCGAGCTCAGTGGTTCGTTGAATCATCTCAACGACCTTCTCAGGGGTAAGGGATGCAATAAGAGGCAGGACGTCGAACTGCGCATCTCGTTTGGCATGTCCGAAAGCTGCCTGAGCGTTTCGAATGAGCTCCTCGACAATCTCGACCCCAGCCAGGGACCTGGCACGGGATGCTTTCCTGTTCAGCTTAACCGCAATGGCAGCTTTGGGAGAAGTCACATCGCGTGGCAGGGTAGGTGCGCCCAATGTGAGGTTGAACATGGGAAGAGCGCAGAGCAGCCCAAGCGCCAGCGAACGGGTGAATCTCGAACGAGTAGATGACATGTTGATCGTGTAGAGGTAGGTATGCGCTCGATTGCGGAAGTATTGAGACTCACCTCACTCGAGAAGGGATCTAAGTTCGGCTCCTATTAGCATAAACCGGAGCCAGCTGTTGATGACGAGGACTCCTAGCTGGGCCGGGTCAGGGCCTTGAAGCCTGGACGAAGCTGACACCCGGCCTTGAAGCCCGGACGAAGCTGATTCCTCTTATCGATCCTGTTCACGCCTACTTGTGTTGGATAGCCCATCTTGATTGGTTACCATATTATTATCAGTGCACTGACCTCAAGTTGAGGAGCTGAGTCCCGATGAGGAGCCCAGGCCCTTGCCTCACATCACCTGCATGCGAGCTTCGTATCTGGACTCTCCCGCGGTAGCGAGGTGATGGTTTTTTTGACACTGCAGCACTGCTCAAAGCTGACAGGATCGGCTTCTTCGAATACCGTACTTACCATGGCCTCTGCGGGTCACCAGGTGTCCATCAAACGTTGCTGGATCTGATAGGGTTCAGCCATAATAACACCAAAAATTGTCTGCGGACTATGAGTGCTGGGAGGAGACGTGAGCTTGTCGTCCTTTCCCTTCGCATATTCGAAAGGAAGAAAAAGGCGGGACGAGATTCCAGTTTGAAATGATTTCATCTCTCCTCCAGGTCGGGTCAGTGAGATGGTGCTTTTGTAGTTGCTCACCGGTTCAAACCCAAAACTCGACTTCAAGAGCCAGTTCAGTACACTCCAATCCAGAGCGAACTGGTAAGCTGGGTACGAATCCTGTCGTCGCCATGTGGACGCAGGGGATGGGAGGAACGAATGGTCGGGCGATTTCGCATCATCTGCGAGACCAGGTCAGAAACCAGGTTCGGACGAAGCGGGAGGCTTCCCGGTTGGCCAGAATGCTGGCGTTTCTGTGGTTACATGCACAGCCGCTGCCGAAGCGGACAGTTTTCTGACAGCATCTGGACAGGCATGTCTGGGGTTGGATTCTGCGGCCCCCCTTGCGCCCGGCTCCGCCCTGGTTCTTGGGTCAGGACAGAGGGATGCTATCACAATCCATTGGCTGTGTTAGCCGCATCAGCCTTACTGATGACTTGGTTCATTCCAGAAGAACCAGGTGTTTTGTGCATGTGTCTATGCACCGCCGGGCAGACATGAAGCCCTTGTCCTGCCCGGATATCACGTACGGACTTTCGCCCAAAAAATACCTCTGCGGATGATCCGGACCGCTGACCATTGCTTCGACGGGATTTTAAGGGTAAGAGAGCAGAATATCAAAGTGGCTTGAGCAGGCAGGCAGACACGAGCTTTACGTGAGAACAGAAATCGGGGTATGCCGGGCCCCTGAAACGGCGTAGATCACGACGCGACGGGGGGAGAACGAAGACGGACAATGCCCTGGTCAACCGTCGCTGTAGTCATACCGTGACCCTTGAATGGCTCAATATGGGTGTGTATGTGATGCTTTAGTCCCTGCCACTCACGGAAACCTCTTACAGTTCTCAACCCTAAGAAGCGGCCATCACACCGCAAGTTTCTCCCGTCATGAACCTCCTCGCGTTGAACACTATATCCAATAACTCGTCCTCAGCGCCCCACTTCGTTAACGTCGTGTTATGGTGCAAGGGCTCGTACAGCATCCATCCACTCAACGGCCTCAGCGTTGCATGCATCTCCTTACCTCCCTCCGCCAGCGCCACACCGTCTCCCGCCCCCCCTAACGCCTCCCTATACCCCTCCGGCGGTCCTTCAGTGATTTGCTTCCCCAGCGTTCCCGCCGCCACATAGGCCGGGAACCTGTCCATGCCCTCCCAGTCCAGCATGACAAACGGCGCGCGCACATATTCCACCGGCGCCAACGTCAGGTCCAGCACGGGGTACTCAACGCCATCCAAACTCAGCACGCTCTCATACCTCCGGTAACTCGTCCGCGCAAAGGGCGCCCCGTCGTCATTCCAGTAGACGAAGCCCGTGATCCAGCCGGAGACATACATAGGCGGGTCGCCGCAGACGTGGCCAACCTGGCCCGAGACGATCTGGTTCCAAAAGAGCTCTGTGGCAGGTGAATCCGGCTTTCTAAAAGAGGACACGAAGCGGGAGAGGACTTGGTCAGGCCCATCATGATGATGTTGGCCGTCATGATGTCCGAGTCGGTGGTGGTAGAGAAGTTGGGAGTGATCCAGTCTAGCAGCCAGGGGGTCTTGACGCGTTCTTGGATCTCGTCTTTGAAGCGGAGGAGCACGTCGTACCAGGTAAGGTCCTTGACAAGTATTTCCTCCTGGCCCTGGTGGTCGACGAAGAGGGAGCGGATTTCTTCGGCGTGGGAGAGCATCTAGTAGCCCATTTGGACTAGGATGGTAAACCAGACTTCATCTGGGCGGATCACGAGGTGCAGGTGCTCGCCCCATGCCTGGATGGCGCCGCGGATGAAGGAGTCTCCTGACGGCCGGAGGCCGAGAGAGGAGGACATGTTAGTTACCGAGAGGGATGTCATGATGAGCTTGGCTGAGTTGTTTCTGAACTCGTTCGGCGCAGACTCGCGGAAGTAGGCGTCTTCGGATCTAACACCGGCGGGACCCGTGTAAGGTTTGGGATCACCGCCGCCGGGGATGATAACTACCGCAGCCGAGGCCATGGCGGCCAGAAGAAGACTTGAGAGCAGCATGATGTGGTTGCTGTGTAGTAGCTATGCTCATGGACCTGCGCCCGCCGTCCAAACCTACATGTCAACCCCTGAACTTTAGGGTCAACCTCTCTTATCCCCGGACAAAGCTTGGTGAAGGATGCATCGGACTGCTCGGGTCAGGGAGGCTGGTGGCTAAGCCATGATGTCAGGGTAAGCTTTAGGTAGCTTCTTAATCTGGCTAAATTCTTCCGACCACCGACTCTGGTATCCGGATCATCGGCCCCCGCTGCAATGGTCGTTGCAGCTCAAATACCCGAAGATTTCAACGGGTACAGCAGGCTGTGATTTCTAGCTTCCCAGCATCGATCATTCCCATTGCAGCCTGAAGGTAAGAAGACTGGGCAACGCGTCGATGGTGGTTACGTCCAATTGCCTCGATGAAACTGGGGCTTAACGGAAAGACCAGACCCAGGTTTGGCGGTCGTTCTAGCTGAGCAGGGAACTGAGAGACTGTCGTCTGAAAACGAAGAAGGCCGAGGAGGAGGTCCGGTCAACCCAAGGCCAGCTCCACAGGTTGATGCAGCAAATCGAGGGATGGGCCCATCGTACCCAAGGTTCGACGGGAAATGGCGGCTCTGAGTGGCTAGACGACGACGACTTTACAACAAGCACCACGAGGCTCAAAGACCGGTTCGACGAGGTCAACATCGAGTTCGACGCTATGTGATGGCTAGGTGCCGGATGATGTTCGACGCCGTGATCTATTTTGAGGAATTGGTAAGTCATTAGTGAAAGGGGCTCGGGAAGACCTGAGATTCGTGAATTGGTAAGATGTCGTCCAGCTCGACTGACGCCTTATCACTTCCAGTTCACGTCGGAGCTGCTCAGCCACGATGTTGAATCAACCAGAAACACAGCCAAGGCCAGCACTGTCATTGCCTTCGTTGCTATGCTGTATCTTCCCATTACCACTGTTGCGGTAAGCAATAAACCTATCAAGCTGGCAGCCCGCCAAGCGTTAACCATCTCTAACCTCTGCTTGACACTTCTTAGACGATTTTCTCCATGCATGTCTTCGACTTTGAGAACGACTGGCGAGATGTTCACTTCTGGATATAGCTCATCGTCTCCATTACTCTCACGGTGGTCATGGTCTTTGGCTGGTGGCGATACACAAGCAGGACTCGCCAGCGCACGCTGAAAGAGAGGCAGATCTCGTACACCGGGGGCACCAAGACGAAGTTTGGTGACTTTTATATCCTTCACGCCAGAGTATGAGGGCGGAAAGGAAGCCGTTTAGTTCAAGTTTTCAAGTATGGGATTTTGATGATGGAAGTTAGAACTTTCATGGAGAGACCGGAGTGACTTAGTGTAACAGCCATGGCGCTTCCTGTGCTGTAGTTGAGGAAGGTAAGGTACCTTAGCTTGCTTCACCAAAGAACGAGGGTCATGGTACAGGAAAAACAAAGTTAGGTGAGATGATAATAGACGGTAGTTATCATAAATCGACCACTGCCCGAAGCAACTCCACCCCAAACACACTTGTGACCCATCCAGGACGGACGCATGCTTAGAACCTCCCAGCACTACCACCCTCTTCTAGGTGGGTATCAATTATTCAGGACCCTCTTGAACCTCAGTCCCTCCCTCTATCAACGCGATCAACATCCTCAAATGATACAGCAGTCGCACGGCAACGGGCATGGTACGCAGAAGCAGAACCTGCCCGGGCACAGGCCGCTGCGTTCGCCGCCGCGCAACCCAAGCTCGGCGTCCGACTCCGGGTGCGGCTTTTGCGGGTCTATAAGGAGAAGGTACTTTGTCAGCTCTGTCTGATTCTCATTCTGAAATCTTGATCAAGCGTCGTAACTGGACATGAAGGCGAAGGGGGAACAGAAATGAATTATGGGGGACGCACTCATGGGCTGTGAGACTGGCGGCTGGGCAGTGTGCAGCGTGTGAAGCTGGACTGGTGCCGGCTGCTGGACGGTTGTTTGGGGGTTATTTGATGATTCCATGGTAACTGCAGTCGAAATTCGTCGCGGATATGGAGTTATGTCAAGTGTTTATCAAGCACTTGGCTGTTTCGAAAAATGGATTTTCTGCTGGGAAGCTGTTGATGTTTGTGAGGTTTGGAGGAGCAAGCTGACCCTCCCATGACGAGCCGTGGCTGACGTGTCGAGCTATGACGTCATCCCTGATGCTGCACAACGAAAACAGTACATCCGTACCAATACGAAGTAGCCCAGCACACATAACCCTAACACCACGCCCCCCAGTTCTGAGTGAAGAACCCCTGCCAAGAACCATGACCTGGTGCTACAGTGGAGTACGGATTAGAGACTCTCACTTGTTGGGATGGGACCATGTTTCAGGCGCCGGTGTGTCGATGATAGGGCTGAAAGCGCGAAGCAAAGGCTCCGCCAAGATGTGATGGTACAGTATCTGCATTCTGGGCCTCACTGCAGGAAGGCATATGTGGTGTTCTTATCTGTAATACATCAGTATGAGGGCTCTTCTTGAAAGAGCATGGCCCAGGCTTCCTGCCTGCTTCTCTTCGTCCCGTAGCTTGTTTCTCCTTGGGTACGGTAAGGTAATTTACCTGAGCAAGTTCATGACATCACCCAGAACTGTTTCGTCACATAAAGCCTCCCGACTATCAAAGCTCTGCTGCCTTACCTCACCTTACTTTGCTGGCCTGCTTGATAACATAGAATCGAAACTCGAGCAGTTCCAGCACTCGACTATTGGACGACCCAACGTCATCTGGAAATGATCGCTTTGTCCAACATCGCGGGGCCGGCCGCTCGATTTAGGGTTAGGCCCACCCCAGCCCACTTGGCCTCATCTTCAAGCCTGCGCGAGAGACCAGCGATGCCATGGCCAAGACAGACTGCAACTGGAGCTCGCAGCTTTTCAGACAATTCCGGCCCGGACAAGCTAGTAAGTATCGCTTGACTCGTTTTCCCCCCTCCTATCAGTCGAGGATTTTGCGCCCCGCTCACAACTCATCCGTAAAAGGAACGGACCGTGACGGACATATCGCCAAGCAAGAGGGAGACAGGCCGAGCCTCGGCTCCTGCGACTTCGACTCCAGGTCAAATAAAACGAAAGACACAGACCCAGATAGACGAGGAACTACGACAGAAGATGGAGGGGATATCTGGTGACGGGGGCGAGTCAGGTGTCGAGTACGAAAATGGGAAACCTGTGACCATGAAGAGGTCCGTGAGGGAAAACATGTTTAGATATATCTGATTAGCATCGGAACTATCATGATCGTTCCGTGGCGGTTGGTTCGTCCCTTTCAATCAGTTGCACCTCTCCTCCGGCCATGAGTTGTGCTGATGTCGCCTGAGAAGCTCTGAACGAGTCGGAAAGCGGCAGGATCCAACCTAGCTACTGTTGTCCCTCCGAAAGTGGATTGTTCTTTCGCGCTCATAATGGGATCTTTGCTTGGCAGGAACTTGGGAATCATGATTCTGTTCGGTCGTCTCGGATCATACGGCTGACCGTTGGCGCAAGTCGCTGGAAAATTTGGGGAGGCGCTTGTGGCTAGACAACATGATGACATGACCGCTCGCACAGACTTCTCCTTAGCGGCTGCTCCCGCCTCAGCCCAGTGCTCTGAATTACCAGGTTTTTGACCAGACGGAGCCATCGGGCATTGATTTCACGAGAACCGTGACCCATAAGTCGGTGAGACTGCATCAGAGCGCAAGGTTGCCGGACGGAGGGCCACAAAGAAAAGTTCAGGATGTTGATTGTTGACAAACACGTAGCATGTCTCACTCCTTTTATGTCCAAGGAGTGGATGGCACGAATTTTGCCAGCGCCCGGAAACCGGCCTTTTTTGCATCGGCGTTTCGCGATTGAAGCCAAGCCGGCAGTGGTGCTCCGCCGGGTCTAGTAACCACGCCCCTTAATATGTAAACGGGCTTGGCCAAAGCTCCCCGTTACCACTTTCTCATGTACATTCCCTCCAACGATCGTCCTCGGAATGATATAGCCCGAACCAGACTATACCCGACGTTGAGGATGCGGCGTTCAAAACACCGAGCCTGGATTGTGTTGAAGGGCCGGGAAGGATAAATACACCAGCCCGCCGCCCCCCCGACACCTTAAGTTCCACAAGGCACAGGAAATCAACCACAACCATGGCCCAGTTCGCCCTCTCCCTCCTCACGGCATTAGTTGCCCTCACCTCGGTGGCCCAAGCCCAGTGCGGCTCCGGCTCGCCTCATGCCACGGTAACCGGCTCAGGCACCTTCACGGCCAACCGCGGCTCGACGCGGGTGTACTCGGGCTCCGACTACCGCGCTGCCATCCAAGCCGCCCTGGATTCCATCAGCACCGGTCAGCGGGTGGCCGTCATGGCGTCCGGGTCGATCGGCGCCAACACCATCACCATCACCAGTGGCAAGATCTTTGAAGGGTGCGGCACCATCAATGTCGCCAGCCGTTCCGGCCGGGGCGCCATCGAGGTCACCAACGCCAACGACGTGCAGATCCCCTACCTCACCATGACGGGCTCTCCCTACTTTGGCCTGCGTTTTTCGGGCACCCGCAACCTCAGCCTGGGCAAGATTACCTTGAATCTGAGCGGCGGATTGGGCATCCGCTTCGACCGTGACCGGGCCGCCAACTACAATGTCAAGATGGACGACATCCGCGTCACGGGCGCCGGCAGTCACGCCGTCGAGACGTGGAACATTGACGGCCTGACCATCAACCAGGTCATCGCGCGGAACGTGGGCGAGTGCGGGCTGCTGCTGCAAAAGACAACCAACGCGCGCGTCGGCCTGGTCGACGCCAACAACGCCGGCGCCGGCACGGGCTACGCCACGCTGCGGTTTGCAAACGAAAACGGGCGGCTCTCCAACGGCAGGTACGACACC
The DNA here is from genome assembly GCF_033297405.1 of Parathielavia appendiculata. Taxonomy (NCBI): domain Eukaryota; kingdom Fungi; phylum Ascomycota; class Sordariomycetes; order Sordariales; family Chaetomiaceae; genus Parathielavia; species Parathielavia appendiculata. Next base: position 284,233 of record NW_026944221.1, read on the forward strand.
AACGTCTACATCGACAAGGTGGTCTCGCGCGGCGGCGGCCGCGGCATCTTTTGTGTGTCGCAGTCGGGCGGCGCCGTCATCAACAACGTGGACCTGGCCAACAACGGCAACAACGCGGTGCTCATCGAGAACTGCTACAACGTCTCGATCCGTGGCGGCACCGTCAACGGCGGCGGCGAGGTCCGTCTCGCGGCGCGTTCCGAGTTCCCCAACAACAGGGACATCTGGATCACGCTCCGGGTCGATGGCACGTCGGTGCGAGAGTCGCCCTGCGGCGAGAACACCAACTGGTCTCTGTCGGGCAACGGCGCGAGGAACATTTGCTAGGTCGGGTGTATTTGCGAGCACTTGAGGTCCAGTGATCAGAGGCCTGAAATGATAGGGATTGGGATACTCAAAATCAAATCGTATCTTGGTCCCTGGCTACTCTGCCAGTCATTTCAGGGGAGGTTCTCTGAGCCATGGCGAGCGTGGGACACGTTCTCAATTCATGCTCGGTCAGTTCTTTGCCCTGCTGCCTGTTTCTGTGGCAATCCAGCGTGTTGTTCACTTGAATAAAAGATGTGGCGATCTGGTCTTGACATGATGCACTGCACCGCCGCGATATCAAAGGGCCGGCTTCTCAAACAGCTTTGATTCCATATGCACCTTCACCGCCTCGGCGTTCTTGTCCCATTTGGGCCAGTTGTAGGCCCTTGGGGAAGTTTTTGACTTTGCAATCTCTCCCGTGCAATAGCTCTCAAGGTCTTCGGGGATCTCTATCTCGTCTGACGAACTGTTCGATAAGTCGTGGTAATAGTCGAGCAGTTGCTGGAGCTCTAACATCAAGAGTTGTAGTTTGCTGTCGCGGATGTGGACCAAGGCCGGATGGTACATGGTCCACGAGCGGCCAAAGTCGACAAGCTTCTCGCCAGGGTAGTTGCCGCCGTGCGGGTCTCCTACAAATATGCTCAGCGAATAGAGGTTGTCCAGGTCTGCCCACATGCGTTGGGCGTCATGGGAATTTGATGCGTTACTAGAGACCAGTTTTTTGACGATGGCCCGGACGGGCAGTCCGCGGTGTTCCTCGTACCGCTAGCAGATATTGTCGCCATCCGGCGTGCCCGCGTTGGCATAGGGGAGCAGACTGGGATCGCCCGTCACTTTCCGAGCCAACTCGGTTTCCTGCTGGTGAGTGAGGAGGAGATAGCCGTAGGCTTTGACGGGCAGATTCTTGCGCTGCCTCTCTTTGAGTCGGCTATAGGCACGGCACTCACAGTTGAAAGGGTCAAAGTAAGCGACATAGGGCTGCGAGTTGGTGAGTGGCCTCGTAGGGTCTCCGTCCTTATTTTTAACGGAGAGTTTCCGAGTGGCAGAAGTAGAACTAGGGAGGACACTCCGAGTTGGAGCCCGACTTCACTGGGCGGGACTGAACCAGTGTACGGGCATCATCACGTACCGCCTTGCGGGCGAACAACGCCCCTTGATCTTGACCTTCCAGACCTGAGAGTCCACGTCCTCTCCCGCCGAGAAACTCGACAAACTCATTGTCGGCCCGGGCGTTTGGAGTGAAACAGGCTAGTTTAGGACCCAGAACGCGGGGAAGCGGCACTGCCGGCCGACTGGGAACTTTGTGAAGGGGAGCGAGGCGGGAGATCCACGAGCCCATGGTGCTGGCGGGTGAAGTCGGGCTTACTCGGAATTTCAAATTCGAGGTTAGGAGCTGGAGCGGCAATGCGATGGACCGTGGACAGGCAGGAGAAAAGTGCCGAGACAGTGTCGGATTGATTCTGATGTTGAGGGGCAAAAAGATCTTCTTCGTGGCTGCAGAAGCGATGTTGCGTGCCATTGCCAACTGAGACAGCGGAACTTGCGGCTGAACCTGTGGCCACCCGCTGCGCCGGCCCCCTGCCCTGGGGGCCACCTTGGATCAATCCGGCCCACAAACAGTGTTGGACCAGAGCCGCGAAAATGTGAGATGACGCAGTCAAATGGGCGGTTCTGAAGGTGTGGAAAAAGAGTGAGCTTAGTGTCCGTCTAACAAAGGAAAGGAAAATATGGGCGTTTAGTATAGTCCCCTCTCAAAAGTCTGTTGGATCGGCAACGGCTACAGGCAGGGCGGTCTGAATCATGGATCTGGGTGTTGGAAGTGGTGGCACTTGTAACTCGGAAACTTACATAAGGTCTGGGAGGCACCCAGGCAACTTGGAGAAGGAGAACAGAACTCTCAATTGACAGATTCTGGGCTGCTCCCGGGCACTCGAAAAGGTTCTGTTGGATTGGGGCAGGTGGTCAGTGTAGGAAATACCAGGTATCGCGATACATTAGAAACACATGGCAAATACCCTCTCCTTGAGAGGAACGTGCTAAAGTGGTGGTTCAGTTGGATGCTCTTATTCTTTTCTGAATAAGGGGGTGCGAATCTTGCAGCCGCAGTAGTGGTCCTCGAGGTCCTAGACCACGTGACTACTACCCCTGTAATAAACCTGCCCTCACCCGGGTCCCCTGCAAGGACCTCACTCTGGCGTAGATATTCCAACAGTTAGGGAGGGCAGTTCAGGGGTGACTAATGGCTTAGCACCAAGATTCTCAGGATCAGGAAGAGGCCCTGCAACTTTGAAACAAAATAGAATAGACGCGAGAATCCATCATCAATCAAGCAGTTGTCTATCTCTTTGTGCCCGATTGCTACGGTGCGGTAAATTCGTAGCTGTTGACTTTCCAACAGTTTGGTTCCTCGTGCAACCACACCAATACTAGAGGATACGCAAGCCCAATTCCTGTGCCTCGTCACAATTCCTACCTCTAACCATGCTAACAATTCTTTGCAATAGCTCTTGCTGCTTATGCAAAATCATTTATAGGTCTAGTGATAGCAACAATGCCGGACATAGTCCCTTGTAATATCTGCTGCCCCTGCGCGTGAGAAGCAGCCCTTGGAGCATGAAGGTAATATGCGGTGTAGCTGTAGCCTTCTGAAGCCATTTCCGGTTCTAGCAACAACAAGGGTGCAACCATTCCGTCTTGGCAGCAAGGGGTAATAAAGCGAACTGCTGTCTTGGCTCAAGCTACATGAGAATGGCTTCCCGGATTTCTGAAGAACTTGGGGTGTTGGAAAGGAACTATCAGAACCAGGGATGACTTAGGCTTAACGACGTCTATCTCCAGCGCTACCGTGCGCTGTTCACACTCATGAATTCTTGTATCCAACATGCAGTGTAAGTTATGGCTTTGCTGGACCTGGTGTTGGAAGACCAACAGCAACGTATTAACGGCATCGCAGTGGTTTAGACGCCTACAAAGATTGAGGTGCAACTGATGGGAGCCGCGGAGAGGGCAGCTGGTCGATTGAAGCTGGGTGTTCTCCAAAACCGTGGTGGAGCCTGACCAACACTGTCCTGCCAAGTTGCCTGCCCCCTATATTGACTGCCGTCAAACCTGAGGACGAGGGTAAGCTGCAGCCAATCCACCACCTGGCTGCCCAGCTCATGTGGTCGATGCACAACAAGCAACCAAATTATCCAGGAGTATCTCTAATTGTACGGGGTCGCCGACCTAATTGTACGGGGTCCGCACAGAACCCCGGAATTCCGCGACACCTGTGACAGGCTGAGCCTCGGCCAAAAAATACTCCAGAGCAAAAAGATCGGTTTGAGCGATTGGGGATAATGTGTATTGTGGCCTTGGGGATCTATCGCAGGGAAATCAGGCATCTATTCCTATCTGTCAACTAGCCTAGGGGGTGTCCGGCGCTGGCGTCCCGAGCTGTATGGCTGCGCTAGACGCAGGACCCGTTCCTCCTCGCTCTCCACTATTTTGCTGGCCTCGTCCCTGCCCACGATCTCGTCCCTGTCCCTGACCTCTTCCCTGTCCACGACCTCGTCCCTATCCACGACCTCTTTCCTGTCTCTGACCTCTTCCCCGTCTTCCTATGGTCCCCTGGATCCGCGACCCTGTCCACGTCAGGTAGTGGTGGTGGAGAGGGGTGAACCTTTGTACCTGCTATTGCAAAGAATTAGCCGACGAGCAGTAATGGATTCTCACTGTCTAGGTAGGGATGATAGGTAAAAGGGGCAACCGTGATGGGGCCGTTGCTCAGAGGCCACGAAAAAAGGGGGAGGCTGCCCATAAAGGGGGTTCTCAACGCGGGTTAGGGTTGGACGAGGGTTGCCGAGGCTCAGCCTGCCACAGGTGTGGCGGAATTCAGGGGGTCGGTGCGGACCCCGTACAATTAGGTCGGCGACCCCGTACAATTAGAGATACTAACTGCTTTTCTGGTCCATCACAAAGAAGCGCAGTTGCTGTTGTACTGTCATGGTGAGCTAGAGCCAAGGGGTACGTCGGGTTTAAGAAGAATAATTAATGAGAAAGGGAGGAAGGGAATTCTAGAGCCAGAGGAAGAAGGGAAGAAGGAGCTCCGACGGTGCGAGCGAGCCCGCACTACGCATCCTCGACGACAGCCCCGAACGACCCACGCCAACATTCTGCCTTTGTCTTCATCGACAGGGGACGGAATCCTAGCGCCAACAATGCATCTCTAACGCGAATGCGCGGGAGGCGTTCCCGAAGACTCGACGTGTGTGAACGAAGTAGAATGGGCAACGCCTTCCGGCCCCCGTCGCCGGCGCCGTTTGTAGTCGTTACGGAGGCGGCGACGGTCCGGGAACGCCAACGGGATTGCGTCCGGCAAGACACCGAGCGAGCGATGCGCCGGGTGCGCTAATTTGGCAAGCGCATCTCAGAAATTTGCATGAAGCGGACAATGCAGGCTGCCAACAAAATGGCCAGTCCAATCAGGCGGTCTTTCTAATTACTGCAACTATGGTTGAGCAGCTAAGTCGCTAAGTGCGGGGGCAGGTTCAACCCCCTTGGGCTCACTCAGGTTCAAACGATTATGACCGAGTCCGAGTCACTGATTGATTCCCGGCTTGCGTTGTCATTTCTTGTCCGTCTCCGTCACCGTCCTTCTCCTGCATACAGCATGAGACCCCTCGAGACCACCACCTCCGAGTCCGCCACCCCCACAGATGAGCGAATTCGTCGGCTCCCACATCCCCCCCATACGCCATCCTCTCCCACACGTGGGAGCATGAAGTAACCCTTCAACAGCTGACATCTGCTGCTGCGGACTCTATTACTTTTCAAGGCACAGCCGGCTTCCGCAAGATCCAGCAGACCTGCGCCGTCGCGTTCCACCGCGACAAGCTGGAATACGCATGGGTCGACTCGTGCTGCATCGACAAGACGAGCAGCGCCGAGCTGACCGAGGCCATAAACTCCATGTTTGCCTGGTACCGCGACGCCGCCGTGTGCTACGTCTTTTTGGCCGATCTAGAGCCCGGAACGGAAGAAGACCTGCAACGGAATCTGCCTGGTTGTCGGTATTTTACCCGTGGCTGGACGTTGCAGGAACTGATCGCGCCGCGGGTGGTGGCCTTCTTCGACAAAGGATGGAATATCAGGGGCTCCAAGACCCTCCTGTCTGGATTGATCAGTGTTGTTACGGGCATTCCTGAGGCGCTGCTTCGTCATGATCCCAGTTATCGAACTATGCGGTCGCGAGGAGGATGTCGTGGGCCTCTAGGCGGGAGCCGACGCGGGTGGAGGATATGGCCTATTGTCTGCTGGGCATATTCGCTGTTAACATGTCGCTTATCTACGGCGAGGGCATCAAGGCGTTTACCCGGCTGCAGACGACTATCATTCAGAGCACGGCAGACCTGAGCATCTTTGTGTGGAAGGATGACGGCGCTACGCGGCGGGAGTATTCGGGCGTGCTGGCCCAGTCGCCCCGCCAGTTTGCCGGCTGTGGCGACGTCGAGTTGCTCCCCGGAAACTCGGCCCACGCGGACGTTTCTATCACGACTCGCGGTATCCAGACCGAGGCCAGTCTGCGGTTGATCTTAAGATGGAATGGGCGCGGGGAGACGTCCGTGCTTGAGACATTTTGTTACGTGGATGGTCACATAGTGGGCATTTCTCTGCGAAAGATCGGCGGCGACATATATGCTCGACACCTGTCAAAACACGTGTCTTAGCCTGGATGAGGGACAACTCCGACTGGAGACACATACATACAGTCGGGCGCCGGTTGAAACAATCCGTTGGCTACCAAGCTTCAGACGCTATGTCCTTTCCGGCTTGGCTCCGACCCTGTGGTCGGTAACCGATACTCGGCACTCCAGGTTAATTGGGGGTCATTCAAGGGTGTCAGGTGCAGGTCAGTGCCTCGGAGCCACTGGGATCCCTACCATTATGTGCATTTTGGCTGTAGCATCGGATCGAGAGGCTGGTGTGCTTTTTTTGCTGTGGGCAGGATCCCTTCAAGCCCAGGTTTGTTCACCACAGTGCCAGTGAAGATGTTTCTGGCCTCTTTCGGATGGAACCAGGGACCAATCGCAGTGGTGCTGGCGCGACTGGATGACCGGAGCCACGCGGCAACGATGCTGCTGGAGTCGCAGCTGGCGTGCATAGGCTTTGAGGGCTCCCAGCAGGCTGAGTCCATCGTGAGAGACCTTTTTGGCGACACGATAAAGGGTGAAGACATCTACACCGAGTTTGGACTTGTCAAATACTGTCGAAATTTTCGAGGACCAAACAAGTTGAAACCGGACGCCGGAATGGCCCAACGCCGTCAGGGGCTGCGGGCCTTTCCGACACTACGCATCCGCCAGGAGGCGCAGCCGGACGTTTGCGTCAATCCAATCACTCTCCTGGAGGTGGATTATACTTGGGAAAATGGCGACAGTACTCGCGGCCGGAAAACGTCTCTGGGCCTGCGGGAGACTTCCTCCCGGAGTTTCTCAAGGCAAGCGGGAGTGCCATTCTCGATGGGAAAAGTTATAATTGGAAAGTCCTCTTCTATTAAGCAGTAAGAGTGGGATGACAATATTACTCGACTGGGCGGTGTGGACTGCAATGCTCCTGGCTTTAGCTCTACGCAGTGGATGAAAGGAACGACTGTTGCACCCGTAATGCCATGTAGTTTGAGGAAGAAGCAAAAACATCTGGCTGTTGACATGGATAATAAGAATGAATTCCTGGGAGGGGGTAGCTTGAGGTCCGGATGCTCCGCATCGCCAGCCGATTTCTGCGGAGCCGAGAGCTCGGCGCCGGTTCGGGTGAGTCCTGGCATCCTGCGGCACCTCACGCGGATGGCTAGTCACAGAGCGTCCATGCAAACGCATGCCTAGAAAACACAAGCGTATACTGCTGAATGAAATTAAGCTCCTTTCGTCATTCCGCCCCATGATGTATTGAACAAGAGCCTCAGGACTTGCAAGCGGTATCTTCCCGATCCATCTGGCGATACAGCTGAAAGCAAGTTGGTAGCACTCGATGGTCACTTCCTCATCCCCATACTCCTTCCAATAAAGACTGGTTGTCAGTAGCACGATGTCGTAATCATGAAGCACAGAAATGGTTCAAACACATCATGAAAGACTGGCCCGCGAAGTCTCCCGCGTCCTGTGCGATGTTCGTGTAACGGATATTCTAGTATGAAAACAAATACCACGTTTCAGTCATCCTAGCTTAAAAGTCAGGCCTTGACATCTGGCTGAACTCGGGAATTTACATTTATGCCAGTTCCACCTCTTCCGCAGAAGCCCTGAGCCAACGAAACGGCACACCATCTGACGGCGGTCAGGTGCTGCGTTTGTACTGCACTGGGACTTGGTTTTTGTTGAGCCGCCGTGTCTACTGAGGGCATCGCCAGAGTATTTAGGATGTGCCACTCTCAGCTAGGAATTCCGTTTACCATGGAACCTTGTTGCTATGCCTACACCGACAACCACTCCCGACCCCTGGAAAACAGTAGCATTACCCAAGATCATCGTAACATTCTCAATACCGCAACGATCTGAGACTATTATGCCTTGGAGCCCGCAATTGCTACCCTATCAGGGGTCCCCCTCGCCAGCAAGAAGCACACTATACACCTCGCGGGCTTGCTCCCCACTAAGAAGCCCGCAGTTGCTGCCATATTGGCGGTCTCCCTCGCCAGTACGAAGCACATACACCTCGCGGGCATACTCTCCTCCGAGGACAAACACGTACACTTCCCGTGCGTACAGGCCCCCACGCACTAGCAGCTACTCCCGGGCCTACTCCCCGCACCGAACGAGCAGCTACTCGTGCGCCTACTCTCCCCCTCGAACAAGCTCTTCCCGGGCACACTCTCCACCCAGAACGGGTAGCTACTACTCCCGGGCATACTCTCCACCCAGGACGAGCACATACACCTCGCGGGCGTCCTCTCCCCCTCGAAGAAGCAGCTACTCGCGGGCTTACTCCCCGCCTCAAACATCTACTTACTCCCCCCTCCGCACTTCACGAGCCTATTCTCCAATCCGCACCACCAGGGCCTACTCACCACCCCGACGAACCCGCTCCCGCTCCAGCTTCCGCTCACGTTTGTCCTCCGTCGGCAGATCCTTCTCTTCGGCCCTCGAATCCGTCCCCCGGGACACCCTCCACGACTTTGGCGACGCAGTGGGCAGCTACATGGCCGACCGGCTCGGGTGGAGCGAGCTGGACGGGCGGTCGACGGATCAGAGGGCGGGCCGGGACCAATGGAGCGAGAGGGAGGGGTATTTTGGGTATTCTAGTATGGCTTGACTTTTGATATCATTGATCGTTGGTGGGGTTGCTGATAAATAGGGGAGGGTAAGGACCGGCATTGCATTCGGATTTTGTTTTCCCTGGTTGGTTGGCAGATGTTGCTGGGTGAGTTGTGGCGGGGTGGTCGGGTAGGACAGTCGCTTGGACACCAAGCACTGCGTTAACTTCCGGTCTACTGGTCACAGTGGAACCATGAGCTGTCTTGAGACTCAATCTGATGGGGCGGGGAAGGGGGTATTGAATGATAACTCGACTTACGGTAGATGTACTGAGACAACCCATGACTGATTCATCCCCCGTAGCCAACTGCTCACTTGTTCGGGTCCGCCCCCTTCTCAATCAGCGCCACCACCGCGTCCTCCATCCCCTTCTCGACAGCCAGCCGCAGCGGGCTCAGACCCTTGGAGTCGCATTGCGAGACATTCGCCCCTTTGTCAATCAGCAGCTTGAGGGTATCCATCCGCCCACCCAGAATCGCGCAATGCAGCGCTGTCCTGCCCGTCGAGTCATAGATATCGATGTCCCCGCCCTTGTTGAGCAGAATCTCAAGGATCTTGACCTGCCCCTTGTAGGCAGCCATGTGGACCGGCCCTGTCGGCTCGCTCGGCGGCTGCGGGCCGGTATTATGAAACGTCGGAGGCGGCACTGGCGCCGGCTGCAGCTCGCCAAAGGTGCCCCTCTTCCTGCGCTCGGACCGCTCCTTGCGCGACTCGACTCGCGCCCCGCCGGCCTGGATGCGGCGGTAGCGGCGGTAGCTCGCGAGCGACTCCATGTTGCCGACGTTGAGGTCGTGGTTGTGCAGCTCGCAGCGCGGGTCGATGAACCACTTGCAGCCGTCGCGCTTGCGCCGGACAATCTTGATGCGCGTGGGGCAGCCAATCTTGTGCGTTGGCCGCTTGCGCTTGCCCGTGCCCATGTTTTTGCAGATGCCGCTGCGGTCGCACATCAGGTCGATGCGCACGAGCGGCCGCTCCGGGCCGTAGCCCTCCCAGCACGTCTTGGCCCGCGCACACCCGGTCTGGATCAGCATGTACCCCTGAGCGATGCCGTACTCAATGGCCGCCTTTTGCGCCTCCTCGCGCGTCTCGTAGGGGCCGAGAAGGAGGGTCGGACGAACAGCCGGGTAGTGGAGGGGTTTTACGTCCTGCACCAGAGGCGCGATGTCCTTGGGGCCATCGGAGGCGGCGCCGTTTGCTTCGTTCGTGTTCTCGTCTCCATCCTCGTCCGCACCCGAGTCGTCCCCCTGCAATGACTCATCCTGATCATCGCCGACTTCTTGTTGATGTCCCTGTCCGTTCGTGTGCTGCTGAGAAGTCTCGCCAGGTTGGGGCTGGACGAAGCGCAGGCTATTGGGGGGTTCCGGTTGTCTCCATGGGTTAGGAGTGTAAGGGGACTCGGCTCTCAGTGTGGTCTTCGTGGGATCGATGGTATGATACACAGGCTGTGGAGCCCTCGCATTGGAGTTGTACGCTGCCAGGTAGGCTTGCTCGGCCTGGCGGAACTGCTGGTCCAGTTCGTCCTGTTGGCTTTGGAGTTGCTGGGCTTGGGGCTGCTGCTGGGCTTGTTGCGGGATCGGCCGTGGTTGTTGCCGGGTTGGCGTCGACTGGGGAGGGCGGGCTGGAGGTACCTGGGGTGGATGGATAGGCGTCTCGACGCGCGCTCGGAGCGGAGTGCGAGATTGCTGCGGTGGCCGCTCCTGCTTGGATTAGTGCCATCGAAGACGAGCAGTGAGTTCAACATACAAAGGGAATAACGGGCTGAAGACCTTGAGCGGGTTGGAATTGTTGGTTCACGAACGAGTTCGACATGGTGGTGGTGCTGGATTGGCCGAGTTTGCCAAACGCTAGATTACCGGACATCGGTATTCGCAGACTCGGACTTGGACTTGAGGTTGTGCGGGCGAATGTTAAAGCGGGGCGATTAAAGGAAAGTTGATTGGCTGCGCGTCAAGCAATAACGGGTCCAGGGAATGGGTCAACTGAGAGTGTATGGGAGCGTGTTTGCGGTTGCAACACCGTTGCCTTCCAATTTCACCAGTAAACCGCCAGGCGACTGGATTGGATAGATTCGGATTAATCCACCGTTGCTTTGTACTAGCGTCAGCCATCACTACTGCTACCTGGTGTACCGGTTATTTCTCCCTCGTCAAGAAGGATGTTACCTATCATACAGAATTGTATGCAAGATACATTCTCGGCAACTCGACTAGAATCTCAACATCGCGAGCATGATAACCAGCCCTCGCAACTGCTATCGACGACGACGACAACGACGATGCGAATGAATTTACTCGCGTGACCTGGGCCGGGTGACTCACCGATTCGATGTGGGTAGTTGGTCTATTGAGTGGTGGTGGTCTTGCGAGCAAGATCATGATCTGCAAATTAAGTCTTTCAATCACTATAGGTATCCTCCCTGGTTCTCTGTATCTCTCTAACACTCTATATCTCTCAAGCTCTCTTTATCTCTCTAGCTCTCTATATCCCCTAGCTCTCTTGCTCTCTGGTATTACCTAATCTCCGTTGCAATACAATACACCGACTAACGGATCTGCAGGTGTCTTCGTATAGCCGGCCGATTGCATCCTCCGTATCAATAGACCTCTGCATCCTCTGTATCAACCGCCATCCGCATCAACCGCCCTCCATATCATGTAGTTGAGATCGAGTCAATTGATGTTCATCTTCCGTGCCTTCCAACCGTGCCTACCCGCGATTGTTAGCGTGAAGCCTCCTGTGTGTCTGAGCTAACAGAGACCCCTGTTGCCTGGGCAAGAGGAATCACCGTTGCTGTTGCAAGAACCGTTTGTTCAGAGATAACCGCCGCTACAGTTACTTCGCCAATAACGGTTGTGCCAGGCAACCGTTGCCCAACCGTAACTTCCGGCCCCAGATGCCCTGGTACGATTGTAGCCTCCATCAATTCAATCCTGACCGCTTTTCTCTCTGGTGCACAACTACACAATCCCTCAGCAGGGTTGAGTCATCTCTGTTAACCGATGGTTCGCCGGACGAAATCCCGTTAACCGTCACATTTTGGAGCGGGAAGTTCCAGGGAGGTCCCGGTCTCTGCGACTTCGAGGCTCGAGGGGCCGAACTTCACCGCACGAATCTCCATTGCTCGTGGGCGCAGAGCATACATTGAGTACACTGATTTGAACTTGAAGTAGAGATTGACTCTAGAAAATTTACAATTTCGTCGAACTGCTCCGGTTCCCTTAACCAATCGCATTCCTGCTCCGCACTGGTATACGCCGTCCATGAGACCTTCGCCCCGACATTCTTCAACACGCGTGCCGCCTACTAGTCCGAGCTCGATATCCACATATGCATCGTCCGTTCCGTGAGCCGAAAACGCTGGAACAGGATGCCGGTTGACCTCAGAAGTGCCACGCTGGTGCAGAGCCCGCCTTGCGGAAGCCGTCATCGCCTTCACGAATGCATCTGCTCACTGACTTGATCGTCGTCTCCCATGATGTATCGTCCGTTGAGATACCGCTAAAGGCCATCGGCGAAGGGGAGCCAGGTACTTGCGCCCACGAAACCTCCCAATCGTTGGGCGACGTCGCCGTCGCCTGCGTAGAGCAACGTCCACACTGCAACCGCGCCTCCCTGATTGATGCCGCCCAGCGCAACCCTGTGAGCTGCGCCTCCCAACTTCTTGTCTCCTTCTCTAACAGACGGGCCAGGTACTGGACCGAGTCGTGAATCCCGGCTATTTGCAAATCCTGCCTTTTGGTGACGTCGGTCAGAGAGTGTGCCTCGAATTCAGGCCGGCATTGTCTCCTCGAAAGCAGTGCTCCAAAGCTCGGGGAACGAAGGAAAGACCCATCGCCAAGTTGGGAGCTGTTCTTGCAGTGTGTTTCCGTTGGACAGTTCTGATTCAAGCAGTTCTTCGGCAAACTCTTCCCCGGTGCTGCCGCGGCCATGAAGCAAGATGATGGTGTGAGTGTGTTCTGCCGAAGGCTCTGAATTAGGATGTGAGACGGGGCCGAATGGTAGCATGTTGGACGCGCCGTGACATGCAAGGCGGAAGAGAAGGGGAGAGGGGCAGATGGCCTGGTCTCGTATGTCCGTGGACCGATAGTCTCGATGCAATTCAGAGAGCAAAGGTGTTTGAAGAGAACCAGAGCGCAAAGGTGAAGTCGAGCTGTCAGCAAGATTCTGAGTGCCCCACAGCCGTTTTATGACGCTGGGCACTTGGAAGCCAAGCTACTCACTCGCGGAATCGTGGTTACCATAGGGCGCCACCAGCATGTACAGAAATGAAAGCCTAGGAGACTTCGAATACTGTAAAATACTTCCTCAAGTTGAATACTTGACCGTTAAGATACTCAGGTGACTCACTTACAACCAATATACCTTTACTAGGAATAAACTCCTATAACTAAGCGAAGGAAAATTTCTAAACTTAAATCGGAGTATCTAACGGACGTTTCTTCCTAAAGAAAATCTTAAGCTGAGAATGAATGTTAAAGGAAAATAGGTGATCTTTCCCCTTGAAGAAGGTCATTTAGTTGAACAGCTCCTTGAAATTGAAGAGAGTTGATTTCTGAGCTGTTTAAGAGACGATCTTGGCGATTATGGAATACTTAACTAACGTTACCAGAGCAACCTATCAGCTATCTTGCGTGGTGAAGTATTTTACAAAAGTTGAACTGAGACCCTAGCTCTTTTTTTCAGAAGTGTATGGCGCCCTATGGTATCTTTTATTTACGACGAGCTATCCCCATTGTCACTTTCATTATCGCTTTCAACTCTTAGACCCTGCCGCCAACACGAAAGACTAGCTCCATAACTGCCCAGCCTCCTGAACATGGGCACTTCGCCGCAGGCTCGCCAGAGTGTCAAAGCCGCCTTGAGCGAATCCGGTAGAGGAGCAAATCAACGAGGCGCGTAAGCTGGTCAACACGAGCACGCTCACAGGCTGGCGTCGAACTTAAGACCAACTCGGCCGCCAATCTGGCCAAGGCTTTGAAGCAATAGGCAGACACGTATCCACAGCTTCGTCGCCGCCTTGAGCAAGCCGCGCAGGCGAAAGCAAAAGCGCCAGGGAGCGAGGATCAGAGTGACCATTGCCTGGTTATGACGCATGGAGGCCTCTATCCCAGAAACATCATGGTCGACTGGTGCGACGAGGAAGGCGCTAATCTGAAGCGAGGGGAGAAGAAGAGGACTCGGATACTCGCGCTTCTTGCCTGGGAGTCGAGCGGTTGGTATCCGGAGTATTGGGAGTTCGTCAAGGCCCTGTCCACAATCAATACGCGGGGCGAGTTGTCCGACTGGTTTCAGTACCTCCCAACCGACGCAATAGGGACATGGCCAATCGAATTGGCCATCGACTCACTCCTCGACCGCTGGCTTGCATGAGGCTGGCGGTTAGGTAGTTCGAGATTGATACCTGGGGAATGAAGATGGGTCGACAAAGGTAAGATGGTGTAGGTACCAATGTATGTCTCCACTACGGCGCCTATTTATACCTACCTCCTGGAATGACATGTGCGGGATATCAGCCAATGTGGGCGCTCGAACTTGGCTTGGGGTGCCCACTGGTACAGCCCTTGGGCATGGCAAGTTGGTTGCTGGACTCTCTGGGTGTCGTGACTGCAACGCCGGACATGGGCCCCTTGATCTGTCCCTTGGTGAGACGGGGCGAATCGCTAGGCGATCTCTGAGGCACGAACCAGGTATTAGAATTCAGACGTCAGGCCCCAACGTTGACCGCAAGGACGGCCTGAAGTCTTTATCAAGCCATCTCCCAGCTGTCCTGAAAGGGTCAATGTCCTACACCCTGACCATCGATCGTCCTCGACGAATTCCCACTACTCCTCGAGCTGTCTCTTTTTTGGAACCCCATCGCAGTGTAGAATCATTGTACCTCAGTCTTCGACGACCTTCGCTTGTATTTCTGCCGTGATCATGGCGCGGGCGCCATTGCGTTGCCCGGCTTCATCGTCCAGGTATTCTTTGTGAGGCCTCAGTCTAAGGTTTTCCCTCCCTCGCTATGCCCACCGCCGTCTATATCCCTATCTACGACGTCTACAATGAATGGAATCCAAACCATTGGGCCATTTTCTTGGAGAATCCCCAAAACGCAATGTCATTCCTCAAGTCGGCGACGACAAGGGTGGCGTCGGCTACTACGTTGAGGAGCCCATCTACGACAAGGAACCAGCGCTCCTCGCGCCATCTCACTCCACTGAGGTTGGCACCACCAGCTCAACCAATTACGAGAGCGCCATTGCCCTGCTTCAAGCAACGCGGTTGACAACGAGAGCACTACCTGGAGTTGCCAGGCCTGGGCGATGGAGGCTCTGGACAATTTAGAAGAACTGAATATGTTCACTGGAAAGAGCAGTGGGAAGAGGAAGGCATTGAAGAGAAGACAGAACTTTCAACAGCCGGAAATTTCAGAGATTGGGTGGCCGAGGGTATCTTGGATCATGGATCATGTGTACTGGAACAATGCGGATGAGCGATGAAGATCACAGTAAGGCACTGTGATGTGTTGGAAATTTGTTCGCATCAGGTATCTTGGAAAGACTCGACTTGATTGCCTCACTTACAGATTCTAAGCGCGTCCAAAAGGAGCAGTGTATAGGGCCACTGGCCAAGCTCTTCCACTGCTTCCGTGACACCCGCCACATCCGAGTCGACTTCTGACTTACATTGCTGCGAGTAACGGCCAATTTCCCATGAACAGGATGCAAATGCCATGCTCTGCCTGCTCGACACTCGATCTGAATTCCTCTCCGAGACATTCAAGAAGAGACTTCAAGAAAGGGGGGAAGCGGGTGAGGTTGCATCGATCTAACCTTGCTGGCTCTGGGCATCTGCAATCCTACCTACGGCACTTAACATCAAGACCGTATTCGGCAGGTTTTCGGGGTCCCGGAACAATAAGAGTTCTGGAATCAGCCTACTTGAGTTTAGTGCTTATTATTTGGATCTTGCGCGAATCTGGAGTCCATATTAGATCTGATTCCATCATCAGGCGAAAAGTAAGACTAGGACCGGGAAACCTTCGGACCGGGCCGAGACGGCCCAAAGTTCCTACTTGAACTTAAATCTTTGAGCGGCACATCGGTATCCAAATACGGTTGCGCGTTGGTGAGCTTACATCTATCCTCTAAACATGAGTCTGAATCACAGGCACGTGGGCATGCATAAGCGGTTTCAGTGGCTTTGGAAGCACTACAGCTGCTATATGGATTACCTCTCTTCGGATGAATTTGGGTTTTAAGAAGTAGGCGTCTCCTGTCACTCTGAGTGATGACATGCACCACGTGGTCCCAAATCATCGCGTTGTGTGGCCTCACAAGCGCAAAACTGTTCTGGGTTGCTCATCCTTCTGGCCGCAGGTCTGCGATGCCCCGCATTCAAGCTGTAGAGGGTCGAAATGGGAAAGCGAATATGGAAGGGCAACGGGATTTTGCATGCATTGAGATAACATGGAGCAAGATGTGATAGTGACAATGTCGGTGTAAGGTATATATAGCGGCCTCTGGTACGGAGTTCTGGATGATCTCAACACTCAAGTCATCAGCTCAAATTTGATTTGGTTCAGAAGTCCAAGTCGCAGTAAGTTTCACAGCTCACGCGATCAAAAGAAGCCGCC
The DNA here is from genome assembly GCF_033297405.1 of Parathielavia appendiculata. Taxonomy (NCBI): domain Eukaryota; kingdom Fungi; phylum Ascomycota; class Sordariomycetes; order Sordariales; family Chaetomiaceae; genus Parathielavia; species Parathielavia appendiculata. Next base: position 300,451 of record NW_026944221.1, read on the forward strand.
TAAGCTGACTGGCGCGGAATGTTTTAGATTCGCAACCGCCACCATGAAGCTCACCACCATCGCCGCCGCCGCCGTGATCGCCCTGGCCGGCAACGCTTCGGCTTGGCGCGTATACCTGCACAGCTTCACGGATTTCCGCGGCCTCACCTACACAAAGGCAGGCCCGGGCGGCACAGGCAGCAAGTGCCACAACCTTCCTGAGGAGTACCGCTACACAGCCAACTCGATCACGTACTACGCCTACAACAGCCAGACCAACCCCTCGAGCCGGTGCAAGATTACGCTGTACGATACGCCTGACTGCGACACCGTCATCAAGGGGCCTTCCTACAGCGTGGACACCAAGAAGGCGCTGCCTGAGGACTGGCGGAACCGGGTTTATGCATTCAAGACGGAGTGCTGGGCTGTTTAGGCTTCAGGAGCTTCTCGGGCGGGCTAAGGGGGACAATCACCACTTGAAGCTATCCGGCCTATGTCGGAAATACATGCTCAACAGCATGAGGTACATATCTTCAGCTTCAACCGGGCGGTCCCCGTTCAAAACATAGATCTGCGCGTCAAACGTGAGTGACTGGAGGTACATGCATTCACTTGTACACAACGCAGCATCATCCATCACCGGAACTGATCGTGTTCCATGTGCAAGACAAATCCTCCTACGTTCATCTATAGATCATCCCGCTCTTTTTCGGACCCCTACTTTTGTCCTCCTCCTATTCCCTGTCCGCCCCAACCGCCTCCAATTCTTTCCCTCCACCCCGGTGACCCCAATTATACCTCCACTGCCGCCCCTTCCTCCTCAACAAGCTGATGCACCACGCCCCCCGCCGCCCTGACCCCATGCGCAGCAGCAATCACAGCCTGCTTGGCCATCTCGCACACATCCCCCGCCACAAACACGCCCCGAACCCCGTTCGCCTGCAACGTCAAACTATCAGCCGCCACGTCCCCGCTGAGCTTGACCTCCAACCCCAATTGCTCGATCAGCGCCTCCCGGCCGCGAGCGCGCATCGCGGTGCGATGGAAGAGCATGCCTACTTTTTGCGGCGAGCCTGTTTCGAACTCAATCTTCATGCCCTTTTCGAGGTGATTGCTTACGAGTCGGCGGATGCGCCGGGTGTCGAGGCGGATGCCGTTGGCGAGGGCAATGCGCAGGGCAGATTGGGTCGGTTCGTCTGAGGGGGCCGGGCCGTCGGTGTAAATGGTTGTATTGGCTTTGTTGAAGCGCAAGATCATGAGTGCGTAGGAAAGGTAGGACGGGTTGGCGAAGGTTAGGATGCCCGTGCCGTCGGGGTGGGCCTGGGTTTCGTAGCCGTCGCAGAAGGGGCAGTTGTGGCTTCGTGGTAAGAAGTCAGTGTCAATCTGGATCGTGATGATGGGTTCAAGTTGGGGAAAGGGGCTTACATGTTGTCTGGCCAGTTCTCTTTGAATCCCTCGATGTCAGGAAAGATGTCTTCGGTTCCCGTGGCGAGGATGAGTTTCCTCCCGAGAAATGCCTGGCCGCGGGCCTCGACGGCCTCGAAGCCAGTGTACCCCGGGAGGATCTCCCTGTTGTTGACGCGCACGACACGGCCCTTCATGAAGGAGACCTGGGTCGAGTACTTCTCCTGGATCTGCTGCCGCGCCGCCTCGCGGAACTCTTCCGGGTGGATGCCATCCCTCGAGAGAAAGGTGTGCATGGCTTCGACCCCCTGGTTGCGATACTCGCCCGAGTCGAACAACACGGATGTGCGGCACACGCGCGCCAGTGCTAGGGCTGCGGACAGGCCCGCCGGGCCACCGCCGATGATGATGGCGTCGAAGATCTTGGGCGCGGCCATATTGTTCGGTTCCTTTTTCTGCAAGAATGGAAGGTAAGAGCAAGAGCGTACAAGGCTAGAAGACACAATCTCTTGATCGGAATATTGTCGTAGATTCGAGGTGTTGAGTCCGATGAAGTTCTTATGATAATTGGAGAGCATCTCATATAGCTTATAGTAGCCGCTAGTAAATGGCTCTGGGCTTATAAGTCTCCGAGTTACGTTTCTCTCAATTTTCCGTTGATTTGCTGAGCTGTCCCATCGACTTGTAATGTCGGACACTTGTTTTTTCCTAATCAGGAAGTCAGGTTCCGTTCTGGGAAATACAGGTGTAAAAGTCTCCGATGGTGATTCAAGTTGTCTAGAGTTAAGCTGCAGGTAAGCCGGCTGTCTCACTAAGGCTTACAGCGGTACTGCAATACCAAGTCTCCGATTAGGTCAGGGTCTAACAATGCCTAGTTCTCACTGCCCATTTTAGGTAGTCTTGTTGATCCCCGGCTTCTACAACATAAGGTGACATCTTAAACCTGAACATCGATCTGAACATCGAGGTTCTAGTTGCTAGGATGGCTGGGCTTGGCAGGAGAGGAAAGCGTTGTGACTATGGAGCGACGGTAGCCACTAACGCTTCAGTGTACTGAGGTAATCGGCCGGAGAAGTGCGTTTGCAGCGGTCAGCCCACTCCGATCCGGTGTAGGGCGAGCGGAGCCGATGCCGCTCCGGCTAAGGGAGCCTGACTGTGGAAAGACAGACGTATTAACTATAGCAATCAGCTGAGGCAATCCATCATTTTTGCAAAAACCTGCTCCCTCCATGAACCTCTACTTAGGGCGGGCCGTGGTCCCGAACGGGGAACGGATCACTCGCGCAGACAAATGGATCCACTGCGTGCACCTACTTCTAACTCAGGCCTCGGGCGAAGTGGCCGCCACCATGTCATACCCCATTGGAGCACCTCAAAGTGGTGGTCTCGCCACGCAACACTTATCTTGGCCCTAGATCGAACACGGACTGGAGTTGGAGATGGCCTGTGGATCTATCGAGATGAGGCGATGTCTTAAATAAAGAAGTGGTCAGTGCTCCTTCAAACACAGCCGCCGCCGGGATGCAAAGCTGCCGGATTCAGGATCACGGTAATTACTACGGTAACTTGAGTTAGAAACATATTGTAACGTTAGCCTTCATAACTTTCATGCCCAGCCAAGCTACACCGCCCAACTAAAGGCATGTGTCTCGCAGTGCAAGAGTCTAAGTAGGTAAGGAATAGTTACCATAACTCCAAATCAAAGATACGAGAAACTAGAAACGCAAGTACATCCAGAGTTATTCATTCCATCCATCCAGTTTCCATAATGTTACAGCTCTTTTTTTCCATTATAAGTCATCAGCTGCGTCAAGAAACTGGCCATGAACATGCCAAGGAAGCGACAACATAGTCAAAGGAGATCATTCCATGTCATGAGGTCATTGAAAATCCAAAGATGAAAAGCAAGAAAATGCAACATAACGTTACAACAAACAGCAAATGCAGACAAACGATCAATCACGTCGTCAATCCATCATTCATCCATCTCCCTGTCTGTCTGGCCCCGTATCGCTATCTAAAAGGGAAGGCTCCAGATTAACCCGTCTAACTGCCATCAGATCTATACGCTCGCTAGCTGATTTGCTCACTGGCTTAACATCACGACGTCAGGCCATACCCAGAAACATATCGCGCATTAAACTCGATATCCAAATCAGCGCAGGTATTGTCGAAACGTCTAGTGACGGTAACACCTCCCGGGATGACGGCTCTCGTACTGGATCTCACGCTCGACGACGGGGCCGTCGTCGTAGTCGACCGAGTAGCGGTGGCGGTGGTAATGGCGCTGGTTGTGGTGCTCATAGTCGTCGCGCCACTCGCGCTCTTGGGCGATCTCGTGGGCGCGCTGCTTACAGGCGGCGCGGATGCGGTTCGAAAGCCGCACCATGCGGAGGACGTCCTCCTTATTGGACACACGTGGTCAATCTGCTGGTGGGAAGACATGTAGAGAAGGGGCCGCTCGAACTTACATAGGACAGGGACTCGACGATGTAGAAGAAGAGCTCGGTCTCCTCGAACTCGTAGTTCATCTGCCTGGTTGGCCTCGCGGCAGGCAAATGCCTTGGTGATCTCGGTCCCCAGGTCTGCTGGGGGTGGTGAACACCCTCGGGGTTCCCATGGCGACCAAAGCGGTACGCCAACCGGAGACGCTCTCTTCCTCGCCATAGAGCCACAGGGCAGCCCGAAGGCAGTCAACACCATTGCTGGGGTAACATCCCGGCTCTGAGCAAACGGGCTCTCCGCGAGCCACTGCCAGACTGGCGACTGATGGCACACGGCAATGCCGATCTCGAGTGCAGACCGGTCTAACTCCCACTGTACCAGTGCGAACCAACCCGGCACTGGCTACCTAACGTCGACCGGGTCATGGAGATGCAGCAGACCATGCTGCAGCAACAAGCATCTGCAGTAGCAGCGGCAGGTCAGAGCATTGACAAGGTGCTACCGCCGCCGAAGCTGGTGATAAGACGGTCAACGAGTGCCATGTCCGGTGTTGTATGCACGGCCGATGGCGAAATGGTAGGTAGTTTCACTCGCTGTCGGTTTGCCAAACTGCCCATGTCGAAGCTTGAAAAGATGTTGGATGCGGCAAATCGCAGCTCATCGGGCGTCAGTGCTGTCGTCAACTCCAGCCACTGGTACTACGTCTCCCGAATCATTGAGTGCCAGCGCGGTAACGGAAGACAGGGGCACCGTCACGCCCGCAAGGAGCATCTCATGTCCTCCCGCTCGGGGCAACAGCGGGCCACTCTTAGCGCTGCGAGGCATAGTAGCCGAGTACATGGCGGTGATTTTGATCCCGAGGATGAGACCGAGGAGGTGATGAGTCGTTTGCCTGGATTATCGTGCTCGGTCCGCGGGCCGGTAGTAGGCTGGATGCCGACGAAGAGGGGATGATGATGCTGGGCAAGGCGCGTACGGCGACGTATTACCTCCCGCTGGAGACGTCGCGGCTGGTTAAGGAGGGCAAGGAGCTGGGGCAAGCGGATGAGGTTATTTTCGCGGGGCGAAACTTGAAGCAGAAGAATATCTCGGTTGGACTGCTGACGGGGGACGTGATTGACCCGGGGGGTTACTATGAGGACGCCACGGTGCTGGCACTCATTTTGGTCCGGAGCCCTAGCTTGACGGTTTGAACTATCGAGTTGGGGAACCGAAGTCTCCAATGCTCCGCATAGCAACACTGCAGGCTTTCCTTCACTCCGATCACCAAACCTGACTTTGAAATGATAATCCAGCATTTGCCATCTGACTGTCACATACGACCATACCTGTTGGAGAATTCGGGATCCCGTCCGCTCTCCCCTAGACAAACCAACAAGGGCTCGAGTAGTAGTTGGGTCGGTGACGACCAGCGAATGCCGAGTGTTGTATGTTTTTGCTTTTGTCCTTGATTTCCTTTTGCCCTTGATTTCCCTTTGCCCTTGATTTCCCTTTGCCCTTGATTTCCCTTTGCC
>NW_026944221.1:305832-475823 GCF_033297405.1 Parathielavia appendiculata
TTTGCCCTTGATTTCCCTTTGCCCTTGATTTCCCTTTGCCCTTGATTTCCCTTTGCCTACAGATTCACGGAGCAGCCCCAGGAAGCATGAAGCTCCCCACAACAGAGACAAGAGGCCCGGGCCGTTCTCCTCCCTGAGGCCTAGCGGAACAACGCAACAGTTTGGAAGATGCCGTGCTAATCAATCCAAGTATGAAACATGTGTATGGTTTCCACGTCTCAGTCCTCGCATCTTGCCGTTCATACAGCACACAATCGACGCATCAAATTGCCCGACATATTTCCAGAAACCCCACTACGGTCTTTTGCTCCTCCTTGCCTCATCACCTTACCAGACATCAACATGAAGTATATTAGTTACAGTCTTCTTCTCCTTTATTATTGCCGTTTGCTTCAAGCGCTAGCCTTCAACCTGACCCAGCCGGGCACTTCGGAAGTCGTTGTTCGCAATTCCCAGGACGAGATCCAAGGCAATCCCGGCACTTCAGAGGTCATTGCTCGCAATGTTTCCAAGGACGAGATCGAAAGCGAACACTACCACAGCGCGACCGGCACCCTGCACAAGGACGTAAACAACTTGGAGAAGAGGAAAAGAAGGAAAATGAACAAGTCCGGTTCTGGAAGAGCCAACAATATCACCAGAATACCACCACCTCATCGAACGCCAATGCCTCAAAAAAACGTCAACATGAGGCTTTTGGTGGCTGGAGTCGTGGGGGCTAGCGTAGTGCCAATGCGATCTCATTTTGAACGGATCCATCGAGACCGATTCAGATGTCAGCGTGCAAGCACTCAAGGGGCACACTGCGTTTGATTGAAGCCGCATTTGCCATGACCGGGATAAATTATGCGTAAGAATGGATAACTATTGGATTGGAATCCTTGGAAGACAGCTGCGTTGGGGTGATTAGGTCATTAGGGGGCTGCGTGGCCCGCCCTGCCTGCATTCCACTACCGAGCCGAATGGCCAGATGGTAGGGGCCAAACTGAAAGTGCACGTTAGGGTCGGAGCTGTATTGGATCAGCAGTGGGCGCATGCTCGAACCGGCATAAAATGCCAGCAATTTGGATTCTTGATGGTCGGGGTCGGGACTGGGCGGGTGTCCGGAGTACTCCGGGTGCGATTGCTGACACTGCTTCTAGAATCTTTTTGCTGATTCAAGTGAGCAGCATTACCAACCTCCGGAGCATTCCGGTCGAGGTACTCACTATTTGATTGCCACCGTGTACATGTATAAGACTCGCGACATGTTGTCAAGGATGGCGACCTCGACAGCGTTCGACGTTGGCAACTCGACTATTGGCAATCCGATAACGTTAATCCGGTCTCAGCAGCCTAAGTCAGTTTGAGTACCAATCGAGGTACCATCAAGTTGATCAACCCAGGGGCGGACCAGCTCGAAAGACCTCTGTCACGAACTGAAAAATCCTACCACAATCAAGAGATTACCTTGAACCATGGCAGCCTCCGACGCGAAGTTTCCTGTCGCCGGTCTTGCCCGTGACGGCTGGTCAACCGAGGACGAAACCACTGCAACCTGTTTTTGTGGAGCGGTCCAACTTGTCTTTGTGAGTATTATCCGCCCATGTTCTTGGGTTTCTGCTCACCATCTCGAGCAGCCCATCCAAGGCTCCGGCCTGGTCAACCGACACGTCTGCCACTGCAGCGACTGCCGCAAGATTAGCAGCGGCCTGTACATGTCCAATATCACCGTCTCGGACGCTCAGCTCCGCCACGTCCGGGGCCGCGACCAGCTGAAGATCTTCTCCCAGTCCGAGACAGTGCGCTCCGGCGGGCTCATGACCAACTACTTCTGCGGCACGTGCGGCACCCTCATGTACCGTCGTGGTGAGCGCTTCCCGGGCCTGACGATCCTGCGCACGGGGACGGTCGACGACTTCTCGCTGGCCGAGACCAAGCTGCGGCCTCAAGTGGAGCAGTTTGTCGAGCACCGGGCGGGATGGCAGAGGCCTATTCAGGGTGTGCCGCAGGTGGTTGGGATGCATTCACCGGCGGATCTTGAAAGGGCTCCGCTGTGAATGCTTGAGGGGGAAATGGCCGGGATGCTTCAGGTTCATTTCGGGGGAGAAAGCGAGGGAAGCAGGCGTGGAAAAGACGGAATGGGAGTGGCAGCATAAGGTAGGTAGATGTAGGTACGTGTAGGTCAAGATACCATACCCTAGGGTACCTCAGGACTTCGAACAAGATCATCCAATCGGGCAACAATGGTTAGACCTTAGCTCCGATCCTAGGGAGATGTCACCTAACCGAACACACCTGGGATTTCCGGCGATCTAGCCGGTAATCCATGGCACATAACTGAAGTGCCTGAATTTGGAAATTGAAATAGGTGTATCACCTCGAACTCTCCAAACCAGACAGCTTGGATGTTGAGGTTTGGGAACAATGTAGGTACCTATGCGTCAAGAGTATGTCCTTTGATGGCAACATCTTATCGTCCAGCTAGGCGTTCTATTACCGAACCTGTAGCGGACCTAGATAAGTTTCGCTGGCAACATGAAAGTTCCAGCAACCTCAGGCGAAAGCCACGTTTTCCGGTCGTACTCATGCATTGCGTAGCAATAGGATTTGGCTTTATGCATGCGACCTTCCTTCCTCCCTCCACATTTGTACCCGATTAGCAATACATCTCCCAACTTCGAGAAACCGTGGTGTTGATACGGTTAGCTTGAATCTTCAAGGTTTCCTTAGCTATTGCTTAGCAATCATTCTTAAGCCTGTTTTTACGGTGTCTGCCCAGAGTAAGTGGTTTAGCTAGAAGGGGCCGTTGCACTTGGACTTCTTCTGCAATCACGAGACCTGCGTGCAGAAGATTAAGTCCGAGGTGTTGAACTTTCAGTACACCCCGAAGAGAGCAACGAATGCGAGTAGCCAAATGGTTCTGATTCTATGACTACATAAACGACTGGGCTGCCTATTCATTCCTTTCTGTTCATCTTGGTCTCAGCAAAGAGGTATTGACATCTGAGATTACCGACGCCATGAAAACAGTCTTTGCTCTGCTTCCGCTCATCTCTGCCGTCATGGCGGAAAACATCAGCTCTACTTGCCGCAACCTCACACTCGACCCGGCCACTGAGGTCCTCAGTGGAGCGTGTAACGACGGCCAGGGGAGCAATGCTGCTTGGCAGCCGACCTCGCTCGACCTCAACACCTGTCTCGTTTTCGACGACGACCAGAACCAAATCCTTGTAAGGAGGGATTCCGCAAGAGTTTCCAAGCGTCAACTCACTTACTCGGGAGCAGTGGCAGTTATACGGAAACTTTGGCGCTCAGTGCGACAGCTGCCACTTCTTTTGGAACAAGGACCCCGTCTGGGGATTTCAAAGGCTTAATTAACATTGGATGTACTTGTTCGGGCACAGAGGCTTCGTTCGGGATCGGTAGGCACTTTCTTGAACCCCGTTGAAATGCCCTTTAAAAGCTGACAGACAGTTTGCAGACAACAGCTACATCGACAACAAGTTTGGATAACTCGTATGCTGGCGCTATTCCAGTTAAAATCTCGTGAATTACTGGACTCGAATCTCGTGGTTCACGGTATGATGCTTGTCGGGGCATTCAAGCACAGGAATTAAGAGTGTTCCAAATTGGCAGCCGTTGTATGTTAGGCAGTAAACATGCGGGACACCATGACCGCAATGCTATAAACATGCCGGATCCTCGCTGCTCAGACTGCCAGATGTGACTTCCTGACATGAAGTATTACAGGCGATGATTGCCCGAAGTGTGTCGTTAATGCACGTGGGTTAACGGTACCTGGGCGAGAGCACGGCGTTTGGCAGCATAGCAACATGCAATAGGATAGCGTCTGTTTTTTTCTCTAGGCGTATTGGAACTGGCTTGAGAACGCTGTTGTGGCCACCCTAGAACTTTCATCCCAGTTCAGTTAATCCAGCCACACTATCCGGCTCGTGTCAGCGCTGCTCCAAGAACCCCTGCCCCTTTTCCGCCCGATCTTTGACCTCTGAGCGAACGTATCCAGCATATCATGATATTCCCGCTCGCGGATGGCATTTGGAGATGGGGCCTTCCCCAAACCCAGCCCCGAAGTGCATCTGCACGCGGTCCTGGTTCCGAAACACGTAGGCGCGCTCATGGAGGCAACCGTCATCAGCGTGCATGAGCGATGTCTCCAACCTCAAATTTGCACGAGTGTGGCGCCAAGACTCGTACGGCCCTCGGTTTGTGGCGTCCTGGGCAGAATCATAAGCGTGGCTTGGGGTAAAAGAGCGCAACTCTTCTTCAGATAGCTGCTCCAGAGTGCTCCCGTCCGGGAGGTAGAGGCCGTCGAGAAATGCGACCAAGGCTTCAAGCAAGTTGACACAGCGGGAGCTGGAGTTCAGAGCAGACTGCAACATGCTGTGCTTGGCATCGTAAGAGTCGGCAACTATCAGGTTGTAAACAAACTCGACACCTTGAGACAGCTAGTCGTTCAGGCGTCAGCAAGGCGCTACAGAGGTGGGACGGCGAATGAGGAGTTCAAGGGCACCAACCCAAGTGTGATATCGGTCGTCCTCCCCAGGCGTAAGATAGTAGATCGAGATTCCCCCGAAGAAAACATCATGGGTGACGACATCGTGAGAAGCTACCCATATGGTCACTGCTCAGGTTATCGTTTGTTCTGACGTTAGCGTACTGACCTTCGGCGAGCCTTGCTGGCAAGTACTCGTATACACAGCCGATTTGTTCGTTTTCCCAAAACGGACGTCTCGAAAAAAAACCAGTTGTCCATGTTGTTTCCAAACAAACCGTACTGGAAAAGCGTGTAGAATGATTCGACCCTGTAGAATGCCCGGCAGAAGCGAAAGTATTTGAGAGGCGATAGCGCTACTTCTGTGGATGGACCAGCTGAGGCAGCTCCATCTGCAACGCAATCCAAGGCGCGCGTCGCAAAGTCGGTTGCGAAGGCGTGAATCACGTCATGGGTGCGGTGTATTTTCCAAATCAAGGCCGTTGGGAAAGTTGGCAGCCGGTCCACCAGACGCGCCGGCCGCTCGTTGAGCTTGCCAAGGAAAACCGGAACGAGCTTGTGAGAACCCTGCGCCAAGGCAGACGCTACGCTTCCACCACGGCGACTGCGTGTGGAAGGAGGGCCGGGGTAATTTGATGGCGAAGAATCGAGATTTAGATCCATGATATTCCTTGAATAAGGTGTAGAAATGGCGGCACGTTAGGAGAGTCGATGTTGCGCAGGATTTTGGCGATTATCTCGCAGGGCAGCTGTGTGATCAAAGCATGGCTACCCAAGCATATCGAGTTCGCCGTTTTGCGTCGACGATGGAGAAACTCAGGCAAGAAGAGACTCAGAGTAGCTGAAGATCCGGTAAGCGTCGTGCCGCGGTGAACTTGTTCAATGTACTGGGATCGGGATCGGGATTGGGATGATATGTGACAGTCGTGGTGGGGTCGGGCATGAGTTGTTTCTGTACAAAACTGTTGCACATAATGGACAAGCTCGGCTACACCACCAAGCTACAGTGGCTGATAACAGCCACAATCTTCCGTAGTATAGTGGTCAGTATGTGAGCTTGTCATCTGACGTGGTCGACATCGCTCGAGACCCGGGTTCAATTCCCGGCGGGAGAGACCGGAGCGGCACAGCCAGCCCATCGGCTGCTCGTGTTATTTTTTGGCGATGTGTCCAAAACGTTTTGGTATATTGGGCATTTCAGGGGTTATCTTAGTTGGGAAGGCGCGATCACGCTCCTGCCTCGCACATGAGTACAATTTTTTAACCTTTGCCGCAACACCGTACGAGCCGAATCTCCGCTCGGATTACCCGTCTGGCCAAGTCCCTTTTCGGTTGAAGCCCGATCTCCGTTCGGCTTCGCGGCCGCTCCGTCATAACACCACGATGACTGCTCCCTGTTGATCACTTATTAAATCGGTCCCTCAAATCACTGTCCTCAGATCACCTCTCTCACCGCAATCAATAAGGTAAGGTACACAGGTGGCAGCATGGCTGCGCTCTCTCCTGGCTCAAGCATTCCTTGGGTGACAAAACCTTTTCCAACACAACACATCTTCAAATTCGCAACAACATTTGGGCTCTCTCCCAATTACAGTACTCCGTCGCAACCCGTATCCAGGCGGTTCACTGCCGGCATGTCAACATCGACGCCCGCAGTTAGAGCCAGCGACTGGTCACCGGACCAATACCTCCTCTTCGCCGACGCGCGCAATCGCCCCGTCAACGACCTCCTCACGTTTCTTAGGCCAGATTACTCGCCCCGACGTATCGTCGACCTGGGCTGCGGCCCAGGCAACAGCACCGCCCTCCTCGCAATCCGCTTCCCCGGCGCGAGCATCACCGGCGTCGACTCCTCCCCGGCCATGATCTCCAAAGCCCGCGCCACTCTCCCGGAGATTTCGTTCGCCGAAGCTGACCTGCGCACGCACAAGCCTCCTTTCGGAACCGACCTGCTCTTCGCCAACGCCGTGTTCCAGTGGCTGCGCCGGGACGAGCGCATCCCAACTATTGCCCGTCTCCTGCGCACCTTACCGCAACAGCGTGAAGGCGGGAATGAGTCGGGAGGCGTGCTGGCGTTTCAGATGCCCGATAACTATCACGAGCCGTCGCATCGCTTGATACGGGAGACAGCGGCGTCCGAAGGGCCTTGGAGGGAGTTCTTTGAGAAGCTGTCGGGTACGGGAAGTGTTGATAAACTGGGGCGGGACGATATCGAGTCGTTTGCGGAGTACTATGATGCGCTCAAGCCGCATTGTCGGGCCGTCGAGACGTGGAATACGACGTATGTTCATGTGCTGGATGGACCCAGGGAGATCGTCGAGTGGGCCAAGGGGACGGGCCTTCAGCCGTTTTTGAACGCGTTGCCAGCGGACGGAGTTGCGAGGGAGGCTTTTCTGGCCGAGTATCAGAGGAGGTTGGAGAAGGAGTATCCGCCGACGGGGGATGGAAAGGTGCTGCTGATGTACCCTAGACGGTTTGTGGTTGCGTTCCGGTAGGCCACTTGTGGTCAGGGATCTGAAATTAGGTAATACCAGAGATCAGGTTGCGCGAATCATACTTATATCTATTTCTTTGGATGATAAGAGCCTTTGTCTGGCCTGACGGAAAGTAAGCAATGTGGGAGTTAAGTTTTTGGTTAGCTCTTAGTATACCTTAGTAGCGGCGCAAACCACATTGACATTTGCTAAGAAGACCTAAAAGGCTAAAATGTACGGATTATTAGCTTGATGAAAGTTGAGAGGTACCTTACTTCACTCAATACCGTAACTAGTTACCGGGAGGTTGATCTTTTCTTTTATTACCATTAACTTAACGTTATTGTTAACCTAGCTATATAGTTATCGCTTCAACTGGGTCATACTTCACAGGTTCAGTACGAACACAAAGGCACACCCGAGGGCAGCAATGAATGAATCATTGACCCCATTCCCGCTTGCCGTTCGCTGTGCGATTGACTCTTTGAAGCTATAGTCCAGCCTGCGATTCAATATATGCATGAAACGGAAAGCTCAAGATAGTGGGAGGACCTTGATAACGCTCTCAAACCTCGATCGACGCCACGACCTGCACACAGCATTTAAGTCAAGGTGCGTTCCTCAATTGAACACAAAACAGACAACTGCGCCGCAATTGAGGACGGAAATTGGGGGCTGATTGTGCGTCCTCAGTGGGGCGGCGTTGAGAAGCAGCCAATGACCGTGCAGAAACTCCGAGAGGGCGCCGCCGACCCACGGCGAACACCATCGGCCAAGGCGACCTGAAATTTGGGCCATGAGGTAAGGCGATAAATCCGATGACTCCCCGCCGAGCCACGATCTCAAGTTACCCCTTCAACCTCATTTCTCTCAAATCCGACTCATGCTGCATTGTGATATTATGCTTTGATTCCGTAGCTTCCCCCATATATTTCCCACACGCAAAGTCTTAATCCATACCAGGCATCATCAAATCATCTCTATCACGTCGTGCCCTTGGCACTGCACGCCCCGTGCCCGGCCCTCAATGGCTGATCAGGTAGGCGAAACAAACACGCGATTTCACCCTTTCGGTTCCTAACCCATGCCGTAGGTCCGCGGTGCCTCAATCAACTCACCATACTTCCCGAGGTCCTCTATGCACGCTCGGGAGACCCGACGACGATTCCACGTGCAGGTCCACGGTGACGTTCATATCTTGGTCCACGATGTTGGTCATATCTCTCAAGCCGTTCCCTTCCACCTGCACCAAGCCGACGTTGAACATCGAAAGCCCCGTTGGACACCTCAAGGGCGTGATTGGAAAGACGCCAACCGCGGTACGGACTTGCACGAAAGTTCCTCCACTTCGCTTTTGAGCAAGATGTGGGCTCCTCGCACAGAAGCGGAACGAGCAGCACAGTTCCAACAATCTGTGCTCAGCGCCATCGGCAGCTTGCGGACAAGCCTGGCACGGATCCATCCACGGCGATCCCCGACATCGTCCGTCGAAGAGGAGCAGGTTCTAGTTGTAGACTACGTCAAACACCTGGACGACGGAGGGCTCCGAATGGCACGTCTACTTGCCCCGGCTGATTCCAAACAGTCAGAGCGGCGTGCACCTTGCGTCGTCAACAAGATTGCTCTCGCTCAGGCGCAACGATTCGAGCAACTCCTGGGACGGAAGCGTCGCTCGATGCATCTTGACTACGGCGGACGCCGCAGTCAAGATGGCGAATGCTCCAAGTGCCGACACACATCTTGCGACAATTGCAAGTCTGCGACCGACCGGCGTGGTAGGGCTTTGTCTTTCGACGCCGCATTTCAGCCTGCAGACAGAGCCGAGGTGGTGTCGGAGACTCAGCTAGTACTTTCCTCGGTCGATTTTTTCAGTTGGAAGGAAGAGGAAGCCGGTCCAGCTCAAGTTGCCGATGGCCAGACGATATTCGCCTGGGCTTCGAGCGTGATCGGAGCGACATACAACTGGTCCTGCCACCCGAGGCGGAGCCTGGTCGGTCCCAGCAAGCCACGCATCTTTCTCATGTCTGAGGCGAGGCGATAGAAAGCCCGTCAAGGCTTCCCGACCTGGGATCACGTCGTTAAACTGGTCCATATCTGCCTTTCGCCACACAAGTCGCCGTCTTCCCACAAGGCTCGCGCCCACACTACAACCATACCACCCACATCAACACCAACGCACAGCTCGAGAGAGCACATCCAGCTCGTTGCCGCGAGCTGGGCCTCACGAAGAAAATGACGCACACCACACCCTACGCCCAGTCCGACTTCCCTTGCCTCCTCCAGGAGGAGGAAGGGGAGTGGGTCTGGGTTCCGAAGAAGATCATCACTCCCGCCATCTCAACGACTCCTGCCAACCATCAAACTCCCAAGTATCGCTCCTTCAGTGCCGGAAGCGTCGAGACGCAAGCCTGCGCTCTGTCCTCGTCCTGGGCGGTGTCACCGCATGCAATCAGCCCGACCTACTCACCGTTGAGGAACGATATCTCCAGCATGCACAGCGGAAGCCCCACCGAATCCATTCTTGAAGGTTTTGACACGGACTTGGTGCTCCGTACCAGTGCTCCTCTGGAGAACATGGACGCTTGGTGGACTGCTCCAGCGCTAGACAGCAACGCTGTATCCTCAGCTCTTTTCACTAACATGGACTGGATGGATCCTGAATTGTTCTCTGGCTTGGACCTCGGCATGGTACCCGAGCTCCCTCTCACCATGCCAGGCATCAGTCCTTCAAGTTCGGTCTATGGCAGCCAGAGTGTTTCTGACGGCAGCATCACGCCGTTGCCCCCATTGACACCGCCTTCGCTGCCCAGCCCAGCTGACTCACCGGCGTCCTACCCACCCACCGCGCCGGCGCTTTCGCAGCCGCTCCAGTGCTTTGAAGTCCCGTGTACACTCTTCTCTGGCAGATCCGGCCTCAGGTCTGTCCACGCCTGCCCTACGGTCTCTGCCAACCACCTCCACCGCTACCTCAAGGACAACTCCAACTTCCCATTACCGCCTCGCAACAAAAAACACGAGCGCAAACACCGCCAACCGTCCTTCTACTGCCCATTACCACACTGTGGTAAAGGTCACTCTGATAAGCGTGCCCTCGCTCGCCACCTCTGGGCGCAGCACCCGGACTTCGCGCGGGAGAGCAACACGCGCTCGGAGAAGGTCAAGTGCTCGCATCCAGGCTGCCCGTACGAGGGCCGGAAGGACAATTTCAAGCGGCATATGCAGCGGCATGAGAAGAAGGGGGAAAGGTAATTCTGGTGAAGGGGCGTGCGTGGGAACTCTGATGGAATCCGCACCTGTTTTCTTGCCTTTCTGGGTATCTAGCGTTTTGTTTGGCGTTATTGGTTGGGTAAATGTCTTGAGACGACTTGGTCTCCGTTCGGTATAGGTGACATGGGAAGAAATAGTGGCGAAGGTGGTTAGATTTTTATAGTCGTTCAGCATCTCTTAAACATACCACGGTAAAAACTGCCGATTCCGACACATGCCGTGTTTCTCCTGATCCAGTCAATGCCGGGCTGCATAGTCAACAATTTGACGAAGGACATGAACCGTCAGCCGCGGGCTGGAAGCCGTGTGTTGAAAGGGGAAGAGAGCCACGACTCACAATGAGCGGTCTTCATTCATGATCACGGAACCACAGGCCTTTACTGTTATGTTCCATTCATATCGTGTTCAAATCCACAGCACCTTACTCTCCATCTTCTAACCGTATTGTTGGAGTCCTCCTGTGGATTCCGCGCGAGAACACTGCCGTTTCGTGGCCTGCCAGGAGACGGCGCAGTCCCTCCCGCCTGCCGCCCCGCTGTGCTGTCCCCTCGCTGGCTCATGGGGCTCGCAAAAGTACCGCGGCGCCGGCGGTGCACCGTCCTCTCAGCCGCAAACTCATCCTCGTCATAAAACGCCTCGCGGCCCCAGTTCCCGGGAAGCCAGCGATGCCACATGTATGCGGACCAGCAGAAACAGTCGTTAAAGACGCCCGACGTCGACAGGAACACGGCCGCGAGCCTACCTAGCCCCACGATGCCGTCTTTTAGGAGGAGGACGTAGCATCGGCGCCGCTGGATCCATGTTGCCTGGTGGAAAAATGGATTGCCATGCCGAGGCAAGGAGTCGTCGCATGGCTCCGCTGCGTCCGGTACGCCGTGCCTCGCGCAGCGCTGTAAGAGCTGGAAGGTGACTGTCGGTAGGTGTGGTTGTTCGATGGAGGGGAGGGCTTGAAGGACAGTCATGAGACGGGACGGCGGCAGGCGAGTGGTCCCTATCCGGATTGACACGAACGTCATATCTGGTGGGTGGTCAGGCCTCGTCCCAAGGGAGAGTTTGAGCCCCAAGGGCGAGCGCTGGCAACTCTAAATGGGGTTGGTGGCGGATTCGAGCTCGGGACATGCGCGCCTAGAACCCACGGAAATGGTGTTATCGTGGACTTCTCTCGCAGAGAGCTTGTCGTTGTGCAGCCAAATGCAGGCTACAGTCAAAGCCGACGACCCAGACGTGGCGGCAGCCGCAACCGACCAGGACGGCGTACCACATTATGATAAAACTGCCCACAGCGCTGATGCGACTCGCTCCCGAGTCATCTGCAGGTTCACTTCGTGGACCGACTTCCCCTGACACCGTGGCTGACAACCCGCCTGCAATAGGTGGGGATGGGATTGTGAGGCTCACCGGTTCCTCCCTCGCAGGTGGTCTGGTAGTCCGCTTCCTCCTCCTCCAGCCCCGCTTTAGCATTCTGCACAAACAACCGCATAATGGTGAGGCAGGTTCCGCGGCTCGTGAAGGTGCCGACGACGTTACTGAACAGAGGGGACGAACCACATGAGGAACACGGCCGAGCAGATGCGCCCTCCCGGATTGGACGTGTTGGCGCCGCCGATGGATTCGTTGAGCGCTGCGGCGACACCAAAGACGTAGATGAAGATGGCCAGCAACGTACGGAGAAACTCGTTCGTCCTGGTATCGCAAGCATCGGCGCGCAGTGATGCCACTGGTGCCAGGCTTTGGGTGACTCTTGACCGGCCTGACCAATGTTTCCAAGCCGGTTCATCACCACGGTATAGCGAAGCTCAGTCTCGATGTAAGCACCGCTAATCCCCTCAAAACCGGTCAGCACCGTGGCGATCACACGAGCCCGGTCATGAGGATGTTCCGACTCCCCTTCCTCCTCCTCGTTCTGGTCGTCCAGCTCGACCGCGCTGATGACACGCTCGCCACCTCGTCCACCATCATCCTGATGGCTTTGTGCGTCTCCTTGCCCTTGTCACCCTGCTCTCCGCCAAGCCAAGCAGGCAGACCCAAACTCAAGGAAAACCGCTTCCATTGCAGTTCCAATGGCTTCCTCCTCTTCCACCACCGCACCACTGCCGAGGCGAAACTCTACCAGCTGCGTGTCTCGCCGCGCGGCCCGGAGCGGTCGATACCCATGGCGTGGAGGCGGCGCCACACGTAAATCTTGTGCAGCAGTGACCAGAACGAGTCGATCGAATCCCCGACGGCGTAGACGGCATTCATGAAGCGATGTTTGTCGATGGGGGACAGCTCGATGTTCGCGAGCAGCATCACGACCGGGAAAGATCCAGGTCGTCAGGCGGGGGACGGCATCCCAGTACCAGGTGCTCTTCACGCAAAAGGCCTCGCACCCCTTGAGCGTCAGCGCCATGTTCTCGGTGGTGTTGGACAGGGACCCGTCGGGGAGCCGCCGGAAGTATCGTCGCTTGACTCGTACCGCTCGCTGAAGAAGGGCTCCTGACGCCGCCGCGCCTGTATGCGCACGATGCACGTGGGCCGGTCCCAGTGATTCAAGTGTACCTCATTGCACGGCTTGCTCAGCGAGCAGTCAACGCCTAGAAGCACCGGCCTCTCAGTCAGATAATTTCCGCTTTGAGCCCAAGCGTAACCCCAGTAGAGAAGAAACACGCATACTCGGTGCTTGCGTATACGCCATTGGGGGCCGCATCTTATCGTCCGTTGTCCGCCGGCGATGCCGCGACTTGACTGATGAGTGAACAGGGGCGAGAGACCGCGTGGACGTGCGGGCGGAGGATGGCTTACAGGCTGGACAATATGGCTTGATAGTAAGTAACAACTTCATCCCAGGGCTCTGGGCTGGGCAACTGTGTAATGCTGAGCCGCAGAGAACCTCAAGAGTCATGCGCACCTTGTGTAGGCACGGATAGGTATGCCTGGTTCATTCGTTCCTGGGGTAGGAGGCTGTGGAATGAGGCTCAACGAACTGCCGCTTAGGATGCAGGGGCTGTGTTGACTCGACAACCAAGCAATTGACCGGAAACTTCAGTAACGCATCTAGACCAGCCATTGCGCATAAGGGAACCGCTTCTGCTTTAGCATCGTGCTGTGCAACGTCAAGATTGGGCTGAGGGTAGGATATGTAGGCGAACCGAGCGTGTTTCCAAGGGCCGAGCTAGGTAATGTCGAGCTACAGTCTCTATATGGCGACCGCTTCAAATCAGAGCAAACAATGCAACCACGTGGGGAGTTTGGGTGTTAGTTTTTAGAGTCACAGCCTCGCCATGCCCACAATACCTGAAATGCAAGCACACACCTCAGTGTCTCCTGCGGGGTTTTCTGTAAGGTACCAGGTCGTTAACTGGCAGTGCTCGCCGAGATTTCAATAAACCTAGAAGGTCACACATGGCCAAAACTACGGCATCCGAGCTTTCCTCTGGATTCACATCCCCGACATAACCAAAATGGCCTTCGTCGACTCTAGCAAAGGTTACCGCCGTCTCATCGGAAGTCTCCTCCTCCGCGTACCACGCCGCTGATCTGTAGACATTCTTCGCGAACAGCGCCTTTTGGCTGTACGCCGATGACAGCCGGCTTGCGAGCCCGTACCCGGCAGCCTGGCGGCGAAGCTTACTAATAGCCCGGTGATAGGAGCCACGGCGCCAGCGGATACGAGCTGGAACACGTCTTTCCCCTATCCCGGGCTGCGCCGAAATTTACGCTGCTCCGCCTTTTCATGGCCGGTTGTTGCGGGCCGCTCGACGCGGGGTTGAGGCTCGAGCAGCTGGCCGAGCAATTCGGTCCTGGGGAAGCAGTCGCTGCTGTCCTCGAGCACACACCAAACCTGAAGGAATTCGACTTGGATCTCTGTGCGTGGATGGATCTTACAAAGAAGGACTTCACCGAGGATGATATGCGCCAGGCAAAACTGGTTTTGGGCCGTAGTGTATCGTGAGAAAATTTACGGTAGACTACCACAGGCAGTCGCACCAACGTTAGTCAGGGCGAAATGTGCGCCAATGTTGTTGAATGACTTACTATACACACACTGCAGGTCATGGGGTAGGCGGGGGAGAAAAACGGAGACTTCTTCCGGAATTACTCTCTTCGAACTACTACCTACTCGCTCTTCACAGTGTGCTCATGCGTTTCAACCGGCGCTGACAGAGCGTACGCATCGACATGTGCCTTGGAAAACTCGCGCGCCGGCGTCTTGTTGGCAAACAGGATATCCAGCTCCTCGTACGTGCGGCCCTTGATTTCGGGCAGGCGGAAGTAGGCCCAGACGAAGACGCACAGGGCTGTGCCGCCCCAGAAGAAACCCGACTTGCCCTTAAAGTCCCAGGCGGTGCGGTTCTGCATGTAGCTGTACAGCACCTGCGACACGATGTTGGTGAGCTGGTAGGCAGTGCGCGCGAGAACGACTGAGAGCGGCCGCAGCCGCACACTCGATGTCTCGGAGATGATGCTGTACGCCAGCGGCCCGATGGTGAGGGAGTAGGTGAAGAGCCAGAAGACGCACAGCCCTCCTGATGGCCAGAGACCCCGCTCGCCGGCCGAGACGTCGAGGATACCAATGATGAACAGCACGAGTGTGAGCATGCCCATGCCCGACACGTAGAGCGTTCGCCGGCCGAAGTAGGTGATGAGCCACCAAGAACTGTCATATTCTGACATCAGCAAACGCATCTGCAGACGCAAGCAGAAGATCATGACCTACAGGACAGTTCCAAGAAAGGCCATCCCCTTGGCACCAAGGCTGAGGTTGAAAGCGTTGTATGTCTCCATGCCGGCAGTGGTGAAGAAATATGTCGGCGTGTACGCAAACGAGGAGCCGGATAAGATTTGGCCCATGAACGTCAGCATGCAGATCTCTGTGCGGCGGAGATCGACGCCGCGGAAACAGTCGAGGTACGTGGCGCCCTTGGTGACCTCGGCCTCAAGTTTGGTAGTATGAACCATCATCGCAAGCTGAGAATTGATTTGCTCGTCCGTCTTTTCGCCACTGAGCCGGGCAATCGCCGCCTTGGCCTCGTCGAGACGGTCCGTACGAACGAGAAACCAAGGGCTCTCGGGAGCAAGGTACGCGATCAGCATGATGGGGACAGGCCACAACCATTGAATGGCAAAGGGAATCTTGTAGCCCATTTCACCCTCGATGGGAAGGCAGCCGCGAAGTACGCCGCTGGCGATGAGTTGACCGATCCTAGCGATCATCAGAGTGAGTCAGAGAAGCTAGATGAAGGCACACCAAAAAGACCTACGCCCAACAAAGATTAACATATGTCGTCAAGTAGCCACGCAGGTTCGTTGGGCAGACTTCGGAGGCTAGAGACTGCTGGTGAGACTCGATGTTTAAGCCGTCCTCAGGTGTTTGTTTGACTCACCATACGCAGGACTCAGTGTCGCAAAGACACCCCAGCTGAGCCCGCACAGGATCTGGCCGCCTACCAATGTGGCGGCATTGGGTGCGAAGAACACGACAAAAATAAAGGCGTTCAAGAAGCCCATGGCCACAATCATGACCCAGCGGTAACCGAACCTCGAAGCAAAGAAGCCGTTTAACAGACCGCCTAAACATCAAAATAATTGCTAAATATTAACGCCACTGTAACCTGAAAGAACAACCGACGGTCAGGAATCCCTGTGCATTGAAGGCACGTACCAAAGATGGCGCCAACCGTGCTGGCCATGTTCAACCCCGTCTGCCATGAAGCCGAGACCTCCCAATCGTCTTCTTCCGGGTAATAGTTTCCAAACTTCTTGGCGAACTCAGGGTACGCAAAGAAGTTGCCGATAAGAATGGTATCGTATCCTTCCATGATGATCGACATGGAAATGAGGACGGACCAAAAAACGGCCTTGCGGTTCTGCCGCAGGGCGTCCATTAGGGTTTGAGCGTGTTCATCGTCGGTCGCCTGCTTGGCCTGCAGAATGGCGTTCTGGCCCAGCTTCTCCTCGAGATCCTGGTCGGCCACCTTTTGATGGTGGTTGACCAACACCGTTGAGGTCGCCATGGCGACTACGGGAAAGAGCAATGGTTACGCACGCGGTCAATCGTTGCAGGTGTTCTTGTCGTCTATCCTCAACTCTCACGAGAGAAGAGGAAGGGGTATATTGATTACCAAGTGCACAGGGCCACGCAGACAGAACAGTCAGGGTGCCCAATTTATTATACGCCATGACAGGAAAATGACAGAGCGCGTGCGGGGTTCATTTGCAATGTGAGCCCATCGGTTGAAATTGGCCCACATCATGAGAAATCCGGGGAAGATGGGGTAGTGTCCCCCAACCCTGGCCGTAGGATGCGGAGGATCGCAACGGAGGTCTTGGGGTTGTTGGAGATGGTTCCTAAGATGGAAGGTCATTTGGGCGATCGGCCACTCAGGAATACAACTCCGCTCACGGTAATAGCTACCCCGAGCCCGAGAAGCTTGTTTCAAGGTCCAGTACCAAGATTGGTCGGCAATGACTTGAGAGTCACCTTTTATCCACCACTAATACAAGTGAACTTGGTTGCCAGATTCATGAGCATGCATGTACGTGCGTCATTCTCTTTTACCGATGTCAAGTTGTGGTCTGCAGGTGGATCAGAAAGGGGGTTGAGAAGTCGATGCCGGCCCGGTTAACCGCTGGAAATTTCTAAGCAATGACCAGTCCTTTCGTGATGCCTTGTGAGTGGTCGCACCGGTGCTGACTCTTTGGGTCTTGGCTTCATAACTTTCTGTCTCTGCCTTCTTCCCTTCTTTTCTTCGTACTCTTCCTTCTTCTCATTGTTTCGTTAATCTTCATGTTTGTTCTAAACTTCATCAGCCTGATTTCGCCGTTTGTTATTATACGAGGTTCACCGCCACTGTCATTTGCTACACCTGCTTCATGCTATTGGGGAGACAACCTACATGGATACTTGGTTGATACCTAGTTTTCCTTTGCCTTTGAAAGCTGATTTGTGATTGGAAGTGCCCTGGTCTACCTGCCCCCTTGGTTGTGTTGTATGCCAACATGGTATAGTTTGCTTGATGCGTAGTAGACAGCGCGACCCCCCAACCGGACACCCCCCCAAACTGGACACGATCGACGACCACCACGCTTAGGTTTCAACCTGGTCCATCTGCTACAACCACGCAAACCGCTACTGAATTTAGAGTTTCTACATCTCCTCGGCCCGCCGAAGGCGATCCAGACCATGAATGATCATTTCCTGTTCCTGCTCAACGACTAGCTCCGGGTTACTCTGCCTGCCCCGCTTCCTCCGCTTGGGGAATCTCTCACTTGCTTCCTGAGCCGTAATTATATCCTCTACGCGCGCAAATGGGTCGTTAGGATCCTCTTTGACTCTGGTATTCGTGCGTTGCTTCTGAGCTTCCCGATCTCTGCGTGCGGCTTGCAGAGCCTCCTCTAAAGCGGCGATCTCCATGTTTTTCTTATCCAACACATCCCCAACCTTGGCAATGAGATGTCTTACGCTTCTGCTAGTCGGCGAGTCATGCTGCCTGGCCAAGTGGATGGCCTTCCGGATATCCTGACCTTGCTATGGAGTCCAGATAGTAGAGTTCTCGGTGCATAGCTGGCGTTTCGTAGGCGTAGATAGCTGCTCGGGGGGCGTCCTCTCTTCGACTATTGATTCTAGATCATCGAGGATTTTTGCAGGATTTTATAGCCAGATTCCGGTCTTTCTGAAGCCAGAAATTATGTCACGGGTCGTGACAGTGTGAGGTTCATGTGCGCATCTCCTGGTTCGACTGGACAGTTCAAACCACGGTCCCTCTTTTGAGGGTGTTACGCAGTGGTCAGTTGCGTCCACCCGTGACAAATTACGTTCCGAGCGCTTATGCCACGTCACGTGGCATCGCGGTAGCAGTAGAGGAACCTCTGTTTGTTGATCGAGGCCGTCGCTATGGCGGTTCTAAATACTCGCGTGTTTTAGCGAAAATACTCCTTGAGAGCCGAGAAAACGCTGCGATCAAGTGGCTAGGTCTTATTGCTTGTATAAGCTGGTAGATAGAGTAGTTGTACTTGGTTGGGATTGCTAAAACCATGATTTCCTCTAACGTGGGTGCCGTGCTCGTCGAGACTAAGGAGACGACAATCCGACGGGTTTGCCGGGTTAGTCTCTAGCAGATAGACGTGTTTGAACCAATATACGGCAACCCTGCTATTGCTCCAGCCTATAGCTGAGTACATATATCTCCAGGATGGCAGTGCTTCTTCGAAGCGGAGTTGTAGGGGAACTATTAGCCCTAGGGAGATGCCCCCGTGAAGATGATAACTGGGGACAGTCTCCTGCCCTCAGCAGTACCGCATTCGATAACAGAGACCCAGGCAGTGTCATCAGATACTATAACAATAGTATAACGAGTTATGGAGCTACTAATCACCGTTCTAGCGCGCATCTCCAACTCCTACATGCCATGATCGTCTATATTAGCGATGTTAGCTGGCTTGATATCTTTAGAGTGCAATTGCTTACGTAGAAGGTGAAAGAAGTCCTCGTAGTTAGCACGAGTAGAACCGCGAGTTCACGCCGAGTCTAGCAATATACCGGTTTTTGTGCTGACTGTAGGATTACGTTGTAGAAAACGGTCTACCTATCGCGCTCTAAGAGGACGATGATCTCTGCCCTCGGCTAGTACTGCTTCAGCAAAAGCTATAAGTAGACGACGACTCGGAGCTCTACCAGCGCTTTCCTCATTGATAGCCCAGTCGGCGACGAAGCTCTTCCTATAATGGAGAAAGCCGCTGGCCTAGAATCTGGCTCTTGCGACGCGTTTCTGCTCCGTGCATGTAGTCGGACAGCGTCGCCCTCGGGATATTCCATCGCCTCGACGCTATACGCAGGGAAACGCCATCCTGGATATTCTGAAGCGCAGATTGGATACACTGCTCTCTGAGGTTTACCATGATCTTAGTTTGAACAAATTTGAAGAGGAACTGAGTGAGAAAGGTGGTGTTGGAGGTGGTGTGCTTGGGTGGGTGATGACGATCGGCATCTCCGGTTGCAGGGGGTGTCCGGTTGGTGGGTCACGCTGTCTAGTACAAGACTCGTTATCTGACACTGTAGATCTTGATTTGGACGATGTTGTCCTGGCCTGCTAAGCGAAGCCAAGTCTTCGTGCGACCGGATTTCCCGGCGCCTCCCGCCCGGGCTGGCCCGGGCTGGCCCGGGGCCAAGCTCCGAAGTGGGGCCGAGCCGGCAGACCCCGGGCCCGGGTATCGCGCTCCACTATCCGGGCTAGGTTCATTATATTGCAAGGCTCAGGAGGAGCTGTAGGAACTAAAACACTGAGTACAGACACCTGATGCATCGTAGAAGAAAGTTATTTGTTTTAGTTGCATCATCGGAGTAACGCAGTGGCGTTGATTAGCATGGACGGCGATGTTTGCTGTCAGAATTTGGTGTATTAATGGGCGGAAATCCCAAGTCGACAGCGGTTTGAGATAAGCCCAAGGAATGAAGACCAAATTGAGATACACAAACTCGTTGTCTCACCGTCTGTCGGCTTAACATGCTAACGCTGATAGATTACCTAGAAACAGCCATCCGTGACACAAGAGATGACTAGCTAACTACTCACCGTCATCCGCTCTGCAGCACAATGACATTCGCAGCTACCGCTCGCCACGTACCCTACCCCCTCATACTCTGATACAAATCCCGCAACACCCCATCCTCATCCTGAAGCAACTCCTCCGGATGCCCCGCCTCAACAACCCTCCCTTTCTCCAGCACAACAACCAAATCAAAGTCCAGGATATGCTCCAGTCGATGCAGCACCTCAATGACCGTCTTGCCCTGCAAGTCCCGCGCCACAATCTCCCGCACCAGCATCTCGGTCTCGTGGTCCATGCTACTGGTGAACTCGTCCATGAGCACAATCTGCGAGTCGCCGCGTTGAAAGAGGGCACGGGCCAGGCAGAACAGTTGCTGCTGACCCATGGACAGGCGCTCTTCGGGGTTGAGCGGGCTGTCGAGCGTGACGGGCTCCTCTTCCTGCTTGTTCTTGTTTTCTTTTGGGTCTGACTCGCTGTCGTCAGTCTTAGACGACTTCTTGGCCTTCTTCTTGTTCTTTTTGTTTTCCTTGGCGGCGGAAGCCTTGGTGGCAGGCGGGAGCTCAGTGACCTCAGCGATGGACGAGGTGGAAAACCCGCGAATCGAAGAGGAGGAAGAGGAACCGGAGGACTTGCGGGCAAAGAGCGCGTCCCAGATGCCGACCTTGCGCAGATAGGACTCGATGAGCGCATCGGTTTCTTCTGGCGTGCACGACGGGCTGACCGCGTCGTCCCACATGAGCATGTTGGCGCGGATTGAGCCGTGGATGAAGAAGGACTTTTGCGGGAGCGTCATGATGCGTTTACGCAGGGCGTCGCGGGAGATACGGCTGATGTCCTGGCCGTCGATGGTGACGCTGCCCGAGTTTAGGTCAAGGCAACGTAGGAGGGTGGCAAGGAGCGACGATTTGCCGCTGGGCACATGTGAGTTATTGCTCGTCCGGGAGCACGATGTTACCTACCTTCCACTGCGACCACAGATGGCAACCTTCGTTCCAGGGGCGATGTACAAGCTAACGTCGTAGACGGCGGGGGGCAGTTGCGGGCTATCGGGGTCAGTCGCGAGGCATCATGCTTGGCCGGAAACCTACCTGTACGAAGATGAGACATGCTGAAGCTGAATCCCTCCTCGACTCGGCCAGTTGGGATAAGGAGAGGGAAGGGGTTGCTTCTCCTCATGCTCCACTTCCTTGTTGAAGCGTCTGATGCGCGCCACGGCGCCGATGGACGTCTCAAGATTGGCCCAGAAAGTGATGAGGTATTTGAAGCTGGTGCTGAGCGAGATCTGTAATATCTCAGTAACTGAAAGCTTCTCGAGTTGCGCAGCACTTACCAAGTTCACTAACGCCAGACCTAGGAAGCCGAGCGACTGCGACGACCTGAACGTGACGGCCAGCGTGGTAACAAGAATCGCTAGGAGCGTGACCACAAAGTCCAGAATCATCTTGAGCCAGACCTGGACTGATACCAGCATGTAGTGCGCTCGCTGCGAATAGTTCAACAGCTCCTGGTTTCGGAGGGAGAATTCCCCAGTACGGCCGAACGCTCTGATGGACACGATGCCGTTGATGGTCTCCAACAAGAAAGCAGAGAGCGGGGCTTTGGCTTCGATATCCATGAGACGAAGCTGTTTCGATGTTCTAAGATAGAACTTCTGGATGACCCAGAGCATGCCGATGAGGATGGGAATGGAGATAGACACGTATCTGGAGGATATCATGACGATGATAGTCTCAGCGCAGACACCGAAGAAAGCTTAATGATAAGCCACACATATTAGTAAGTTGATCCTGGCCACAACTGAGAACGCCGAGGACATGTTCCTTACAGGTCGTGGTGTTGACCAGTGCCATGGGTAGCTCATCGTCGATGAGCAAGATGTCTTGGATGAACCTGCTGGTGCGTTAGGCATGCAGGGCTCTGGTAAGGAGAAAAACGTACCTGTTCGCGATCGTGTTGGACCCCACAGAAACGACGTAGGTGATGGACGCCCTAGCAAGGTTAACCTTAACCCTCAACAGGCTAACCGGGACTCACTTCATCAAGGTTTCCAGTTGCCCAAGGTACAATCTTAGGGATGATGACGGGAGGAGGACGTCGAAAAAGAACCTGGAAGATAGTGCATCAGCAGTATTCCCGGATAATTCACGGGATTCAACGTACACGCAGATCCCACCTAGAAGAGAAACGCCTCCGACGATTAGACCGGTGAAGATGCCGATATAGTACGCCAGGGACTTTTGGTCGCTCTCCGCCCACATCTTGAGCCAAACAGCTGCAGCCATGTCAGCATCTCGGCCTTTCTCACAATCCTGCCGAAGAAGACTCACTCTCAAACGACCTCCCACCAGCCAAGACGGCCGCCAACACAAAGAACAACGAGATTCCGGCAACACCACACGACTTGAGGAAGTACCCGTAGACACCCCACTCCGACGGCGCGCGACTTTCGTCGATCTCTCTCTTGTCCAATGGGACATTCTTGAGCACAACCCTGCCGTCGCTCATGACCTCGACGGAATCCGCTGCGCTGCTAACCGCCTTTGGCGCCGCCACGCGGGAAAGGACCGAGTCATCAAGAGCACCGCTGCTGAGGAGCTCGTCGTGGGTACCCTGGTGCTTGATCATGCCGTTGTTGACGACGAGAATCGTGTCAAACCGGGGAAGGAGTTGGGCTTTGGGAATGCGTCAGCATCTAGAAGTGAGCTGGAGCAGGGCTACGTAATGCGGCCTACTAGAGTGCGTGACCAACACGGCCGCGCAGTTCAGTTTGGCGAGGAGACCGTTCTCGGAGAGAATTGCTGAGAAGATGTGGGTCGCTGATTTGCGGTCAAGACCGCTGAAGATGTCGTCCATTAGGAGGAGGTCTGGCTTGCTGTAGACGGCGCGGGCAAGTGCCTGTAGCTGTCAGAACGTTGTGTTTAGTTACTTGAGAGCCCCAACCAGACTTACCACACGATCCTTCTGTCCCCCACTCAACGCCGATCCACCACTTCCAACTCCGGTCTTGTCTCCCTCTCCCAAGCCAGCGATGTCTTGAGCCAGAGCACATGCATCGATTACCCGGTTATACCAATCTGGGTCAAAGGGCCCGGTGCCGACGATGTTTTCCTTAACGCTTAGATCAAGCAGCCAGGGCTCTTGGTCGCAGAAGGCTACTTTGACACCCCGCCGAATCTGCCGGGTGCCGGAGACGTTCTCAATCTCGCCAAGAATGGCCTTGAGGAGGGTGGACTTTCCAGAACCAACGCTGGGCATGAGTGGTTAGTCGGATGCAGGGCCGCGGGATCAACGGTGGAAACGGAAATACTTACGGTCCAATAACGGCGGTAAACGAATTCGGCTGAATGGTCAATGACATGACGTACAGCGCAGGCGCTTCGCTGACCTTCCAACAGAAAGAGGCATCCGAGATCTCAACCAGCCCAGCCATCGTGCTGTACCGAGGGCAAAGATCTCGCAGAACCGGACCCTGAGGGAAGAAGGAATGGAACTGATTCATGGTTACCCTTTGCTCACGCTTGAGGCTAAATGAGCTCTGGGAGGATGCCTCTGAACTGGCAAAGGAACTGTTGCCGTAGCCGACCACTCGTTCTTCGTTCAGCAAGTCCTGCACTCGCCCCAGACACTTGAACATGGAAACGAGGGCGGGTGTTCCCTGGATTAGGAGAAAGAGAGGATCGAGGGATATGCGGAGGAGAGCCAGGGAGGCAAAGAGGGTTTGGAAGGTGAGCGGGGTGCCGTAGATTTTGCTGACGATCGCGAAGCCACCATAGGCAACCAAGATCGAAAGCTCGGTTGATGCAGCGGCTAAACTCGTGGTCAAAATGGGTTTCATTGTATGGGCCATAGGAGGGACTTACAAAGGGTGATGATGATGGACAGGATCCGTCGAAATCGCCTATGTCCGGTTAGTCGTGTCGAAGTTGCCCTGCGGTAGCCTCTCGCTCACCTTCCGAGCTCGACCTCTGTCATGCGTAGTTTCTGCAATTCCTGGGTGTATTCTGGCGACAAACCGAGCATCTTAACCTCTTTGAAGCCCGATATCATGAACATGGTAGACTTGACCCGCTTCTCGGTTGCGGCGAGCCAGGCAACCTGCCGTGGCCCGAGGGGCGCACTTGCAATGCCAGCGAGGATCATCATGACTGGTGCGAATCAGCTAGTTACAACATGATATGTATTGTCTCTCGGAAGTAGGTACTTACCCAGCGTGCAAAGAAGCGGTGCGAGAAATCTGAGAAAGTTAGCGTTGAGAAGAAGGTCCAAACTCCAAGGAGATACTTACGCAAGTTGAATCTTGCGATACAATAGATAAACTGCAACGGCAACAGTAACGAGACTGGCCCATATATCGTGTAGGATCTTGCTACCTTCCATAATATGTTGCATATCCACGTTGATGAGTGTAGCTGCGTTCCCGGCGTTGAGCGCAGCCAGTCTCATCTTCAGCAACTGCCGGTAGCACGAGTCCACCAGCTGGCTGCGCATCTCAAGCGCCAGCTTGTTGCAGGCATGGGCGTACCACGCGTTGAAGAGGGCCATGAGTGTGTAGAGCACCGCAAAAGCGCCAATCAACGCGTGTCCAACATCTATACGCTGCTCGTAGCCGCCACCCTGGACGAACGTGATGATGCGCTCCAGCAGCATAGGCTGCGTGAGGGTGAGAGCTACGATGATGGCGCGGGGAATGATCGGGATAAGAAACTTGGCCGGCATAGACTTGAATAGCGTTGATAGCAAGGCGGATCCGGCGGATTTGTTGGCGTTTCGCGCCCAATGGCCACGGAAGCGCTCTCGCAGCAGCTCCGCAGACTCGTCATCGCGAGGACCAGACAAGTCCGATGGGACGAGGTACCTAGAGAAGCCTAGGAAGAAGTTAAACACCATTCGAAAGCAGTTAGTAAGGTGGGAGATGGCTGGACAAACCGTTCCAGAGCGTCGGACCCAGCCAGAAGAACATTGACCGGCCGTAGAGTCCAGCCAGTTGTTCAGTGGTGTACTTCTCTCTGGCTCGCGGGAAAATGAGCTGATCCTTCCTTGCCGCCTCGGCAATGGCTAACAGCACCTTGACAGCCAATGTGGCTGTCTCGGCCGCAGCGAGCTGCGTATGAGCCCAAGTGGGCATCAACCAGAGCGTCCGGGCGCGGACAACATCGAAGAGAACTGTGACCAGCAGATAAAGTTCGAGGATGAAGCTGGGAGCCACACGGAACACATGTTCAAAGTAACTGAGGACAGACAGCGGGAAAACAGCGACAAAGTTCAGCGCTGCGGCCGCCAAGGTCAGTCTCGTCCTGGGAGCGGTGGTGCCCGGCAGCGCCCAAAGCATCAGAATAGCCAGTTTGAGAAGACCCAAGGCGGCGATTAAGCCCTGCGTTCTGTTAATTCTGAGATCAGGAAAAAGCATATTCAGGGCGTGACTCACCTGTTTCCAGGGGAGAAGAACTCCATTGCTTGCTTGTCTCGGCCGACCGAAGAGGAAGGCCACTTGGAGTGCTGCTGCGAGAATGAGCAGCGCTGTGGGCAAGATGGACAATATGGATTCTTCGAACGAGACGGTAAAGTCGAGGCCGCCACGGCAGGAAGGCCCAGCCCAAGGGCCCCATGTCGCATCGAGGGGGCAGTCCATGATCTGCGCTCCAGTCAAGCTCGAACTGGCGTCTGGTCAGCCAGGGCAGCGGGACAACTTACTCAGAGATAGGAAAGACAAACCAGGTGGACTAAGTAAGAACGAGGGCGGAAGTTTGTGACTCGAGTTAACGAGCTGAACGACATGCCCCTTGCTTCTGGGGCTCACGGTGACGAGTCTTCGAAGGGAAGAAGTGGAGGTTGGAGCTCGTGAGGAGTAGGGTCCAACCAGGAGGGAAGGGAACGGACAGGGAGGGGAGACCGACACTCTTCAGCTTGATGTACCTAATGTGTCCGTCTATCATCAAAATCATGGCATTTAGCCGAGGCAGTTGGGAAGGGTAGTGATGCCCTATCAGACAGGTAGTCTAGAATGTGACTGCGGCCTGTTGAAGGTGATGCTATTTCTAGAAGTCTCCATAGTCGAGCTTGGAGAGCGCAGGGAACCGGGGTGAAGAGCCCGAAGGATGACAGTCCTCAGCATAATGCCCGATGGAGTGGTGGAGGCGACAAGACTGGCTATGGCGGGTCGTTTCCACAGCATCGACCGCCGGACATATCCCACCCCGGCTGCAGCGTGAAGCCGGAAGACACCGCAGCGGACATATTTTGAGTCTGTACTAGTACGTCAGCCGCACAGGGCAGAATGTTGCTGCCGCGCTCAGACATGGGAGGAAGCATGGCTGCCGAGCTGTCAGCCAAGGCGGACGGCGGTGGCGGGGATTCCAGGGAATCGGAGTCGTGTCATCGAATGGGCGACATTGCGACATTGTGGCGGCGCGGATCGTTGTGTCACTCGAATCGTTCTGCGAGCGCGCATATGTTAGGGTGTGGTGCGCTTGAGGCGTGGCAAACGACGTTGGGAGAGTGCGGAGCAGCGATCGGTGTTTTTTCTTAGATCTGGGCTGTGGTACGGAGGTAAGAGTGGCTTGACCCAGAGGTCGATCTCGAAACAAGCGTGGCTTCCCCGGCCCCAGCTGTGGTGCGGGGGTCGAATAAGCTTAATTGGAACAATGATGTTTTAATTGGACACAGGCAGCAGGAAGCATTTCCACCATCTAAAAACAGAAGCGGCCCCAGAAGCCAAGAGTACGCCTCTTCACCTGAGATTGCACGACGGCTGTCAACCTCAATGCCAATGGGCTAGAGTGGCTCATTGAGTCTCCAGACGATCAATCCAAAGTAGCCCAAATAAGCTGACAGCACCTGCTTTTCTGCCCACATTTTTCGAAGCCAAGAAATGACTCCACCAGAGCCCAGTCCCAGAAGGTACAGTACTTGCGTGCAATAAAAATTAGAGGCTGATATGCCGATGCTGTGCAACCACTGCAACTGCACTCGACACTCGGTACCCGAAATGTTCCATCTGCAAACAACGGAATTCAATTAAAGTACCTCACCACAACGTACGACGTTGCAACAGCCTCATTGACGACATTGGAGCTTTAGATCCGTCCTACACCTGGCATCCAGCATTCCAGAATCCTATTCGAAACGTCAACTGGCGGAATCGGCTACAGGCGACGGCAGCTCTCAGTCCATTTAAGGCGAGCCCAGTCCAAAGGGCAATGCAATGGACCGCAATTGGGGGTCGGCGGGATGGTCGAGACCGTCCCAACTCCTTCTGGCTCGACCTATCCAGACTTGGCAAGGCGTGAGCGTAAGCTGTCATGTGGTGGCGCAGTGACTTTCTTCACCTCGGGCACATTTCCATGTCCATCCCTCCGCGAAGTCGCATTCAGCTGCCGGAAACCCAGCAAAACCTCGCCCGTCAGGGATCCGCGCAAGACGACACTCCGGACGGTCTCCCCGGTTTACACCTACAAGCCCGGCCGAGGCAAAAATAGCTCATCCACATCGTCGATACTTCTCATCTATCCAATCGCTCATTGCCCCTCCGAGATGCCGCGCCTCCACAGAATTCCCCACTACTCTCCGTCGTCTGATGTCGGACAACCACCATCATGCCCTTGCAGTGGGCCATATCGTGATTGGGATCTAACAACTCAACATGTCATACGGCTCAACATGCCCAAGAGCAGGGGATGAGCAGGAGGCGAAGTCTAATATTGGATTCGGGACGGTTGCATTCAAGATATCACATTCACCACCATACATTACAGCACGGGGCGTTGTCAACCGCTTCACTTGTATTCAGCCCACGACCCCGGTCAACTTTCGGACCACTGGCTGTTATCCACATTGCTCAGCTAGCAGTGTCCCGTTCACCTCTCCGGGCCTCAAGGTGCGGACGACCTCACTATCAGCAGCCGAGCCTCAGCCCACCTGGCTCATGATAAACCCAAGGAGCTCCTGTACTAATCGCATTGCTCCATCGACGATACGCGGCGACACTCAACTCCTGAGCATCACCATCGCCAACACACGCCGGCTGAATTCTCAACACCCCCCCATTTCACCGGAGACAGGCGAGTGCATACCGAGCCTCGACGCTTTACCGCCCGATTCTCGTCGTCTTGCTGAGAACACGTCCGTGGGGTGCCGCCCTATTGATACCACCAAGAAGCTTCTCCATCACCGATTCGAAATCTAGCAAACGATTCAACTATAGGCTCTCCTCATACCCTCGATCCGCTTCCAGTTCTTCCTACCATCCACGGCAAGATCGTACACTCCTCCGTTACCACCCTCCTTTTACAGCAACTCCTCAAACGTAAGCAAACAGTATACTTCGGTTCAACAGAAAATGTCGTCCTTCTGCTAACAAACAATGCAGGGTTAGATTGTACGACCACTAGCGCAATGCACTCCTCTAGACTGTCCAACGACATCACCCGGAAGGCTTTCTGGGTCCAACGGCTCCAAGTCGTCGAAGCGGCGCCTGATGGACCTCTCTTCTTTGACAAGCTGGAAACCACACCCTCCAACCACACGCCATTGGCCGTCGGGCCTGAAGGGTATGCCCGCACCAAGGCAGTCATGGCTGTCGACACGAGCAATCTACAAGAGGCTGCGTCGATGCACCACCTATCTGAGGATACGCTCATTCTTGCCGCTTGGACCATTCTTCTTCGGTCGTATTCCGGCGAAGATGCACCTGTGAGCTTCGGCGTGTGCCTCGACAGGGAGCGAGCAGCCTGGCTCTCGACCATGAGCCTGGCTGGCAATGACAGCCTGCTTAGCGCCATGCGGGCCGCCGAGCAGGACATGAAGCTGACCATGAGCCACACCTTGACGTTCCACTCCCTCGGCGCGTTTGCGGAGGCGGCGAACTATCGTACTATTGGGACCGCTGTCTATGTGCATTCTTTCAGATCCAAATTTCCCAAGATGCATTTGCCTGTGAGTCTCTCGACAGATGAGTCGAGTTAAGCACTGATGTGGCTGACGCTTTAATTCCAGTCGATGGCAACCGTGTTCGTCAATGTCGCCCAAGGGACGATGGTCCATGTGCATCTCTGTTTCCGCAAGGACGTCCTCTCCGAGGCGAGGGCCGCCAGCGTCATCGACAATTTCGCGCACGTGCTCAATGTATTGACTCTGAAGTTGCGTTGCGTGGCCCAATTCGACGCCGACCATCTGCTCGTCAATACCATCGACACCGTCAGCCGCAATGACTACAACCGCATCGTCGAGTTCAGCGCCCCGTTGCCCCTAAGGCTCGATGACTGCGTCCACGACCTTGTTCTTACGAAATGCGCCAAACCCGATAATGCTGGCAGAGTCGCCGTCGCGGCTTGGGATGGAAGCTTTACATACGGCGAACTGGCTCAGCACGTTCTTCGCCTGGCCAGTGTCATCGCCAGCGCGGCACATCAGCTTAACGCACGGGCTGAAGGCAGGAAGCTTCTCGTGCCTTTCTTCCTGACCAAGTCAAAGTGGACACCTGTGGCCATTCTCGCCATCCTCGCTGCGGGCGGTGCATGTGTCCCCCTCGAACCCAGCCATCCCGCTGCCCGTCGCAACGATATCCTGAGCCAGCTGAATTCCCCGATTGTTCTGAGCAACATGACTCTTCGCCAAACCCTAGCCGACAGCCTGTCCCTCCAGACTCCCGTCAGGTACATCCTGTGCGTCGACAGCGTCGACCAGAGCTCATTCCCGGCTGTTGCCCTCCCATACGTCCAGCCTGAGGATCTTTGCTGGATTATCTTCACTTCCGGCAGCACAGGTTCGCCGAAGGGCGTCAAGTGGCAGCATAATGCCCTTGCCACCAACATTTGGGAGCATGGGCGCGAATTTCATATGAACGACCGCAGCAGGGTTCTCCAATTTGCGTCTCATGTCTTCGATATCTCCGTGTTTGAGCTCGTTACCCCACTCGTCCATGGTGGGTGCGTTGTCATTCCCTCGGACAATGACCGTACCCAGCCGGACAGGCTGGCAAAGTTCATGGAGAGCATGGGCGTTAACTGCGCGCTTTTTGCTGCATCGTATGCCCGTCTCCTCAAGCCAGAGTCCGTGCCAACCCTCCGAACGCTCATCCTCGGAGGGGAATCGATCGGACAGGACAACATCGACAAGTGGACCCCGACCCTCGATCGCTTCATTATCGGCTATGGGTCTGCCGAGACCTGCATCAACTGCGCTAAGAACGAGTTTTCTGTCCAGACACAGGCGAAAGAGCCCTGGAAGGAGAGTCTCGGACGTGCCATCGGCGGCCGCATGCTGATTGCAGACCGGTCCAACAGCGACAAGCTGGTCCCCATTGGTGCGGTCGGCGAGATCGTCGTCGAGGGCCCGATTCTGGCGCAGGGCTATCTCCATGATGATGTCAAGACATCCAAGGCCTTCATTGAGAACCCTGCTTGGGTGCGCAAGACACACTTCTACCCTGCCAGCTCGCGCCGCCGTTTCTATCGGACTGGCGATCTCGGCCGCCAGGCCATGGACGGGTCCGTCTCGTTCGTTGGCCGCGCAGACTTCCAGGTCAAGATTCGTGGCCAGCGCATGGAGCTCGACGAGGTGCGCTTCCACGTCGTCAAGGCCATGCCCGAGGCGGTCGACGTTCATGTTGATGTTGTGAATCCGGAGGGTGAAAAGGCTCTCGTGGCGTTCCTCTCTTTCGGCCGCAACAGTGATGATCAAAAGGGCGTCCAGATCCATCACCTTGACCAGAGTCAATCGATTGCTCTGCGTGCCATGATGGGCACGCTCCGTGAGAAACTGCCCGCCGCAGCCGTCCCGTCATTCTTCATTCCGACAACAAGCTTCCCTTACTTGGTCTCCGGAAAGGTAGACCGCAAGCAGCTCCTTGACTTCGCCAACCGGTCGTCGATTGAGCAACTCATCTCCTACTCCGGTCTCATCTCTCAGATAAGCTCTGAGGTGTTCGCTCCTGGCAACAGCACCGAAGAGCTCCTACTCTCGTGCTGCCGAGAGATCCTCAAACTTCCATCCCTTGGGCCGGATGACAACTTTCTGACCTCTGGTGGCGACTCGATCTCGGCGATCAAGGTGGCCTCCGCTGCTCGCGATTATGGTGTCAGCATCAACGTCGCTGACCTCTTCAATGCTCCCACCATCCGAGCCTTGGCTCGAGTTGCTACTGGCGTGGAAGGCTGTGTTGAGGATGAAATTGACATTCCCGTCGCTTTGGGCTTGCTTCCAAGAGATCTTGTCGACGAGATCGTGCTGGATGTCAAGGCTCGGAGTCCGGCTCATGACGAGGTCCTTGACGTATACCCCTGTACACCGCTTCAGGAAGCCCTCATCACCGCCTCTAGTATTCGTTCTGGCGCTTACGTGGCACGGCATACTGTGGAACTACCTGTGCATGTCGACCTCCATCGCTTCAAAGCTGCCTGGTCTGCGGTGATCCAGCGCCACGACATCCTGCGGACTCGCATTTTTGAAAGCCCTCATGGCGCCATTCAGGTTGTTTATGCCTCCGGTGTCCCATGGTACACTGGATCCGACCTCGGCGCATATTGCGAGCAAGATAGGTCACTTCCAATGGGCTTCGGCGACAGCCTCGTGCGACTTGGCCTGGTTGGCCGGGCGTTCATCTTTACTATCCACCACTCGCTTTTCGATGGGTGGTCTATCACTCGTCTGTTCGAGGACGTTGAGCGGGAATATGCCGGTCTCGATGTCCTCGAGGTGCATCCGTATAAGCTGTACATCCAGCACCTGTCACGCCTCGACACCGAGTCCCCAAGGCAGTTCTGGGCTACCAAGCTGGCATCTGACCGGGGACTTGCCGCTTGCCACTTCCCACAGACGCTCAGCTCGTCCGTCACCCCGGCACCCGACTCCGAGGTGAAGATGAAGCTTGCCGTGGCGGACAATGCCAAGTCTGAGTTCACCCTGCCGACTCGCATCCGCGCTGCGTGGGCGCTCCTTATGGGCCGCTACCTTGACTCCCAGGACGTCATCTTCGGCGAGACATTCTCCGGGCGGTCCTGGAACTCGAAATACGTGCAGGCGATTGCCGGTCCTACCATCTCAACCGCACCTGTTCGTATTACTTGGGACGTCAACGACACTATCGAAGCCTTTCTGCGGACCATTCAAAGCGACGTCCTTCAGTTCGACGCCTACGGTCATCTCGGCGTCCAGACCATCTCAAGTCTGAGCAACCATGCTGCTGAAGCTTGCCAGTTCCGGCACCTTATCGTCATCCAACCCAGACGGTCATCCCTGGCGTCATTCCTGGCGTCAGATGGAGACGACCGG
Source organism: Parathielavia appendiculata (assembly GCF_033297405.1). Classification (NCBI taxonomy): domain Eukaryota; kingdom Fungi; phylum Ascomycota; class Sordariomycetes; order Sordariales; family Chaetomiaceae; genus Parathielavia; species Parathielavia appendiculata. The sequence goes on from NW_026944221.1 coordinate 337,864, forward strand.
CATCGGCCACGAATAGGATTGGAGAAAGCCTCTCTTGACTTGAGAGAGTACCACAGCTACGCCTTCAACATGGACTTTACCTTGGAGGACGATGGGATTACGGTCACGACTACCTTCGACTCCGCAGTATTCGCCAAGCAGCAGATTCAGCACCTGCAGTCGCAGTTCGGCCATGTCCTCAACCAGATCTGCCGGGCACAGGATCTTGCCAAGGAGACCATCAATGGCATTGACTACGCTTCGGGGAAAGATCGCGAAGTGCAAATCAGAAGCAACAACCGACAAAATCTGCAATACGAACGCTCTACTCTCATCCAGGCCTTGGAACGCCATGTGTGCAGCCAGTCGACTGCGCCAGCCGTTCACGCTTGGGACGGGTCTCTCAACTACCGTGAGCTTGACCGTGGCACAGCTGCCCTGGCAAACCATCTCAGCGCCATCGGCGTTCGGAAAGGGGATCACGTCCCGTATTGCTTCCCCAAATCCGTATGGACAACCGTGTCCATCCTTGGCGCTCTCAGAGTTGGTGCCATCGCCATCGCGCTTGAACCCTCCCACCCCGACTCCGGCATCTTAAAGATACTGTCGCAGGCGAAGCCAAAAGTGGTACTGTGTGCCCCCAGCTTCTTCTCCAGGATCAAATCCCTGGGCTTCAGACCGTTCGCTGTCGAGGAGAACGCCATCCGCAGCATATCTCAACGGGCGATCAAGAAGCGGTACTCTGTGCAACCCAACGACATCGCATTCCATGTTATGACATCTGGAAGCACTGGTGAGCCCAAGGGCATCCCTTTGGAGCACAACGCCATCTGCATCATGGCCAAGAAGCACGGAGAGGTGATGAACATCAACAAGAGCTCTCGGATCTTCCAGTTCGCTGCCCACGTCTTCGATGTCAGTATCGGTGATCTCGCCATCTCCCTCTATCACGGCGCGTGCCTATGTGTTCCGTCCGACCACGACCGAATGAACAACCTCGCGTCAGCCATCAACAAGTTCCGAGCCAACCGCGCTTGGCTCACCCCCACGGTCGCGAGTCTCATATCTCCAGCAGACTGCCCAACCATGGAATGGCTCTCGGTTGGTGGCGAGCAGCTGACCCAGATGTGCAAGGACATCTGGGATGGTGTCGCCCTTGTCAACGTGTACGGCCCAGCTGAGGTCACCAACCTGGGAACTGCAGTCAGGGTGTCTCGTGACCTACCTATCACCAACATTGGCCACGCTAACGGCACCCGAGTCTGGATCTGCGAGCCTGGCAACCCCCAGAAGCTTGCCCCTACGGGATGCATCGGCGAAATCGTCTTTGAAGGACCGAATGTCACTCAGGGATACTCCAACAACCCCACGCTGACGGAAGCCGCTTTTCCGGATATTCTATCGTGGGCGCTTGGCGAGGGCCCGCAGAAGCCGGCGCGAATGTATCGCACTGGAGATCTCGCGCGCCTCAACGTGGACGGCTCCATCGACTTCCAGGGACGACGAGACACTCAGATCAAACTGAGGGGTCAGCGCATCGAGATTACCGCCATCGAAACAGCTCTGCAGGCCTCGATTGAGGAGCCAGTCGAGCTAGCCATCGATGTGCTGGACCGTTCGGGCGTCGGCCGTGACGCTTTTCTCCTTGCTTTCCTTCATCTCCCCCAGAGGCTAACGGACCAAGCTAGCCCTTCGCTAGATCTCTTCGCTACCATTGACATCAAGACGCTGGTTGCCGACATCCGTTCGAAGTTGTCCCAGGCGCTCCCTCCGCACATGATTCCGACCTTGTTTATTCCCCTGAACCGACTACCCAAGTTGGTGTCAGGAAAGATCGACAGGAAGACTCTTCGCCTCGCAGCTTACAAGCTGACGGACGAGGTGATGAGCTCTTACAAGCTTGGTCAGAGTGTTGCGAAGCCACAGCCGTTGACCCAAGAGGAGTCCGCAATGCGGAAGCTCTGGGCCAGTGTGCTTCGCCTTCCTGAGACCGAGATCGGGATGGACGACAATTTCGTAAGTCTTGGAGGCGACTCGATAACTGCCATCAAGCTTGTTGTTGTGGCCAGGGCACAGGGACTCACAATCTCTGTCGCCACCATCTTCCAGCATGGTACCATCTCCAGCCTTTGCGGGTCAATAGTCAAGCCGGCGAAAGTCGATGAGGTCGCTTCTATCCCTCGTACCAAGCTCCAACACCCACAACTCGCAGATATCGCCCTGCAATGTGACGTTTCGGAGGACGATATCGAGGACATCTTTCCCACCACTGCTCTCCAGGAAGGGATGATGATGCTAACGGAGAAGAACACCACCGCATACATCGCCCATCACGTCATGCCATTGCCGAGCTGGGTCGAGACGTCGGTCTTCCACCGCGCCTGGCAGGTGGTTACAGACGAGAACGCCATCCTAAGAACACGGATCATTCCCGCTGGACTGCAGGTGGTGCTTCGGCCAGCCCCAGTCCAGTGGACACCGTCTACAGCAGGTGACTTGAGCGCCTACATCCGTGATATCCGCCAGCAGAAGATCGGCTTTGGGACTGCCCTGACGCGCGTCGCCATCCTTCAGAACCCTCCTCGTTTCGTGCTTACCGCACATCACTCTATCTACGATGGCTGGTCCATGGGGTTGCTTGGTAATGCCATTACCGTGGCATACAAGAACTTGACGCGCGGAAGCCTGCCAGCGACGTACCCGATGGATCAATCCACAAAAATCACCTTCCACTCGTTTGTCGACTACATCGCCACCGTCGATAAAAACCAGGCCAGAGACTTTTGGCGCAGCCAACTCGATGGCTCTGACCCAGCTTATTTCCCTCCATCACTACCCTCCTCTTATCAGCCTCTCGCAGATTCCCTTCTTGAGCGGAGAGTCGATTTCCCCAGGGATCCCAAGTCAACTTCCACCTCGTCAACTCTCATCCGCGCGGCCTGGGCCCTGCTTATTTCGGCATTCACGGGCTCCCATACAGATGTGGTCTTCGGCGCGTCGGTCACCGGCCGCAGTGCTCCACTTGATGGCATTCTCACGCTGATCGGGCCAACACTCGCCACTGTCCCGTTCAGGGTCGTCCTGAACTGGAAGGAGCCAATCCAAGCACTCCTGGATCGCGTTCAGCTGCAGTCCTTCGCCGTGCTGGAGTTTGAGCAGTATGGTTTGCAGAACATCAAGAAATCCGTCCCCTCGGCTGCCGCGGCCTGCGAGTTTCAAAGCCTCCTGGTCGTCCACCCTGAGTTGGAGACAAACGACGCTGCCGGTCAGCTGGTGTGGAGTTCCGAACGGTCGACGTCGGACTTCTTGACGAATGCGCTAACCGTGGAATGCCAACCTACTGGCTCACAAATGCTCCTCACGGCGTCTTACGACTCCTCGATTATGGACGAGCGACAAATGGGCCGTATGCTCTCGACATTTGAGCACATTCTCTGCCAACTCTGCCAGGGCGAGCTTAATAAGAGCCTCCGCCTCGATCAGATCGACACCGTCAGTCCTAGCGATCGTGCCGAGATCGCTGCCATCACGAAGCGGCTCCCGCCTCTCATACAAGACCGGGTACACGACATGTTTGCGCGGCAAGCGGCCGCTACTCCGAACGCGCTTGCGGTCTCTGCCTGGGACGGCGATCTCACCTACCACCAACTCGACGAGCTGTCTGACAGGCTCGCTTGCCACGTTCGGTCACTTGGTGTCGGTCCCGAGTGCTTCATCCCCTTTGCTTTCGAGAAGTCCAAGTGGGTACCGGTGACCCAGCTGGCTATCCTCAAGGCGGGAGGCGCCTGTTGTCCTCTCGATCCGTCTCAACCACTCGACCGCCTGCAAAGTATCATCGAAACTATCGAGCCGAAGGTTGTCGTGACGTCCACTGTTCACGCCGATCTCTTGGTGTCTTGCAGCCAGGTGGAGCACTTCGTGGCTGTTTCCCAGACGCTGATGGACCGTCTTCCCAAGCCCAATGGCCCGGCAGCGGACCCACGGACTTCGTCCAGCAATGCTTGCTACGTGATTTTCACGAGCGGAAGTACAGGGACGCCGAAAGGGGTAGTCTGGGAGCATGCTACACTTTGTAGCAGCATGGCTGAGCACGGTGTAGCCTTCAACTACGCCACCGAGTCCCGAGTCTTGCAGTTTTCGAGCCACACCTTCGACGTCAGCGTGTCGGAGCTCCTGACCACCCTTGTCTTCGGTGGTTGTGTTTGTATCCCTGACGACTTCACGCGTCTTAACGGTATTGCCAACTTCATGAGAGAAAAGCGTATCAACTGGAGCTTCTTCGTCCCATCTTTTGCTCGGCTCATGGACCCAGCCTCCGTCCCGGGACTCAAAACGATTGTCCTCGGAGGAGAGGCGCCCGGAAAGGACAATATTGAGCGCTGGTCGGGAAAATTGGGCCTCGAGCTCATCGTTACTTACGGCCCGGCCGAGAGCTGCATCTACTGCGCCAAGAACAGCGTCAATGGCCCGCAGATCGATGGCAGCATTGGCCATTCCATCGGAGGCATTATGTGGATTGCTGACCTGGGTCGTCCCACCGAGCTCGCCCCTATCGGCGCGGTCGGCGAGATTGTCATTGAAGGCAGTATTCTCGGCCGCGGTTATCTGAAGGACCCAGGCAAGATGGCATCATCATTCCGGCCGATGCCTGTCAAGTGGGCCAACGGCCGCAGCTCGCGTGTCTATTATACGGGTGACCTCGGCCGCGTCAACTCCGACGGAACGATCAGTTGCCTGGGACGCAGGGATGACCAGGTCAAAATTCGTGGCCAGCGTGTTGAACTTTCTGACATTGAGTATCACCTTCGCAAGGATGAGCGTGTGCGTCAGGCGCTCGTCCTTTACCCTCGCTCAGGTCCCTGTGCCAACCACCTCGTCGGCATTCTTTCCATGGTCCGCGATAAGCCTACGTCCGATCTGGCCTCCTCAGCAGATATCGCCCTCGCCAATTTTGAGGACTGGGTCCTGGTGGCGGATATCCAGGATCGGTTATCCCAACAGGTTCCGGTCTACATGATTCCTGTCATTTGGATCGTCCTCAACGCAATCCCGCTCATGCCAGCATCTCAGAAAGTTAACAAGAAGATGGTGAACGAGTGGGCAAAGACTATGGACCAGGCGACTTACGAGCAGATTGCGAGGCTCTCAGCCGGCGGCAGCAGCTCTGATAATGCTCCTGCCATGAGGACTACCCTGGAGGAGCAGGTGCGCATCATCTGGAGCGACATCCTCAACGTCGCGCCCCAGACCATCGGACAGAACACTTCTTTTCTCAGAGTTGGTGGTGACTCCATCTCAGCTATGCAGGTCGTCACGCGGTGTAGGAACGAGGGGATAATGGTCACCGTCCAGGATCTCCTGAAGTCCAAGACAATCGCTGATTTCTGCGAGAAAGCCACGACGGTAAAGCAGGCGACACTCACCACCCTTGTCGAGGAACCTGAATCCGAGACACCGTTCGCTCTGTCGCCTATTCAGAAGTGGTTCATGGCTCTAGCTCCCAATGCTCCCAGTCACTTCAACCAGAGCCACCTCTTGCGGTTCACCCAGGCAGTCGATTTTGGCAAACTCCGGAGCGCCCTTCTGACCATCATAGAGCGGCACCCGATGCTCCGCGCACGATTCCAGCAGGCCAACGGAAGCTGGCAACAGTACATCTCCTCCGATGCCGGTGGCTCACTGCGATGCCGCCAATTCCGGTCTGTTTGGACGATGCAGAAGGTCATTGAGTGCGCATCCGACTCCCAGTCCTGCCTCGATATTACGAAGGGTCCTCTCGTGGCAGCCGACCTGTGTGAGATGAGTGATGGAGGGTATGTTCTCTTCATCACTTGTCATCACCTGGTGATCGACCTTGTGTCTTGGCGGATTGTGCTTCAGGAGCTGGAAGACATCCTGCTCACAGGGAGTCTGGCCGCCACACACAAGCCTCTCAGCTTCCGTACTTGGCGCCGCCTGTTGGAGGAGCATGCTGCTGTTCCAGGAGGCGTCGAGGTCCCGCTTCAGGACTTTGGCTTCTGGGGAATCAGCAGCTCTGACAACACTGCTGCCCAAGTTGTTGAGGAATGCTTCTCCCTTGATAACGCGACAACGGAGCTGCTCACCAGTCGGTCCAATGAGGCCTTTAACACGGAACCCCTGGATCTGCTCCTGACTGCCATCGCCCACTCCTTCAACCAACTCTTCCGCTCCGTCCGCCCCCCGGTCGCCATATTCAACGAAGGTCACGGGCGCGAGCCTTGGAGATCTGATGTTGACCTCTCGTCCACCGTCGGGTGGTTCACGTCGATGTGCCCTATCCTGCTTTCGGATCATAAAGGCGATGTGCTCCGCTCGCTCAAGGAGGTGAAGGATATACGACGTCAAATTCCGGAGAAGGGACTGTCTTTCTTCGCATCATTCACGCAGCACACCACCACTGGGGTTGAGATCACCTTCAACTACCATGGTCTCTTCCAGTCTCTTGAGCGCCAGGGTGCACTTCTCAACCGGATGAGCTGGGCGCCGTTTCACGCGCCCTCAGACTCTGCGGCTGATGTGCCGCGGTTCTCGATTTTCGACATCTCGGCTGGAGTGGAGAAAGGGGCTCTGACCATGAACTTCGCGTTTAACAGCAAGATCAGGCACCGGCACCTCGTGCACCAGTGGATTGAGGCTTGCGCAGACACCTTGCGGGACTTGGTCAAGGTAACAAGCCAGCAGAGCAACACATCGCTCACGCTCTCCGACCTTCCTCACCTCCGGTCCACCTACGATGAGCTGTCGATGCTCCTCGATACCACCCTACCAAGCGTTGGGGTGGCTGCCGCCAATGTCCAGGACATGTACCCCTGCTCACCGATGCAAACAGCTCTCCTTGTCAGCCAATCCATGGATCCTACCCTATATGCTGTTCGATATGTGTGGGAGGTTGTCCCAAAGGCTTCCGAGGCAGTCTCTGTGGACAGGCTTGTCATGGCTTGGAAAGACGTGGTCAAGCAGCACCCACTGCTGCGAACCGTCTTCGTCCAGTCGACGTCGTCCATTGATGGCAAGACTACTTCGACTTACAATCAGGTGGTTCTCAAGGAGTTTGAGCCGAATATCCTCATCTGCGAGGATGATACTGCATTACCTGTCGGCCGCCCCGAACATCACATCTCCAACGGTCCTCCACACCAGATGGTGCTCTCCCAGCAGGCGTCGGGCAAGGTGCTTGTCCAGCTGGACGTCAGCCACACCCTGATTGACGGTTCATCTGTCAACACCCTGCTGGATTCTTTTGTCACGGCCTACGACGGGGCTCCGGTAACAGCGGCCGCTCATGACGCCTACGGCAACTACATCGGCTACCTCAGCCAGCAGGACCTGGATTCATCTCGCCAATTTTGGAAGACTTACCTGAGCGGTGCCGAGCCTTGTCACTTTCCTAGGCTAAAGATGGCTGGTAATACTTCTCGGACGCGACAGCTTGAGTACCTCGATTTCACCTACCCCAACCCAACGAAACTTCATAGCCTCTGCGCCAATACCGAGACTACTGCCGCTAGCGTCTACAAGCTTGCCTGGGCATTGCTGTTGCGAGCTTACACCGGCAACAACTCCCCTTGTTTCGGCTATCTGGCGTCAGGCCGTGACCTTCCTATCCAGGGCATCACTGAAGCCGTCGGACCCTTCATCAATATGCTGGTCTGCATGATCCCGCTGGAAGACAATGGCAGGAAGGTTGAAATGGCCCTCAAGTCGGCGCATACTGACTATGCCAACTGCCTGTCTCATCAGCTGTGCTCTCTGGCGGAGATTCAGCGCAGTCTGGGGTTGGGTGGTGACCGCCTGTTCAACACTGTCATGTCGGTCCAGAGGCTGTCGCCGCCCGGCACCAGTGCTTCAGCGGTTGAGTTCAGGCCGGTTCATGTTGAGGATCCTAGTGAAGTATGCCTGCCTTTGCCCACTTCCAATTTGAGTTGATAGCTGACAACTCATAGTTCGATATCGCATTGAACATCGGCGACGCCCCGGATTTCGTCGACATCAGTTTGACATACAGCAGCAACATTATTTCTACAGATCAGGCAAAGAGGCTTGCATCCACATTCAGTCTGGCCATTGACAGTGTTTTGGACTCGATCTCCAAGTCGCTCCGGGATGTCAATTTCCTTGCCCTAGAGGACTACCAACAAATCCTCGGTTGGAACAGCATCGCCAGCCCGGTGCCTGTCTCGGCTCAGTGTGACCATCTCATCAGCCTTCATCTCGCGAGCAAGGCTGACAAGCCTGCCGTCTCCGGCTGGGACCTTTCACTTACATATTCCGAGCTGGACACCCTGGCGAGCACCGTCGCTCGTCACCTGGTATCCAAGTACTCGATCACCGCCAACACATTGGTTCCGTTCTGTTTTGAGAAGAGCGCCTGGACCATCGTGGCGATGCTGGGTATCATGAAGGCGGGCGCAGCCTTCGTACCCCTTGACCCCACGCATCCGCTCGATCGCTTGGTTGGCATTGCAAAGCGCGTTCGGGCGCCACTTGTTGTCTGTTCCGAGCAGAACGAACACATTGGCCTCGACATCGGCGGTAACATCAGCATTCCTTACCTCGTTGTTGGACGCCGCAGCATCGAGACGATGAAGGCGTCAACCCTCAACCGGGCGAGCCTCTCCCCGCTCACTCGCTCCCGGAACCCGTCGGATGTGGTATACTGTCTGTGGACATCGGGTTCTTCAGGGATGCCAAAGGGCGTGCTAATTCAACATGCGGCATTGTGCAGCAGTGCTTCCATGCATGGCAGAGCGTTTAACTACACCGCCCAAGCCCGCACTCTCCAGTTCGCATCTTACGGCTTCGACGCCTGCATTACCGAGATCTTCACCACTCTCCTCATGGGGGGCTGCGTCTGTGTTCCGTCTGAGACACAGCGCATGGACAAGGAGAAGCTCATGAATTTCGTCAATGAGCATCGCGTCAACCATGTCCTGCTCACACCGTCCGTCCTGGCACTGATGGACCCCCTGAGAGTACCGTCCATTACGACTCTCCTGCTCGGTGGCGAGGCGGCAAACTATCAGCTCATCGACAAGTGGCGTGCTCCATTGAGGCATCTTTTCATCGCGTACGGCCCTACCGAGTGTACCGTCATCTGCGCTGGACACGACGTCACGGGCCCGGACACCCTCCGTCCTGGCAAGAGCTCCATCGGCAAGAGTGTTGGCAGCGTTGCGTGGGTGTGTGACCCGCGTGATCACAACAAGTTGGTCCCTGTCGGAGCGATCGGGGAGCTTCTGGTCGAAGGGCCCATTCTTGCTCAAGGCTACCTTGAGGACGAGGCCAAGACCAATGCAGTCTTTGTCATGCCAGCTTGGTCTGGAGAACAGCGTCGCATGTACAAGACCGGCGATCTCGTCAGGTACCAAGAGGACGGGACCATGGAGTACCTCGGTCGGCGTGACAACCAGGTCAAGCTGCGGGGTCAGCGGCTGGAGCTGGGAGAAATCGAAGAGCAGTTGAGCAAGCAACCCGACGTCCAGCAGTGTGCCGTTCTCCTGATCAAGGAGGGCGTTTGCGCGAACAAGCTTGTCGCTGTCATGACGCTCAGGACTGTCGTGGACTCGAGGGTCGCTGGTCGGTTATCGCCGCCATCCGATTTTGCAGAAGGTATGGATGTCATGACTGGCGATTTTGTCTCTTCCACCACCGCGGACCTTAGCCGAGCCCTTTTTGGCGTGTTACCGTCCTTCATGGTTCCCTCATGCTGGATTGTGGCCAGCCAATTGCCGCTGCTGGCTTCCGGCAAGACCGACCGTCGCTTCCTCGCGAGCTGCATCAACAACATGAACCAGGAGGCTTACCAGCTGTCCACTGGACAGGGGCCAGGAATTTCGACCGCTGAAGAGCAGGACCTGTCGACCGTGGAGAAGACCATCCGCCAGGTTTGGAGCACCGTTTTGAACATCTCTGAGCAGTCCATCAACCCTTCCGCTGGCTCGTTTGTCAAGATGGGCGGTGACTCCATCAGCGCCATGGAAGTTGTCGCTCAATGCCGTGGCAAGGGAATTCCACTTCTTATTGAGCAGCTCCTGAAGGCCAAGTCGGTCAAGCAACTGGCTAAGCACTTCGACCAGCTTGATTTGGCCACAGCCCCGGTGTCCACGACTGCGGAGATCTCGAATGTGACGTCCACGAGTATGAGAGTCGTACGAGACAAAGAGGAAGAGAGCGACAGCATCACGATGTTTGGCTTGTCACCCATTCAGCGCATGTTCACTCGCCTCTCGCCTGGCGAAAACCACTTCAACCAGAGCTTCCTACTCAAAGTCTCAACAGAAAAAGCGCGCTTGACCGAGGACATTGTGAGACAGGCCCTCGACGTTGTGGTCAAACGCCACGCCATGTTAAGAGCTCGTTTCCAGAAGCTTGGTCGCACGCACAAGCAGTGGATCGAGCCTGTGGTGAAGGGCTCGTACATCTTCCAGTCCTGGGAAATGCCGGCTTCGCCTTCGTTCCCGCTCGATGCTGCTGAGAAAATTTCCCAAACTCAGCAGGCCCTCAACCTTGAAAACGGACCAGTCTTCGCCGGCGACTTGTTCAACGTTGGCGATGATCAGTATTTGTTCCTGACCGCTCATCACCTCGTTATTGACCTCGTCAGCTGGCGCATAGTTCTCAAGGACATCGAGGATTACATCGTCGAGGGAACCATCTCTGCTTACCGCAGCATGTCCTTCGAACGGTGGTGTGGGTTGCTCAACACGCACCGCAAATCCTTGGCCAGCACCGCGACAGTGCCTTTCGAGGTTGCCAGCCCTGACTACGCATACTGGGGTATGGCCGGCAAACCGAACTACGCCAGTGACTTCGAGCACCACCGATTCGCCCTCCGTCCGAGCACTTCGCAGGCACTTCTCGGACCATGCAACGAGCTGCATGGGACGGATTCTCTCGATTTGTTCTTGGGTGCTGTGATGCACTCCTTCGCTGCCACCTTCCAAGACCGTGACATTCCGCCAATTTACAATGAGGGCCATGGCCGTGAGCCTTGGGATTCTTCCATCGACCTTTCGAGAACCGTTGGCTGGTTCACCACCATTGCCCCTGTCTGGGTTGACAGTCGCCGTTGCAACAAGGACATCCTCGAATACGTCAAGCAGGTCAAGGATGTCAGGCACACCACGCCCCACAAGGGTTTCCCGTACTTCAGCTCCCTCGATTTCGACCGGAAGCCTTTCAACATCGAGGTCTCGTTCAACTATTTTGGCTCCTTCCAGCAACTCGACCGCTCCGATGCGCTCCTCAAGCAAGTCCACTTCCGCAACATTGATGTCGATCCCTGCGAAATCAGCGAGAAGCACAACAAGTTCGCGCTGATCGACATCAGTGCCGAGTCGGAGAACAACCAGCTCGTCTTCACCTTCAGCTTTAATCGCGCCATCGGCCGCAGGGATGAGATCCAGCGCTGGATCAGCAACTACCAGAAGAGCCTTGAACACATGGCTCGCGTCCTGGGATCTCGTGGTTCCGACTCTGTCGGCGCCTCTGAGGTCAGCGTGCCTCGCTCCCTTGCTATGCAGGTTGCGCAAAATCTCGGTCTCAAGGCGCTCGGCGTTGAGGACGGCAAAGTCGAAGACAGCTACCCCTGTACTCCATCGCAGCAGGGCATGCTCCTCAGCCAGAGCAAGGACGCCGAGGTGTACTGGTTCCGATCCGTCTATGAGCTGGAGCTTACCACTGAGGCGCCCGTCACTTTTGACAACCTGCGGCAGGCTTGGAGGGCTGTCGTACGTCGCCACCCTGTCCTACGGACCATTTTCGTGGAGCAGAACTCGACCGATGGTTTCTCCGATCAACTAGTTCTCAGGGACTATGAGCCGAATGTCATTGAGGATGACGTCCCGGCTTCCTTGAGCGAAGCCCACTTGTCCGAGTTCCTGAAAATCCGATCAATTCCCTCCGACATGCTCTGCCGGCGGGCGCCTCAGCACCAACTCCGACTTGCGCGCCAAGAGTCGACTGGCAGAGTCTTTTGCAGCTTTCTCCTCAGCCACGCAATCGCTGATGGTTGTTCAATGGCAGTGATCCTGCGGGACTTGAGCACGGCTTGCGAGGCTCGCCCCCTGAATGCAGCGAAGCCGCTGCTGAAGAATTACGTCGATTACATCCGCTCCCGGGACGCGGTCCAAGACATCAGCTTTTGGAAAAAGTCGCTCGAGGGTGTCGAACCTTGCTTCCTCCCAGTTGAAGAGCAGCCGCTCTCCGAGAAGGTGTTGCATAAGGCCGAGGTGCCTTTGGACAAGATCAACTATGCCAAGATCATCAGTGCAGCAAGGGAGCTCGGAGTTTCGGTGTTCACCCTGCTCCAGGTGACCTGGGCGTTGACTCTTCGAGAGTATTCCAACGACGTTGACCGCGAGGAATGCTGCTTCGGGATCGTCACCTCCGGGCGAGACCTGCCGGTCCAAGAGATTGGCGACATCGTTGGCCCGCTGGTCAATATCCTGGTCTCCAGGGTGGCTCTGCCGCATGACCAAGCAGTCTCGCAAATTGCGGAGGTTCTTCACGACAACTTCATTGACGGCCTTGCGCATCAAACTTCGTCTCTTGTCGAAATTACTCATGAGGTGGGAGCCGGCACTCTCTTCAACACGGGTATGACGCTACAGAAGGCGATGCCCGGTGGTCAGGACTCTTCGACTGTGTCGTTTCGGCCGATGGGCGGGCAGGATCCGACAGAGGTAAGTTGTGATACTCATTTCGTGGGTCAGGTTATGGTACTGACAACACGCAGTTCGACATGGTGGTTCAAGCCCTCGACGACGGACGATCCCTGAAGGTGCACCTGAGCTACTGGTGCGACAAGATCTCCGACCAACGCGCCAACAACATAACAACCACCTTCGCTTCGATTCTCACCCAAGTTGTACACAACCCGGATGTCAAGCCCGTCGATCTTCACGTGGCTTCCGACAAGGACGTTCAGCAGCTCTGGGCTTGGAACGCATCTCTCCCGGCAGCCATGGACATCCGCATCGAGGAGATGATAGCCCAACGCACGGCTGAGAACCCAGAACGGGAGGCTCTGTGGTCTTCTGCCGAGGTCCTCTCCTACCAACAGCTGGACGTTTTTTCCAGCAGAGTCGCTCAAGGGCTACTCGCTGATGTCGAACGCGAAGAGGTTGTGCCACTCTGCTTCGAAAAATCCGTCTGGATTGTTGTAGCCATGCTCGCCGTTCTGAAGGTTGGTGGGACAATCGTCTTGATGGACCCATCACACCCACTCGAGCGTCTCAGGTCCATAACCGGCACTGTCAAAGCGAAACGAATACTGGCCTCGTTTGCCCAGGCTGATCTCTGCCTGAGCCGCCTCGGCCTTCCGACGGTCGTTGTTTCCGAGGATATGTTCAAGCGCCCATCCGGTCTTTCCAGCACGGCCCCGAGCTCTTTTATGACAAAGAGGACCACAAGATCAAGCGCAGACGCTGCCTATGTCGTGTTCAGTTCTGGATCAACCGGGGTTCCAAAGGGTTCCGTCACCGAGCACCGGTCTTTCTGCACGGCTACATACGGATATCACCAAGCCATTGGACAAGTTCCCGGGGAGAGGGTGCTGCAGTTTGCTTCATACAGCTTCGACGCTTCGTTTTTGGAGATCCTCGCGTCCCTCATGGTTGGAGCGACCGTTTGTGTTCCGACCGAAAGGGAGCGCTCCAACCAACTCGTGTCCTTCATCAACCGCTCGAGAACTACTTTCGCTTGCATCACCCCGACAGTCGCATCGCTTCTGGAGCCTGAGGATGTCCCGACGCTCCGGTGTCTGTCCCTCTGTGGCGAGCCGATGACCGCCTCACATGTCTCGATTTGGTCAAGCAAGATCCGTCTGGTGAACGCCTTCGGCCCCAGTGAGTGTTGTGTCGGCAGCGCCGCGAACTCCTTCGTCACGCAACAGTCCGATCCCAATTGCATCGGGAAGGCTGTCTCCTGTTGCTATTGGGTGGTCCACCCGCGCAACCACAACCGCCTGGCGCGAATTGGAAGCATCGGCGAGCTGCTCATTGAAGGTGCAATTCTCGCCCGCCACTACCTCGATGAACCAGCCAGGACCGCCGCCGCCTTTATCAGCAATCCGGAGTGGGCAAGGCCCGGCCGTGGCACAAGACTCTACAAGACAGGCGACCTGGTCTACCAAAACCCGGACGGCTCCTTCCAATACGTGGGCCGGAAAGACACACAGGCCAAGCTCCGCGGCCAAAGGCTAGAATTTGGCGACATTGAGCAGGCTTTTCGGGACGTTGTCCCTCAAACGGAAAATGTCGTCGCCGAGATTGCTCAGCCCAACGGCCAATCACCCCGCCTCATGGTCTGCTTCTCGGCGAAGAACATCAATCGCGACAACTTCGATGATTCTGGAATCAAGGCAAAGCTATCCCAGAAGATCCCCGCGTACATGGTGCCGTCAGTCATTGTGCCCCTGGAGCAGCTGCCGCTGATGCCTTCAGGCAAGGTCGACCGCAAGAAAATTAGAGCCCTCGCGGCAAGCTTGACCACACGACAAGAAAAGCGAGCTGGTCGTTTGCCCACAACCGAGATGGAAGTTGTTCTGGCTTCGCTCTGGAAGGACGTGATGAAGTCCGCCCCTCCCCAGATCATGGCTGATGACAGCTTCTTCCAAGTCGGGGGTGACTCTTACACTGCTATGAGGCTGGTGACTGCCGCGAGAGCCTGTCGCATCTCCCTGAACGTGGCAGTCATCATGCAGACACCGAAGCTTTCTGACATGGCAAAGAAGGCGAAGCGCACGGTGGGGGTTGACCAGATCTCCGACCCTGCAACAACCACCGCATTCAGCATGGTGCGTTGGAACTCGGAGGTCGAGGAGGAAGTGTCAAGACAATGCGACATCCCCAGCGACACTATCCAAGACGTTTACCCATGCACGCCCTTACAGGAAGGTCTTTTTGTGCTCTCGGTCAAGCAAGCCGGGACGTACGTCGCCCACCACTGCTATGAACTTCCACGCACTCTCGATCTGTCTCGATACAGGACTGCGTGGAACGGGGTCTACCAGTCTAACGCAATTTTGAGAACTCATATTGTACAGCTCGACTACTCTGATGCTGGCAAGTGCGGAGGCCTCTACCAGGTTGTCGTCAACAAGCCGCTTGTTTGGCATCATGCGAGCTCCCTTGACGAGTTCACGACATCCCGCCCGGTTTCACTCGGAGCGCCCCTGACTGAGTTTGCCATCGTTGAACAGAACTCCTACGCCCGGTACCTGGTATTGAAGATGCACCACGCCGCCTACGACGCTACGTCGCTCCGGATGCTCTTCGAGGACGTCGAAACTGTGTACAACGGCGGACAGATTCCCCAAAGGCCCCTTTTCAAGGCGTTTATCAAGCAGCTCCAAGACAGTCAGATTCAGGGGACTCAGGGTTTCTGGGCTCGTTACCTCCATGGTGCTCAACCTCCAACCTTCCCCAGCATCCCTACAGGCTATGTTCCCTCTGCCGACTCGAGCTTCAACTCTGACATCACCATGCCGGCGGTCAAGTCCAAGACATTCACCGCTTCGACGATGATCCGGGTTGCATGGGCCATGGTTCTTTCTAAGCACGCCGAGACCCACGACGTGGTGTTTGGCGAGACTCTTAGCGGCCGCAACGGCTCTGATGACATGGCCGCTGAGATGCAGGGGCCGATGATCACGACACTTCCAGTCCGCTGCTTCTTGGAGGAAGACGGCAGCATCGACGACATTCTGTCAGATATGCAGTCCGTCATGGTGGAGATGATCCCTCACCAACATGCTGGCCTGCAGAACATCAGGCTCGTGGGCCCCAGTGCGGCCGCAGCGTGCAACTTTGGCTGCTTGGTTACGATTGCGCTGGAGTCGTCTGCGTCTACCGATCTCGGCCTAGGAATTAACCCTGTTGATATTGGAGCACCACCTGCAATGAGCTATCCGCTGTCAATGCAGTTCATTCTCGGAGAGAAGGGCGCAATGAAGGTCTCTGTGTGCTATGACCAGCGTTTGGTGGACGGCATTCAGGTGGAGAATATGGTGGCTCAGTTCGTCCACGTTCTGAGTCAGCTCTGTGGAGGAGAGAAAAAGACCGTGAACGAGGTTGAGGTGGTGGCGGATCAGACGAGCATTGTACTGGCTGGTGCGAAAGAGAGCTTGAGATCTGACGTGTTGGGAGTACTTCACGGAGAGATTGAGGACATGTTGGAGGAGATTTCGTCGCAGGAGCTAAGCAAGTCTGGCACGTCCTGCTCAGGGGTAACGAGGGCTCAAGGGGACTTGGAGCAGGAGATGAAAAAGCTCTGGGCAGATATTCTGAGGATGGCGCCAGAGGAGGTCAACCCAACCGACAACTTCTTTCAGCTTGGTGGCGACTCGATCAGCTCCATGCGGCTGGTGACTGCTGCCGAACGCAAGCGGATCAAGATTACCGTTGCCGACATCTTCCAGCATCCGACCCTGGACGAATTGTGCGAGTTCGTCGCGCAGGTTAACACGACTCCTCCGCAGGAGGCCGTTGTGGGCGGATCGGGTTTCGACGACGATTACGACGCATTTGGGGTGGTTGACTTCCTTGAGTTGGAGAGGGATGATGTCGTTGCGACGGTGTGCAGGCAGCTTTCCGTCTTCCCTGGCGATGTCGAGGACGTCTACCCTGCCACTGACTACCAGGCCTGGGCCGTCAGCCACGGGCTGATGAGGAGCAGAGGAAACACCAACTATTTCCTGTTCCGACTGCACGGTGATCTCGACACCTTCCGACTGGAGCAGGCCTGCAGGAAGATGGTTGCCTCAAACCCGATTCTGCGCACTCTCTTTACCACTATCCGCGGCCAGCTCATGCAGGTCGTACTGCGGTCCTATCAGATCGAGTTCCTGCGCCACGGCAGCGAGCATTCCGCGGACGACAACTTCATTCAGTGGCTCGTTGAGCAGGATGCTCAACGGTCGGCCTGTCTCTCTCAGTCGATCGTGCGCTTCAAGTTGGTCCTGCATGCCGATGGTCACTTCGTCCTGATCATGCGCATGTCCCATGCTCAGTACGACGGCATGAGTCTACCGCTTCTCACCCAGGATCTAGCAAATTGCTACAACGGGCAGGAACCCAAGCACCGCCCTTCGTTCGGCAACTTCATCCAGGGGGCTACTTTCAGGGAGGGAGACGCGATCAACTTCTGGGGCAATCTGCTTGAAGGTTCCTCCATGACCGAGATTGTCAAACATTCAGGTCCATCACACGGCCATCACGTCGACACCATTCGCACGAGGACCCTGCCGCCAATTCCCGTCAATATCGCGGGCATGTCCCAGGCCACGCTTGTGAAGGCCGCCTGGGCGCTCGTGCTGGCCAAACTGTCCGGCCAACACGACGTTGTGTTTGGCAATCTAATCTTTGGCCGGAACATGCCTGTCTCCGGGATCGAGGATATTACTGGCCCTTGCATCAACATAATACCGGTGAGGGTCAAAGTCGACGCGATGGACAGCTTACACGACCTCCTTGCCCTGGTTCAGGAGCAACAGATGGCGGCCATGCCCCACGAAAACCTCGGCTTCCGTCGCCTGATCAAGAATTGCACCGACTGGCCGCATTGGGCCCGGTTTAGTACCGTTGTTCAACACCAACAGCTCGGTCGTGATGGTGCTCAAGGCCAGGAGTTCACTCTTGGGGAGAACCTGAAGTGCGAGATGGGTGTTCTTGGACCCGCCTACGATTCTGCCGATCTCTGGGTACAGACCACACCGCACACAGGTTCGTTCAAAGTCGAGATT
The DNA here is from genome assembly GCF_033297405.1 of Parathielavia appendiculata. Taxonomy (NCBI): domain Eukaryota; kingdom Fungi; phylum Ascomycota; class Sordariomycetes; order Sordariales; family Chaetomiaceae; genus Parathielavia; species Parathielavia appendiculata. Next base: position 355,607 of record NW_026944221.1, read on the forward strand.
GGCTCCTGCAGCTCGGTTGTTCAGCCGGCGGTCGCTGAGATGCTACTCGACAAGCTCTGTGCCACCCTCAGCATCTTGGCGGCCATCTCGGTCGGCAACAGCCCGCATCTGTGGGAGCTCCTGGCTCGGGACGGAGGGCCAGTCATTCCTATCAAGTCCTCCATCGTCGATCAGGTGTGGAGCAGAGTTCTGCCTGACGCCGACACCATCCCATGGGACACTCCCTACTTCGAGATTTGGGGTGACGAGATCGCCCCCGCTCGGTTCCTCGAGGAATACGCCGAGCAAGGCCTCCACTTTGACATGGAGGACATCCTGGAGAACCCGACCAAGCAAGCGCAAATGATGCTCACATCGCGCGTTCACTCCGACAAGAGCCGCGGCCGCAACTCTCGGGATGTCCCTTATCCGGTCCCGTTACGGCCAAAGCCATCAAGACAAGACTCGGCGCAGAGCGCAGCCACAACCACCACAAACAACAGCGGCTTCTGGATGCTCGACTCGTCCAGCACCTCGAGTCAAAAGTCGAGCCGCGCCAGCAGCAGCAGGGGCAACTCGGTTCCCGACTCACCGCTCGTGGCCTCCCCCAGAATGGGCGTCGCGGGCGTGCTGACCCCGCGGAGGAAGAGTACCATGCCGGTCTCAGGGATGCGGGCACGCAAATCCACCGCTCCGTACCCAGCCGCGAGGCCTGGTTACAGCCTCAGCTCGGTTTCCTCGGCTTCGTCATCTGCCAGTGGAGGAGACCCAGCAGCGTCTGGCCGGTCGATGTCGTGGGCGGACAGGAACAGGTCCATGTCGAGTGCGAACTTGAGCCCGCCTTCGACGCCCGGGTCAAGTACCGGCTCGGCTGCTGGGTCGGTCGCGAGCCCCAGGCGGACTGCTGCCTTGAGGCCGTTCAAGTTGCCTGAGTATGCTCGTCAGGCTGCGGGCAATGACAGTGGTGGTGATGGGGAGGGGGTGAGGCCGAGGTTACGGAGGAAGAAGGGGAATAGTTTTCCGGTGCGATTCGGGGCGAAGGTGCCGGCTGGGAGGTGGTGAACTCGGTTCAAATGTTGGCGTTGGGTTTCGGAGGCAGGAATCTTTTGCAGGTCGTCTTTGTCTTCTTTCGTGGGTTTGTTGCTTATTGGCGTCAGTTATGATTGCTTTAGGAGTTATGGTGGCGACATTTGGGAAGAATGGGTCGTTGGAGTTCTGGAAGTCATGTCTTTTTTCGTGTCTTGGTTGATCGCGATTAGTTTCTCGCGTTACGTTAACGTTATCAGTCTTTTGAGTACATATATAACGATGTGTTATCTCAAGGCAGTTCTGGTTGGCGCGGATGACCGTCACCCACGCCAACCGACCCGAGATAGTTACAGGTAGCTGTTTAATGACTATGACATAGTTATGCCTTCTGTTGACCGGACAATTTGCTAGCTGAATTTCCAATTGCTTTGAGATAGCATTTGTTCCTTCCCGACTTAACATGATCCTGTTGTCAATGTTAACAGTTCATTACGTTCCTGCTGCGTTTGCAGAGCAGGATCAAACCTAAGAGTCTCGACTGAAAACCATAGACAAATCTCAAAACATCGACCGCTGATACCGAGTATCTTGGGACTTCTTCAATTAACCCCGAATCCCACCAATAGTCCTGTTAACTCAAGTACTGGTTGAGTGATCCCGAGCTGCATAATATGAGTCCGACTTCAAGCTTGCGACATCATCTCCTGGTCTGACGCTAGTGCTCACAATGCCTTGCCGTCGAATACCGTCTTTGCATTCTAGACCCTGGAAAGTCACAAGTTGTGGAAGTGAGGTTATTCGTGAGGTAACCAGAAAAAGAAATAAGCGAGAAAGAACAGAGTTATGTCACAAAGCTGACCTCAGGGCCCCTGCAGCGGCAACATTGGAGCGCTAATAACTGAAGCCCGTCTGTTGAGGGTCTTGCGGCTCGTTCCACTGAGCCCTAGCCGCGAACCTACGATGGAATGAGTGAAGTCAGGAATACCAACCAGGACTGGGTTTGAGCAGGCAGATAACAGTGATGGGGTCATTCCAGAGGCGCCGCGCGAACTGGTGGTAGAAGCGCTTCGACACAACGCAGAGGCTCGCATACTGCTGTATTGGGATGTAGGGCGCGACAAGGTCCAACCAGTCTGGTGATGTTGTGGCATCCTCGTACGATGGCAGCAGGCCGGAGCTGTCCATTGCTTCGGACAACGACAGTCCCGTCTAGCAATATTAGGCTCCTGTTGGGTGCATGTCATATGACGGATCGGTCTGTGGCTGCTGCAGCGATGGCGGTATTCGGCAGGTTGTTCGGACCGGCAGTGTACCGGGCATGTCTATTGTACCAGGAACGCGCATTTGATGTGTCAAGTCCGAGTCAACCTAATCCGGGGCCAGCTGGGGGTCGCATCTGGAAGCCACCGTTGACTTCCACGTTGCCCATTTGTTGACCATCCAATGACTGCTGTCTTGGATGACATGAGGCGGAAACGGCGTCGATCGCAGACTCGGCACCTGCATTAACAATTCAAGATAACAAGAGCACTGCCGCGGGCAAGGTAATCCTTGTCCCTCGCGTCCAGGAGGAGTGCGAGAAGTTCGGCAAGATTCTCTCCCTCAAGATTCCATGTACGGCTAAGTCGACAATGATACTCACTCTTCTAGACCATACAAGAACGCCAAGGAAATGACGAATATAAATCTTGTCCATGGTTAGATCCGTAGACCCATGAAATGGCGCAAGACATGGATACCGACATGCAGCACACCTGTGGAGAGGCTGTGGAATTCTGATCAGCTGACATGACCTGACTTGACATCGTCTTGGTGTTACCGTACTTAAAAAGGAGTTGGAGATCTCGAACCTTCCAGCGCTCCGAGATCGTGAGACTGGTTCTTCGGTGCGGCCTTTCCAGACTGTGACCCAAACCTCGGCCCAGGTCCCGGCGTCTAGGTGGGCCCGGCACCAACGCCTCGAGAACGTATTGTATCAACACCCACTCTTTTTGCACGTGTCACAGAGGTCTCCATCCTTTACCACCAGTGTCATGCAGCTGTGTTTGGAGAAGTGGGCGCAGGGTTTGTCTGCCATGGGCACCGATGGTGGATCGAAATTGCTTCGAGAAACGAGTAACGTTATCTTCTGTTATTTTCGTGGTTGACTGTTGTATTGGTGTTTGCGTGCTGTCCCTCTCAGTAGCTATCTGTGTCCGTTAGTCCGAGTCACCTTGAAGAACCAGCCGTAGAATCTGCGGCACCTTGAATTTCAGTCGGTGTCAGCAACACGATGGCTCGGATGTAATCAGTCGGCAATCGCCCACGTTGTTGTAGAAGCGATGGTCCCTTCATTACCTTAGCTAGGTAGGTATGAGAGATTGGGCGATTCAAACTTCAAAGCAGAAACAGAGTTACGCTGACTTGGGATGATGTTTGATCGTGGACTTGAATGTCTAAAATGCGACGGCCTTCAGATTGACCCCGAGGATACCGAGCTTGCTTGCGTAGTTTGGCAAGTTATTTCCCACCCACCATCCTGGGACCTCGAAGCTTCCATCATCGACGGAACTGCATCCGGTGCATGATAACGGGGCCGTGAGTGTGGCAGCCTCTATCCTGGTTGTCCAACCAGGTCTAAACAGGCTGCAGGCTGCACCAGAATGCGTCTACCTGGCTTCAATAGGCAAGATAGGAATCATGCGGTAGGTGGACAGTCGATCGCGGGATTGTTCGGTGCCGGATCGATCCCTGGGAGACACATGCGCTCCTGGGCCTCCAGGTATCAATATCACACCTGAATTCCAAATACTGCCAATAGTATTTTTGTCGTCCCAGTAGTTGGGACCTACCTAGCATGGGTGTGCACCAATATGTACGTGACGAGCTGTGGGACCTGGAGAAGTGACGAGCATGCGGGTGCATTCCGGTGAAATATACCGGCCCAATCACGTCCTGGGGCCGCTGGACCCGTTGCCTGCATCAAGCATGGGATTTGGGCAACGTTCTGCAGTTTGGTGTCGGGCATTGTGGTGGGATACGCCAGAGTCCGCCGCGACTCCATGTCGGCACCCCGGCTGACGTGCTCATGCATGATACCTGGTCTGGAACCTTCCTACTGTGGTGCGTTCTTCGTCCACGGGCCACGCAAGTTCCGTGTGTCGGTTCCAGCTCCCCCACGTAAAAGTAAAATTATAGGGGCGGATGCTCAAAGCACGGAATTCATATCCTTTACCAAGTGTTGTTTCCTGTATCTATTGGGTTGTGAAAAGCTGACGGTCTGCTGATGCGTTCTTTGGCATAGACCCGTGGTCCTCAAGTCCCCATCACACATCCCCATTCTTGTGGGCTGTGACTTGAGGATTCGATTTCCCTAGCTCCTGCAAACCTTAGATACAGTGGGCAAATATGCACCCCTCGTCATGTCAAAGAAAGCGCCTGGCGTTGTCCAATTTAGAAACACCACATGTGCATCATCGCAACATCCTCAGTTCACCTCAACGACCACCTCCTCACTCGTGACCGTCACCCCAGCCTTCTCCCCATTCTCCCCCTTCCCACCAAGTACTACGAACTTCACCATCGTCCCGTCCTTTTGCTCCTCCTCCACCCCCTTGCCCCCAAGTTCAGGCTTATACCTGAACTTGCCATCACCCTCCCTCCCAAAATTTGTCACAAAACACACCTCCTCATGCAGCCCAACAACGGGGAACAGCCTACCCTCAACTCCCTTACACACCCTATCCAACCTGACCCCGTTCTTAGTAAACCAAATCTCCCCCTTCAACAAATCCACCCCGCACCCAACTGTGTCCCCAACCTTGTACCTTTCCTCTTCATAAACCCTATCCACCACCGCATCCTCCTCCTCAGTAACCGACGAGTACAGGTCGCCCGTGTCCGAGTGATACCCCCACGACCTCGCCGACGTTTTGGAGTCGGACGCGGCCCACCAGCCGGGGAACTCGAGCGCCGCGCCGCCGAGCGTGCAGAATCCGATCGCCATCTCCTTCCACTCCGTGTCCTTGTCCTTGTCCTTGCTACTGTCCGGCCGGTGGCCTTGTTTCCCCCTGTCGTCGTCATGCACATCGAGCAGGGTGACCTCAAAATAATACTCCTCCAACCCGGCGGGTAGCGGCCGATCAGCTGAGACACACACCCTCTTGCCCGAAGTGTGCAGGATCTTTTTCCCGCCTTCGCACACACTCGCCGCCCCGAGGGGTGTGGTACCCGGGAACTTGGCCTCCCACCTACTCGGGAGGAGATTCGCCCAGGCAGCCTGCTGCTTGAGGAAGGCCTCGGCCTCCTTGCGGGAAAAATGCCGCGCCAGGTCGAGCGGCGTCCAGCCGAAACGGTCCGGGCGGTTGAGCGGAGCGTTGAGGCACCAGAGCTGGGTGAGGAGTCGCACGCTGCCGTTGGCGGCGCACACTGCAACCAGGTCCGGGTCGGAGGCGGCTGCGGACGGATTTGCGGTGATGAGGATGGAGACGATGTCTTCGTAGGAAGAGGTTTTGGTGGCGATGGACCACTGTTCGTAGGCGAGCGCCAGGGGACGGCGGGATTGGTTGTCGAGGAGGGAAGGGTCGGCGCCTGAGGCGAGGAGGGCCTGCACGCAGGCGGTGTGGCCGTTCATGGCTGCGCGGTGGAGCGCGGTCATGCCTTTCTTGGTGTCTCGGGCGTTGATGGCGAGGCTGGCCGCATCGTTGCGCTCGGCGGCGAGCTGGATGAGTTGGGTGAGAACCTTGTCGAAGCCGTGGTCAGCGGCCTGGCGGAGGACGGTGCGGCCGGACCGCGTGAGCTTGTTGATTTCTGACAGCGGAAGCTCGCGCTTGATCAAGGCATCGAGGATGAGTAACGCCGCATCTTCTTCCTTACTGAGACAGGCGCAGAACAGCGGAGTCCAGTCGGCATGGTCAAGGTGGTTGATCTGCTTGGCGTGCTGAAGGAGTACTCTGACAACCTCGACGAGGCCCTTCCTTGCAGCAGTATGCAGCGCCGTTCTATTCAACTTGTCGGCGAGGTCCGGGTCAGCTCCCTTTTCTAGCAAGGCTGCTACGCATTTGGCATGACCAAAAAAAGCTGCTTCGTGGACAGCCGTTGTGCCGTGAAGGTCGGGGTCGTCAATCTCGAGCACCTCAGACTGCAGAATAATTCTGAGGCTCTCGAGCCGGCCGTCCATAGAAACGACGATCTGCAAAGCTCTTGCGGAAACGGCGTTCTCTGCGTTTGTGTCGGCATTGTGCTTGATAAAAGCCTCCAATAACGGCAGTGGTACCTCTCGCCTGAGGAGCAAAAGATGCAGAGCTGGGAGGTTTGAAACGCTATTGGGGTGAACTGCATTGATGTCTGCCCCGTGAGCCAGCAACAGCTCCAAAATTTCCGGATCTTTTCCACGGCTGGCGAAGTACTGCATCACGCTGTAATGCACCAGAGAGCAGCTGGCACGAGCGTCAGCACCATGTTCTAGAAGTAGCTTTGCTCCTTCAAGCGTGATGTCGAAGCGCATTAAAAAGAGATGAAACGAGTTGCGGCCGGCGTTGTTCTCGGCGTTGACGTCGGCCCCTTTCTCCAGGAGCAACTTCATGGTGTCCAGCGGCCCTCCCGAACATGCCGCAGCTTGCAGCGGGCTGTACCCCGCTGACAGCCCGTTCAACTCCTCCCCGCGGTCAAGTAGGTGCTTGACCCAGCTGGAAAGGCCGAGATACGCAGCCACATGCAGCGGCTTGTGCGGCCCATTGGCGACCGCGAACAGATTCTCCTCGTTCTTCTTGTCGGGGTGCATGGCTTGCCACGCAGAGAATATTCTGGGAGTATCGAAAACGAGCTTGTCGAGCTCGACCATCAGGGCTGCCCACTCGCTGTTCTCCTCCCTTTCTTCTGCCGGCCAGAGCTCTTCAGCCTTCCGCATATGCCATGGCCAGTATTGGATTTCGTATCGCACGCGGGTGGCGCCTTCACCCGTCTCTTCATCGTCGGAGTCGCTTTCGGTATCGAACATGGCTTGGTCGTGTATTTGAGGCTTGGTAATGTCCTCGTCATCGATGGAATCCTCAGTTTGGTAGCCGTCCTGAGCTTCTTGGAGGTAGGCGTCCAGCGCATTAGCGTTCCGGTCATCTGTATCCACAGGATCCGTCGGAGTTGCGGGACCTGTAGGCTCTGTATCGCCTTCTTCGTCCCCTCGCGTGCCATCAAGGGAGTTCTCGGCGCCCGAGCCTCGCTCATGCCGTCTGCCCACGGCGGCCAATCGCGCTCTTCGTTGGAACAAAGGATTGTTCAAGTGACGCAGGCAGGTCAAGGCCATCTGGAGATGAACCTTCTTTGGGTCAATGTACAGGTTTTTGGCTAGAGAGCGGGCAGATCCGCAGCGAGCGCAGAGCAGCTCATGGTGCTCCGGTTCCTCATGGGCGTCGGCACCAGACTTGATGAAGTATTCAGACAACGCCGCGGCGTCGGACTCCCATACCCAGACTCTGCCATCCTCTTCCGGAAAGAGCGTCAGGAACGGCTCGCTTGCACCACGAAGTTGCTCAAGCTCGAGGCGATTGGTGAGCGGAAATCCGGCATCAAAATCCGCAATATCTCCTTCCTCCGTCTCCGAAGGGTAATCGTAGGTCCCTTGGAAGGCGTCCATTATCTCCCTGGCATGCGGATAGCCAGGGAAGTCAGGACAAAGGAGAGTCCAGGTAAGGGCGGTGCGGAGAAGTTCCAGATAATTGGGGCTCATGCTACGCAAGGCCTTGGCGTATACGTCGCTTGCCCCGTCTGGCAAGCCCTCGAGTCGCTTGGACAGCGGTCTCTGGAATGGCTCGCGCATGAAGGGAATCGCGGTGTCCTGGACGTAGAGAAAACGAGAGCGGGCCTTCTCGAGGATCGCAGCCTTGGCAGTCTCCTGTTCCGCCTGTGACAGCCCGGGGACATCTTTAAGCGCATCCGAGAGAATGAGCTCGATGTCTCCCCGGTTGTGGTGCTGCACGTCGATGTACTCGATGTACGATTCGGGAGGCAGGTTGACGTCGTCAAACAAGCGGACGGACCAAGAATATCCGATGAGTATATGAAGGCGAATGCCTGCTCCGTCAGAGACTGCTGCCATGAGGCCCCGGATCTTCCGCGCAAGTTCTTCCCGGTTCTTGTCGTCCAGAGTATTTTTGTCTAGCCCATCCAGCACAAGCACCACATTTTTCTTGAGGAGAGCGGCGATTCGAGAGAAACCGTCAGCAAATTCTGGCAAGCCGTCGTTGTCGGTTCGCATGTAGTTGGGGATGGAGAGAGACTTTGCTTTCGCCCTCTTGAAGACTGCATTGCAAGCCTCGAGGAGGCCCACGCTGTCTTCGCCCTGGGCAGCTAAGTCGTACAGTTGGCTCAAAATTGTTCGGCAAATGCTGTCCGCCGTGTATGACTGACTGTTGCCGAGTCCACCCGTTGAGCCGCCGCATGTGACATACAACAGGACTTTGTAGGGGTCCGCCACCTGTGTGATACGGTTTGCGATGGAAGCCACCACATACGACTTTCCAGATCCTGAGAAGCGTCAGTGAAGTCAGATGAGCGGAATCAGTGGCTTACCTTCTGGTCCGGTGATGCAAAGCACGACGTTGCCCGCGGCGTCCGCCCACTGCCTGTACGCTCGTTCCTCGAAAATCCACTGGCAGGTGCCGGGGTATACTGCATCAATAGTGTCTCCGAGAACCTTGAAGGAACCCTGGAGGGGGCTGAGCACGTCTTGGAAACTCTGAAAATCCTGCACAGCATAATCCCACTGTGTCTTGCGCTTGGTGGAAGCCTTAATGTCGTCGAGGCCCTTTAGCAAGGCATCAAACTTGACCATGGCGTCCTCGTGCAACTTTTGCTGCGTTTCCTGAAAGTTGCGGATGTGCTGGACAGTCCCCTCGATGCCGGCCAAGACGGTCGACACGCCCTGAAGCTGCGTGAGGGTCTTGTCCTGGAAGGCGCCTTGGCTCTCCTCCAAAATCTTCTTCTTCTGAGCGGCGACAGTATTCAATTTCTCTTCGAACTTGGCCTTAGAGAGGCCAAAGAAATCCTTGAAGCCATGTTTGATTTTTGTTAGCGCACCAGCCGTCAGGTGACGTTTGACGGCGAAGGAGAAATGCAGGACATCGGCGTAGGCTCTGATGACGTCCTGGAAGAGTTTCTCTACCAGAGGGCTAGGTTTCCAGTGCGGCTTTGACCTCTCGTCGTAGAGGCGGTCGTAGTGCCGCACAATGATCATGATCTCGCTAATGTCGCTCAGTCCGGAGCCGAAGAATGTGTACAGATCATAGTTGCCGTGGATGGCGGTCAGGGTGAGCTTGACGGCGTACCAGGCCATCCCGACGCTCTCGGGGGCATCCTTGGTGACGAAGTCGCCGGCAGCCACAAAGATCTCGATATTGGCCATGATGTTGGCAATCCAAGACTCTGGGATTTCGACGTCGCCGATTTTGCGGCCTCCCCATTTCTTGCCCGCGTCCGACTGCAATACCTCGGCGGCCTGCTTTGTTTGCCCGGGCGTGGCTCTCTCCCGGAGGAACTCGGCCAACAACTCCAGGTCCTTGGGGCTCGAGTGCTGCTCAGCGGCCTCCTTGTGGAAGCAGGCCAATGCCTCATCGTACAAGCTGCGCTTGGCCTTGTTCATGTCGCTGTCCATGTCGTTTAACCTGTAATAAGTCATGGCGGGAAAATAGCAAGACACAAGCCACGCGGTGGATGCCTCGCGGCGACATGCGGTGCGATCAGCTCCATGGTATGGCTGGCTTGGCTGTCAAAAGCGCAGCTCTTGTACGGATTACCTGTATCGCAGTTTGATAGCTGACGTGAGAGCCCACGGTAGCCAAGCATGTTGTGGCGGCGCAAGCTGCACTTGTGATGCGGGGGATCAGAAGTGGAAACCGTTGATTCGGCGAACGGTGCAGGTTTCAGGCTGACATACAGTAGGTGCCGCAGAAGCTGCCGGCATGATTGGCCCGCGAGTGGCCCCACACGCACCTTTCAGGGTTGAAGTGGTTGCCTGGAGATCCCTGATCTAACATCCATTGTATGTTGGCGCGCTTTAGGCAATATGAGATGGGGGCGAAAAGACATCCAACGAGATGACGTTCTGCCATCCATGGCTTGTTAGTTGGTTCGAGAAATGGATGTGCGATATTCGCCGGAAAAGGAGGCGATGCGAAATCTGGGGCTGAGCGGACATCGGCAGTGCGCACGAACTAACCTTAAATGAACTCCACCGTTGAACCGTCTTCAAGGGACCGCCCTTTGTCGAGTTCCATCAAGCCGACACGCGACATCTAGCAACGCTTCGAAAATTAGGTTTGCAACCTTCATTTGCCCTCTCTGGACGACTGACGATGCATCTATTGACGGCCAGCCTCAGCCGGGGTGGCTGGCGTCGACACGCGTGGACAGTCCTCGGCGTCATGACTGTCGCCCTCGTCTTCACGACCCTGATCGACCTCAGCTCCGTGGTGCCTTGGCGGCGACAGCCCCCGAATCTCCAGCAATTCCCTGCCGCTCCGCTCGCCAGCGCCTGCGACAGCCTCGCGAACCTCGACCCGACCTCTCTCCGCGCCGCCGACGCTCCGATCCCTAACCTCGTGCACTACATCTGGCTGCTTGCCAATCCCCCAGTCTTCTCGCTCAGCTTCAAGGTCTTCGTCAGCGTCTACTCTGCCCACCTGTTCTTCCGCCCCGACCGCATCTACTTCCACACCGACGCCTCCCCAGACCTCTGGGAGCGCGCAAAGACCTCTGCGACCTCTGGACCAAGCGCGTGCTCAACCTCCCCGGCGTGATGCCAAACTTCATCGACAACCCGCGCTTGACGACGCAGGGCGTCGACATCGACACCTTCGGCGCCAAATCCGACTTCATCCGCGCCGACGCCCTGCGCACCTACGGCGGCATCTACCTCGACGTAGACGCCATCCCGCTCCGCGACATCGCGCCGTTGCGCAACGCGGGCTTCGCCAACGTGGTGGGCCGCGCCGTGGCCATGCGGACAAAATACACGGGCTTCGTCAACACGGGCGTGTGGTTGTCGCGGCCGCACTCGAACCTGGCCGAGATTTTCTTCACCGCCATGGACGCCTTCTACAACGGCGTGTGGGCCATCTCGGTCGACATTCTGACAGATCTGGCCTTCCGACTGCACGCGGTGCCCGGCGAGGTGCTCATCGTGCACCCGCGCGCGTTCGCGCCGGCGTCATGGGAGCTCGAGGACCAGGTGCGGCTGTTCCAGCCGCACATCGAGACAAAACGGACGAGCAGCGCGGCGGTGCTGGACCGGCATGAGGGCGCGGCGGCGGCGATGCTTCCCAGCGAGCTGAGAAACACGTGCCAGGACGCGCTGGCGTGGCTGGCCGAGCGCGAGAAGAAGGGCCGCGTCGAGAGCTGGGAGATAGACTTCTCGGCCACGTACGTGCTGCATGCATTTGACGACTACGCCGACCAGATCCAAGGCTGGGACGGCAACATCACGCTCCAGTACGTCCTGGCCCGGCAGAGCAACTATGCGAGGGCCGTGTTTCCGGCGGTTTCGCATGCCGTCCAGGCGGGCATCATCTCGAAGGAAGAAGCGCTTTGAGAGCAAAGCGATTTCTGTGGGGCATAGACGGCGTTTCTGGGTTTGGGTTTTGGATTATATGACAGTCTAATAATCATGCTGGAGGCTGGTTTCATGGATCAGGTCTTTTAAAAGCAGACATATGTTCTCACTAGGGTCCGCTGCTGGTCGGCGCCCGACGGACGCCGAGGTCGGTAGCGCTATCCGCCTCCGTATGCATAACGAAAATTACGACACATAATAAGATACAGGACAAGGTCGGCAAAGGCACCTGCCGGTTCGGTCTTGGTTTGGATAAGTTGGTAGATACAAAGACAGGAATCCGTTCATGGAGCCGCTGGCGCGCCAGGTCAGTCAAGGTCCTCGAAGTTGACATACAGCTAGCCCACACACCCCCCCCCGCCCCCCCCCCGCCCCCTCTGATGCTTCGTCGCGCCGGCTCGTGACCATTTTACTGCGACAGGAGCTGGACTATTGCGTTGTAGTTGGCCTTGGGGTTGAAATTGCTGTCAAAGAGCAGCGGGTTGCCCTGCGGACGCCACGAGTCCTGTCCAGCCAAGGTTAGCTTCTCCATCCTGGCGAATCTTCTTCACGTCTGAACAGAACTAAAGGGAAAAAAGACTCACAGGGTCCCGGACACCCCAGACGGTGATGCCCACACACTTGGGCTCCTCCAAGCAGCCACGGGTCACAGCGACATAGTCGTTTGTATTGCTGTTCTGGATATCCAGCTCCGTCACGGCCACCTCCTTGACGCCCGAGGCGGCGAGCGTCTTGATGGCCTGGGCGAGCCCGTTGCCGCCGCCGGACTGCAGGTGGCCCTGGGTGCCGATGCCGTCGATGGGGATGCCGGCGGCCAGCCATTTCTTGACGTGGTCGACCATGCCGCGCGTCACCTTGGCCGCGTTGGGGCTGTCGAGGTTGTAGTCGTTGATATACAGCTTGGCGCTGGGGTCCGCCGCCCGCGCTGCCCGGAAGGCGATGCCCACAAAGTCCTCGCCCAGGACCCTCGAGAAGACGCTGCTGCGAAGAGAGCCGTCTTCGTTGAACATCTCGTTGATCACGTCCTGATGCTTGGGGTCAGCAGCTGCTTCTTCAGTTGGGAGGGGTAATTACAAGAGAAAGGGGGGGCGTACATAGTGGTGGATCTTGCCCTTGTACCGTGTCATGACGGTCGTGATGTGGTTCTGGATGGCCTGGGTCAGGGTGTTGCGGTCGCTGATGGAGTTGACCCAGCTGGCGAGCTGCGAGTGCCAGACAAAAGTGTGGCCGCGGATCGTCTTGTTGCGCTGCGTTGCCCAGTTGACCAGATAATCGGCCTGGCCCCAGTTGTAGGTGCCCTTGGACGGGTTGATGCTCGCCCACTTCATGCTGTTCTCGGGCGTCACCTGGCCGAAGTTGGCCTCGATGATAGCCGCGTTCTTGCCCGACGTGAGCCGGCCCTGGTCGGTGCAGGTGCCAAAGTACTCCTTACCCTTGGCCTTGAACAACTTGTCGACGCTCTGGGCCGCCTGGCGCGAGTCGAGGGCGGGCGCTGCCGAGACGACGAGCGGAGCGAGAAGAAGCATGAAGCTGGCTTTCATCTTGAAGTACGAAGCAGAGTATATCTGAGATGCTGAGATGGGAATTGGAGGATTCCGCGGCTTGTCCAAAACACAACTGCCGACCTAAGGACGGGGGACGTCCATTTATACACGCAGCTTCCCACGCAAGAGCTCACTTCCCCGGCTCTAGTCTTTATCCAAATATCTAACCGCTTCAGTCAGCTCCCAATTCAAGCTTGCCATCTCGCGTCCAGTATCTTAGCTCTAGAGTATTCACAGACTCAAACGTGACCAGGTGCCCGGTCAAGGCCTTGCCGCTTGCTCTGTTCCCCTGATGATTCTGCTACTCACTTTTCACTTGAACGACGACTCGGAATTCTAGAAACAGGCCCAAACCAGTAAAGCTCCGGCAGATGAGGGCGGCACCCCCGCGACGTGATGTCACGTCAACATATCAGGCGTTATGCTCTCCAGATTTCAGCTTTAGCCGCGCCGTCGGCGGTAACGGTTAAACGGGCAGCCCCTTTTTGCCAGATCCCTATAATATCTGCCTCTAACACCTTCATCCCTACACAATCACATAGCATCCCATGTATCACAAGCAAGCGCCCCAATAACTTCCCCAAAGAAAATGTCCGAGACCAACCTATTGGTGGAAGAATAAAACACCTGTCGGACGTTTCTTGAGTGCATCCTATATGCCTGACGGAGGCTCTGGAGCCATCACCATTGGGGCGGTAGTAAGAGCCGCGTGGTACTCGACAGCCTTCTCCTTGGCGTGTCGACCTGGTTGGTTGCATATGCTATTCGGGCGTAAACAAGGACTTCAACCGGCAGCTGTGGGACGGGGCGAGTGCTCGCAGATTGGAATGCTCAGCTGAGCCAGTCTCTTCATACATGGGATCTATATTGGGATGAGATACAGTATTCTCTCCCGATATTGTCGAGACGCAGAATGAGGACTTGAGGAATCCGCAAGGCGTCTTCAATGACCAGCAACGAGATATGGAATTCAACATTAACACACTAACGTCTTGGGCATGCAGTCTGGCAGACCCTCCTCCTTTGCATGTCCTCCAAGCCGTGTGCTATGTAACATGCAAATCGAACCGGCTCTTTCAGGACAGCAATGGTTTTCATTAGCTATGTCAGATATTCGTTGACTTCACATTTCCTTGATCCACTCCGGTCTGATGCAGTACAGCATGGCAGGGGGTGACAACAAGGAACGGGGAGAAAGGGGGCTCGTGGAGCAAGGCAACCGTTTGTTTGGCTGGTTGATGACATTGTCTCGCCACTTATGGCCACGTCCTGTCAGAGACAGAAAGCAAGAACACCGGCTATCCCCGTTCAGGCTCTTACCCCACGATGTCCAGAGACGATGCCCATCAAACAGGTGGCCAAATGTTTTCGTACCATCTCTCCATCCGGTCTCCCGGGTCCGTATTATTCAGGCCCTTCTCCGCCAGATAGCCCACGTCACTCGGTCACTGGTCAGAACCTGAACGACCAGTTTCAAGTCCTGAAGAGGCTTCAATGGCACAAGACGGACCTTGTTTTGTCAGCCGGATAGTCCAGCCTGGCCCCAGTACGGACTTGACAACAGGATGTTTCCGCAGTTGCGCCATTTCTCTTCTTCGGGAAAGCATCGATTAAAGCTGATGTTTGAATACCTAAGACTCAATCCATCCTTCAAGCTCAAACTCATCGAATAGGCAGGCGCCCCTCTTACTTGCACACGACTGACGCTCGCGATGAATCAACAATAAGGCAACCCCTTCCGATTAACTATCAAATCATGGTATCCGACAGAAAACCTTCCGAACACCAGCATTCGTTGCCTCTATTGTTCGTACACCGCCCCAACGCCAGCTATGCATCTCACAAGAATACATGTAACAGTACAACAACACTAATACCACTTACCCAGCAGCCCTCACTTCGACAAGAACTTCTGGAACGCCGCTTGCTCAATGACAACGTTTCCGACCGCCCTCAGCCGCTTCCGACCAGCCTTCTGTTTCTCCAACAGCTTCCGGCGGCGGGAAATATCACTGGCGTGCAATTTGGCGAGCACGTCCTTTCGGAAAGGCTTAATCGTCTCACGCGCAACGATGCGCTTGCCGGCGGCGGCTTGAATGACGACCTCTGCAAAGCAGTCAGCATTATACACTCCGGCGGATAGGGCTGAGGAGATAGAAAGAAACAGATACGCACCGAACATCTGCCGCTCCACATGCTCCTTGAACTTGGTCACCCACTGCCTGCCCAGCCGGTCCACCTGGCTGGAATGCACCACGCGCGCGATCGCGTCGACGGGCTTCTTGTTAACCAGCAGGTTCATCTTGACCAGACTGCTCGGCCGCCAGCCAGCGTCCTCGTAGTCGAGCGTGGCATACCCCTTGGTGGCGCCCTTCAGTTTGCCAAACAGGTCGTCCACCAGGCTCGACATCGGCACCTCGTACTTGAGGATGACCTGGGTGGCGTGGAAGAACTCGATGCTCTTTTGTATGCCGCGGGCATTCTCGCAGATCTCGATGACCCGGCCGAGGTACTCGTCAGGCAGGGTGATGGTGGCAAGGACAAAGGGCTCGTAGATGGTGGCCTTGCGCATGCGGACGTCTTCGTTGTCCGGGAACTCGGCCGGGTTGGTGATGATGGTCTCCGGGCCGCCGTTGGACCAGACAATCTTTGTCGGCACGGCCGGCTCCGTGATGATGATGTCCGCCCCGTGCTCCTGGCGTAACCGGTCCTGAAAAACGGAGCAGTGCAGACTCCCCAGGAACCCCAACCGCCACCCGGCCCCGAGCGCCTCCGAAAAGTCCTTCTTCAGCGTTATGCTGCGGTCGTTGAGCACCAGCTGCCCAATGCTGTCCTCCAGCTTGTGATAGTCGCTCTGGTCGGTCGGAAACGCCGCCACAAACACCATCGGCTTGGGCTCCTCGAACCCGGGGTACGGCTCCACGACGCCCTCAGACCCAACCGTAGTAAAGGTATCCCCAATCTTGGCATCCTGAATCTGTTTCATCCCAGGGTTGAAATACACATACCCGACCTGCCCGGCCCTCAAGACCTTCTGCGGCACCGCATTCGGATACTGAATGCCCACCTCCCCAACGGTGTACTCGTTCCCCGTGCCCAAACTAACCAACTTATCCCCCGCCCGCACGGTCCCGTCAAACACCCTCACCAACAACACCACCCCCTTGAAGGTATCATACCACGAATCGACCAGCAGCATCCTCAACGGCTTCGCCGTATCTCCCTTGGGCGCCGGCACATGCTCAATAACAGCCGGCAGAATCTCCCCAACCCCCTGCCCCGTCTTGGCGCTCACCCGCACCGCGATGGACGTGTCCAGCTCAAAAACACTCTCAAGCTGCTCCAGCGCGCGCTCGACGTCGGCCGTCGGCAAGTCGATTTTATTCACCACCGGCACCAGCGTCAGGCCCTGGGCGAACGCCAAATAGAAGTTGGCGACGGTCTGCGCCTGCACGCCCTGCGAAGCGTCGACAAGCAGCAGGGCGCCGCCGCACGAGGCGTATGAGCGCGTGACCTCGGCGCGGAAGTCGACGTGGCCAGGCGTGTCGACCAGGTGCAGGAGGTAGTCGAGCTTGGTGGTCGGGTGGCGGTAGATCATTGTGCAGGTCTGGGCCTTGACGGTGATGCCGCGCTCGCGCTCGACGTCGAGCTTATCCTGGCGGTCTGTATGTTAGTTTTTGCGGTAATTTTTGCGCGGAGGGGGGAGGAGGCTGGTGGGGGAAGAAGGGGGGGGAAACGGGTTGGAAGAGAACGCACGAGGATCTGCTTGTTGGCATCGCTCGCCGAGATGGTGCCCGTGTGCTCAAGCAGGCGGTCGGACAGGGTGCTCTTGCCGTGGTCGATGTGGGCGACGATGCAGAAGTTGCGGTAGCGCTCGATGGGGATGGCGGCGATGCGCTCTTCGAGCTCGGCGGCGCGGCGCTGCTCGGGGCCGTCCTTGGCTGAGGAACTGGCGTGGCGGCATTGTGAGATTGTTACTGTTCGCGGAAGAATCGAAATGACGGGAGCATGTCTGACGGCCGGCATCCGGGTCGAATATGACCGGCAGGGCGTATTTCTGGCGACGCAATGCGTGATGCTACCCCCGGTCCGAAGGATTCCATGTGCTCCCATCCGGCTCCGAGGCGGCGCCTGACACAGACGCCGCAGCCATGGTCCCATTCGCGTCTCGCGACCCGGCACGCCACGCATCCAATTGGCGCTCGCAAATCATGCAATGTGTGCTAGCGACAGAGGCGTGTGGTCGCCGTGGTATGGGCGGGTTGTCGCTATTCGGCTTCCAAGTACGCAAAATTGGGGTACGACAACGCCAAGCACGTGGAACCACGGACTTTCATTATCTTATCGGACAACAGGAGACTTGAGATGGAGCCATTGAGGTACTAGTAGCCTTGAGAACGGGCATGGGGTCGAAATGGTGTACCATGCTGGATATAGACAGTGCTGAAACTATATACAGCTACTTCGAGCAATGATGGTCTGTCTAGACACCTCTCCAAGCTCCAGCAATGAACAAAATCCCAAGCGTTCAAGTCGGAGGGCGTTCTCTTCCAACTTCCCAACCATTGTGCATCCTTCTCATCATGACACAATCCTCTTCTCCATCAATGCATTATACAGGAACCCCATGCTTGATCATCCATATCTGCGTGACGGTGCGTTGCTCATGCCGGTCACCACGCCGCCTTGAATCGCATGCTAGACACTTCTCTAACCAGTCTCCATCATTGACACCATCTACCACACTGTTGCATCCAGCGCTGCCATAACTGGAACCGCCGTATTATAGAATGTCATCGATCAGGGGAGCCGGCGTTACGTGATCACCCATTCGGTCCCGCGCTTGATGAACTTGTCCAACAACATCGTCAAGTCTGATAGCACGAACCGGCATATATAAAAGGCAAAGAATTCGGCCGCATGCCGCGTGCACAGCTCGAGGCCGACCTGCGTCTTGTCGGCGTGCCGCAGGCCGGGGTCATCCACCTGCCGGGCGATTTGATCTGAAAAAAGCAATCGTCAGGCTCTCTGGGGTCATCTTTTCCGGAGCAGGTTCAGGATCATGGAAGGAACTCACCCACTGTCTGCGCGGCATCAAACAGCTTCGCCAGCGAAGACATATAATTCGCGTTGGGACCCGCAAATGACACGCTGCCCACATCCCTCTTGGTCGGCCTGCTGGTCGGATGACTCGTCATGGGCAAGCTCGGCAACACCGTATCCTTGCCGGCACCATCACCCACATTCGTCGAGCTGGCCCCGCCACCGACACCCGCAGCACCGCCACTCCCTCCCTTCCCACCATATGCCGTCGCCAACGCTGGCAAATTGGCCGAGCTATTCTTGCTCCTCAGCCTCCGCCACGAGAAACTACTCCCCTTCCCAGCGACGCTCGCAGACCTCGGCATAGACGCCGCATCCGCGGCATCCGCCCCAACCCCCACAACAACAGCATCCTTGAACATGACCCCGGCGCCCTGCACGCCGACCTCGCTCCCCAACTTCCTCGCCAGCGTCGCCTGTACCTGCTCCAGCACGCCCTCCAGCGCCTGCATCTCCTCGAGCACGGCGTCGGCGTCGCAGTTATCCACCCTCGCCAGCTTCTGCAGCGCGGCCGTGAGCAGGTCGCAGTTAGCAATCTTGTCCTCGACGTTGCGCAGCTTGACGCCCTTGACGCGCCACACGTCGCGCGGGACAAACAGCTTGTTGCTGAGGTAGCCGCCGCGCGGGTGGCAGAGGGTTTGGTAGAGGGCGCGCATGAGCCAGAACGGCCGGAGCATGACGTCGTTGGGGCAGGGCTCGAGCGGCGCGGGGGCGTCTGGCGTCGTTGAGTTGGGCGAGCCGGGGGTTTCGGGCGCGTGGAAGTGGCTTTCGAAGAGGTGAAGCCCCTGGGCGGTGGCGCTGTTTGCGCGGTCCTTGACGACGCCCGCGGGCAGGGACGGGACGGCGGGGAGGCGGGCTCCAAATTGGTTGCTGAACGGTGTGCTGGGCGAGAGATCTGATGATTCTTCCAGGTGCGAGATAGACAGGTTCCGCGTCTTGAGGCTCTTTAGGCTGGACGACGAGTAGTTCTTTCGAAGATTTGGGCGGATGACAGATGGGGTGCCAACACGCGGGTAGTCATCTTGAGGAGGGATTGGCGGTACCGACTCGTCTTCCGGTTCCTCTTCCAGCGGCTTTGGAACAGGCGACGGGCCTGGCCTCGCCGAGAATGGACCAGTGGTGCGGTTTGTGCCCGCTGAGAGGGCCTGGCGTTGCTGTACAATGTAATTGCCCGCTTTGGTATGGCCTGGGATGGATGGCCCGGCCGTTGCCGGCGCTGTCGGGGCCAGCTTGGTGGTCTCAATTTTGAGTTCTTTGGCGTTCTGTCCGGAAAGACGACGATTTCGGACACTCTGCCCCAAGCTCTGAGAGCCCGCAGACTGCGGTTGCGGAGGCATTTGCGCAGTGGCGTGAGGTGGTAGGGCCGGTAATGGACCCGTGGGCCCGGGAAGAACGTTGTCCTCGCTGACCGGGGTGAGGAGGGTCGTGCCGGTCGGTGGGTTGGAGCCCATGGAACTGTGCCAGGTTCGTCCAGTCATCCCGCTCGAGTCAGACTCCCGCGGGACCGGTCGTCTTGACAAGCCGCCGAGTGCGAAGTCCTCGATGGCACCGCCCTTCGTCATCTCCTCCAAGAGGCGCTCCTCCTCTTCCGAGTCAGCGCCGTCGAAGAAGTCCTCGCCCATTCCCTCTTGCCTCCGATATTCCTCGTCCTCCAACTCCTGCTGAAGTCGTAGCCTCTTCTCCCTCTCGTTGGCCAGCTCGAGTGCCTCTCTCTCGGATTCTCTAACCAATTCCCTAGCCATCTCAACCCGTCGTAGCGTTTTTGCGACCGAGTCCTCTGGGGTGTCGCGGTAACGGTGTCCAAGGTATTCCGGCTCCGGCTCCGGCTCGTATCCATCGTCATATGCAGCTTCAATCGCATCGTCCAGAGCAGCATCAAACTCGGCTTCGGTAGCCCCGCTTGCAGCTCGGATATGCTTTCTCCTGATCCTCGAGGACGACCGCGAGTGCACCGATGCCGTGTCGGACCGCTCTGATTCGTCAATTGGGTCGAGCCACGAGACAGACTCATGGCTATTGACACGCTGATGGCCCGAGTGCGCCGTATGTGGTGCCAGCTTGCCGTTGGAGACGGGGATATCGGGAGGGGGCCGCTGCGGGCTCTCATGGATAGGCGGGGAAGAAGAGCGTCTGGCAGGCGATAGCGCTCTTCGGGGAGACAAGGGTGGCGGCATATAGGTGTTATCCATTGTGGGGGGCCGTAATGTCGACCCGTCGTTGTACCTCGCCCTCGAGAAGGCCGACTGCAACGAGTACTGTTGGGTCAGATAGGATGAAGATTCATCCCTATTAGAGGCTTGCGCTGTGAGAAGTGGTGATGCTTGGGACGCGGCAGCGTTTTTGGCTAACTCCTGAGCATAGTGATTGTGCTGCGTGTCAAACTCATCCTGGCGACGCTCTTGCACACCTGTCAATGGTCCCGAGTATTCGTTGACTGCTATCTGCGCGCTCAGCGCGTCGCTTTCCGGACGTTGGGGCAGCGCTTTCCCTTCGGGCTCTATATCAACAAGCTGCTCGTCAAGTTCCATGACTCGGCCCAAGTAGGTTTCGTGCTGCGGCAGGCGGGTACATGTCAGAACGCAATGCTACACGGGGTACAGGATGTCAAGTTACGCAGACTTACGATGGCCTCGAGCTTTCGCCGGTCCTCTTCCCCAGAGGTACGCAACAGTACCTGCTGGAGCACAGCACAGGCCTCGGCATAGGCCCTCCGAGCACCCTCAAAATTTTGCGCATTGTCCAACTGAACTGCCGTGTTTGCCTTTTGAAGGGCTTTTGATAGCATTGCCTTCTGAGATGGGGGCTTGCTCTGGCGTTCGCGCTCCCTATCCCGGTCGCGGTCCTTATCCCGGCTTCTTGTGGATACGGTGGTGTCTGCGCTGCCCTTCGCCCCGGTGGATCGGCTGCGCGAGTGGCCCCTAGCCTGGCCATTTTGCGTGTATGGCATGGTGGGCTCGTGTGTGATCATACCTGGCAAGTGCGGCGGTTCGGCGAGATTGACCTGCTGCGATGCTTCTCCTTGTTCCTCCCGTCCCGGTCGACCATCCCAAGACCTCTCGATATCTCCAGATAGTTGCGGGCGAGGTCGAGCTTGTTCAGTTTCCGAAAACCGGCTTAGCACATTGGATTCCAAGACTTCATGCGCCAGAGAGGGTCCGGTCGAGATGCGCGGCAAACTTTGGAGCGGTGGGATGGTTGTTATTGCGGCCAGTTCGGTCCCGGTTCTGGACTGAGTCGACGATCGCGGTGAACTCTCTGACGTCGACGGTCTGCGCCTGTGTAGTCTCCTCCCCGGCGACGAGTTGAGCGCTACCCCCAGGATCTCGGCACTTACGCGGCGAGTAAAGTCGGCGAGGTGGGATGCTCGGCTCGATGTTGTCGAAGCCGACCAGCGGTTAAGGTTGCGCAGAGTGTCGCTCAGGCCGCCAGCGCTTCCCGACCGCGAATGCCCCCTTTTGTGTCTCGGTTCACCTTCTTTGACCGAATCGGGGACCGGGGGCGCCGGTCGGGGGTCATTAAAGGTTTCCCGGAGGAGGGGGTCGGTGACCTGTGGTGAGCCCGGATCTACCGCAATTCTCGCGGGCGGCAAGAGTGACGATGTACGTGGGGGGTTGCTGGCGGCAAGGGACGAGGACCGCGGCGGGTTGGAGGGGAAGGTCAAGTACGGTCCGGCTGGTGGTCCAACGTAATGGGAGGCGGGGGCCGAGGGCCTGTCTTGGGCTCCAGGGCGGTGGGGACCGCTGTCGATCGCGTCGTAGTCGGGGAAGTGGCTCCTCAAGGCCGGGTTGCCCTCGTCTCGGCTGTTGTCAGGGCGGCGGGATCGTGGAGACGGCGATGTGTAGAACCCGGCGCCAACAAATGTGTTTTGGGGCGGCGGCGGCGTGCTCCAGAAGATGTCGTCGGACAATGGGTATGATGAGGTCGTAGGTGTAACGGCGGGGCGGAACGAGGACATTGCGGGAGTGTCCCCCGGAGGGGGCGGCTCCAATTGAACTGGTGCGGTGCCCTTGGCCTGTTCAGGGTCACCAGAGAAGCAGCCAGCCGGATTGAGACAGGAACGCCCCCCAGGGGAAAAACCGAGACAGCCAGCCAAATGGTGCGTGGGTGCGTGGGTGCGTGGGTGCGTGGGTGCGTGGGTTCGTGTGACGGCGGGCGCAGGGAGTCGGGGCAATCAGCCGAGCAGTCACCAGTGGTGTGTGATGATCGCTCCGGGCCTGCTGTTGGCCGGTGCCCTGCGCTGCAGCCGCTAGCTCGGCCTCAATTTATCGTCTCCTCCAATAATTGCTCCACCGCCTAGACAAGCGTCTTCGTAGTCGCAGGACCGGCGCCAGTGCAATGATCGGGATGGCCAGCCTGCCAGTCAAGAAAGTGATAGGTTGATGCCTCAAATGTCGGCCTCACCGAGGAACTACGGTGAACAGGGAGGGGTGCAACTCGGGTTACCACGGCGGACGATTCGATTCGATGATGATGGCACATAACGTTGACTTTTTTAATGTCAGGAAAAGTGCCGGGTCGATTGGTCAACTGATGTCGTGCTGTGGACCGACAGGGGCTTTTCTCGGTCTATCAAAAGGGGCATGGGAAAGGGGCCGAGCAGAAGAGGGAGGCTTGGGCCCAGTGCGCCGGTTTCTTTTGAGTCAGTTGTAGCCAGCTGCTGTACGCTGCGAAGGTCTGTGTCTGTGCTATGGTGTCATCAAGATGTGTGCGTCGTTGGCACTGTCATCCTCGAGGACACAATATGCGCATTGAACTGGTAACCACAGATTTATATTATGTTGAGGATTGGTAAGGTTTATTATACGTCCAAGCGCGAGGCATCTTTAATCGGATACCCCCGATTTCTGATGAAGCAAAGGAAGCGTCAAGGTTCTTCATGAATTGTGTTCGAAATCGATGAGCCCCACAACATTGGTGGGTCGACGCGTAATCTGTACCTCCGTAACTTTCATCGCTTCAATGTTAGTCCATGTACCATACATATTGCTGCCCGGATATTGAGTACCATCGGATCTTGGGTGTAAACAATAATTCCCGAAAACGGGTGTCCGTTCCGGTTCAATAATGTCTGGTACTTCAAAAGCCCTTTCCCAGGTTGTTCTTTTCTCTTCGTCATACGCCAGAGACACACAAGATGGATGGGTAGGGCGTTGCGTAGTGGCTACCTGGGGGTACTCCGTACCATGGTAGCCAGCGGGAACCGCCGTATCCCAAATCGACCATGCCTGCTGCAAAGATGCGTGCGGGTCCTCGATATATTCACAGGAGATTCTGCAAGGTGAACGTTAACCCTAGCGCTTCCTAACAGAGGTGACAATCCCCACTAGCGATTAACAAATACATCGGGGTGGCAGCTGTACTCTTCGAGGATCTCGGGAGCGGGGCACAATGCAGTGTCAGGGTTTCGAGTTATAAAAGTACGGGTTCGTACGAACATTACAAACCCACAAAAGTTCTCGGGGGGGCGGGCTGAGAAGATTCGGGTTCAGGGCAGCATTCTGTTGACGGAATCGACCAGATGCGGATGTGCAACAACCCGCGCCTCCAAACTGTCTGCCGAAACAGGCGTTCTCGGTGATATCATTATTGGCAGTTGTCCTGCACAATGCACGCGGTGACATGGGCTTCGCCAGGTGCTTGGTTCCAAACACGATTCGTTTCGAGTTTCAAGCCGTCACTGAGAAGTCTATGACACCTCGACACACCTTCCACATGAGAATGGGCCATTCCGAAACCAGACAGCCGACAAGCACTTGTGTTAGCGTTCCAGGTTATCTCGAGGCACAACTCTCATCAAGTAGAGTCAGATGCCAGCCATTGGCAACCCGTTGGTTTGCCGAGCCGAATGTCTGCAATGGACAAGTAAAGTCAGTGCACCCCCTCCCCCCCCCCCCTCCAAAACAAGCCAACTTTCCGTTCCGAGATCCGGACGACGGAGTATGGTAAGGTATGTAAATTGGGAGCGTTCGTGGCATTGGTGCTGCTGGGAACTGCAAAACGCTTCAAGCACCTATCCGGCAGATCATCCATTTCTCCAACCGAAACCCGACCACCCTTGCCTTCCTTCGGGATTTCGGAACATGTTGGATCCGGCTGCATGGCGGTTTCTCTGGCACTGAGCCATGATTCCTCCGAGTTGTCGTTCTCAAAGATGGCTGACAGATCCCTGGAGGTGCACTCGCGTTTGCGCAACCTTCTACCAACTCATTTGGCACCAAGCTCTCGGTGGCATTCGAACGAACTGACTGTACAGATCCAAGGCTTCGATGTCAGGCCCCGTCATTGACCAGGCGTCACCTGCAGCAGCTTGTGCACCTCAGATTGGATCCCTACCCCTTTGTAACACATAAGGTACTCTACATACCTGGGAGCTGCGCCGCCACGGTACCTGCATGGTACGCTAATCCCCGATCCTGCATCTCCTGCATGTGCCGCACCAGGATGATGTAATCAGAGCACCCAGGGCGGAAAAGAAACGGTTCCATCTCGTTGCGTGCGGTTACACAGCATCGGACAGATACCAGTAGTGCCACGTTGGGCACCAGAGACAGGAACTCGGATTGCAGTCGCGGTATCATGAACTCACGATGGAGATGAGGTACAACCGCGAGGAGGCGCTAAGCTTTTCTCACTGAAAAAGGATAGGGGTCGAAGATTCCAACGTTGCGGCAGAAGTTCCCGTCATTTAAGAAGTCTATAACTAGGTGTCAGGATATGATGCAATCTGTTTTAAGTTCACAACTTGGTTCTCGTTATCATATCATACACTATAGTCCAAGCATCATAGGTATTCAGTTATTCAAGTGCGTTTCTTACTGTATAAGGTAAGAACAACACCAACGTAGGCAAGAAAACGGAGATAGAGGTAGTTACTTGTGCTTGTCCCATAGTTTTGATACAGCCACGGCCTACTCATGGGGATCGTTGCGACCTCAGGCTTGATGGCAACACTCGGTTGAGTCCTGAATGTTCATGCAACACACTCCTACAGTGCTTGAACGAATTGCACCTAGCAAAACTGAGGTCAAGCTGTTCAGAGGAGTTTAGATGGCTTCTTCCTCTGCACCTGCGTGTGGAACAAGGAACGGATCAGCAACCCCATCTTTACCCGCATTTATCCAAGACAGGAGGAACCTCGACCTAACATAATAACTCTAAGTCGCGCCCTGCTTCCCGAGTCCCGACTGTCGGGAATCTTCACCTGCCGTTTTCTTTTCGCGATTGAACCATCCAAGATTCAAATCAAGACACCCCATCATATGCGTTGCTCCAAGCGCAGCGCCAATGCCGCCTCCGCCCCAATATGTTCCTCCGCCACAGGAACCTGGCTATTTACCTAGTCATCGCCGTCGTCGCTTCCCTATTTCTGTGGCCGAGGGCCCCAAAATGGCCATCCGTACATAACAGAGTAGATCTAGAGATCCTCAATGTCACCTTGGGGGTCTGCAGACACCGCCATCTTCGCCCAGCGACGGCAGTATGCTAATCCCCTGATTGGTACATAGTTCCAGCACATATTCGTCATCAACCTTTCCACACGTACCGAACGCCGAGATGCCATGACCCTGTCTGCTGCCCTGAGCGAGCTTAAGATCACATGGGTCGACGGCGTTGCGGGAAAGGATGTCCCAGACAATGCCCTGCCGGGTGACCCGACCACGCGACAAGGCGCTTTTGGCTTGGGAAACAAAGGGTCTTGGAGGGCTCATATGAACGTGTTGCAACGGTGGGTACACAGAAGGAGATCAACGCTGCTCGTCGGTTGTGACGGCAGTCGCTAACCCGGAGGCCCCAGCATCGTCCGAGAGAACGTAACCAGCGCCCTCATCCTCGAGGATGACGCCGACTGGGACGTGCGGTTGAAGCTCCAGATGCAAGCATTCGCCCAGGCGGCAATGGTGTTCACACAGCCATCGAATAAGCACACTCTAGCAGAGAAGTACCGGGACAAACCCCATCCTGAGTTCCTGGTCACCCAGTTGCCACTCATGACACGGGCCCGCGATACTCCGTATGGTGACGGCTGGGACGTCCTCTGGCTCGGACATTGCGGTACAGAGTTCCCTGCCACAACGGAGCCGTACAAACCTTCCCCACTGCGAGTGATTATTCCGAACGACATGACCGTCCCGTCGCCGTCGCACCTCAGAGCACATCCTTTTGCTCTACAGGACAACTTGGCCCAAGAATATCCTCCCTACACGCGCGTCGTTCACGCATCGAGTGGCACTACTTGCACCCAGGCGTACGCCGTCAGCCAGCGAGGTGCAAGAAAGCTATTGTGGCGGTTTGGGTTGCAGACACTGACGACGGGCTGGGATCTGATGTTGCGCGACTGGTGCGACGGCTTGTATACCCGTCCGATGGATCCAAGCACGAACGAGGACACATGGGGAAGCGGAAGGATAAAGACGCCGGTGTGTGTGACGGTTCAACCCCCGCTGTTCAGCCACCATTATGGAAAGGGGGCTGCGTCAGACATCATGGCGCCTGGCGGCGGGTTCGTGAACAAAGAGACGGAGATGACTCCTTATGTGAGGATCAGTGTTAGGTTGAATATGGAGCGTTTGATCTCCGGAGAGGAGGCTGTGGAGCAATGGGCAGAGGACACCGAACACGTGTGATCAAGAGTCGGGTCTGGGTATACAGTCCCGGCCTCTCACCGAATCAGTCAAAGGCAGTATTGCCAAATTGTGACCTATGGTCTCAGCACATCGGAAACTTCGCCCTTCTCGACATTGGCAAGAAGATTAGGTTTGAAGGTTACTGAAGCTAAAGTGAAGTTATTGAACATGACCGACACTTACAACCTCGCTCGCTCTTACTCAAGGGTTTGCTTTGGTTTGTACCTTTCTCCTATTGCAAGTTAGGTGATTACATCACCATACATGTACCTATCCGTACCCCCAGTCTCCAGATCTGGCCTCTCCAGCCTTTTGAACACTACGAGAACCCGCGAGGAACAGTACGAGAGCGTGAATATTAACATCGATTATTCCACAAGAAATCCCCTCCGCGGCATGCAACAGCATTTGAAGCCAACCACAACACCAATCTCAGTGGTGGCAATGCTACCTCAGTTGCCATAGTCGACTTTGACTGGCAAACCTCCATTGACCGATGCGTGAAGGAGTTTTTCTCCCTCTTCATATTGGCTGTCGTTGAGAACATCGAGCAGATTAGAGGAGCGGCAGGTAAACGGGGGGATCCGCTTGAGGGTGTGTCTGACCAGGATTTCCCGCGGATATGGGAGCACCCTGTCTTTGAAGAGCTTGCCAACATCGTCGTGGAAGCCGAGATCACTTCACCTAAAGATGAGGCACGGGCTCTCGAAATCCCCGCTTTTGCGTGGTACGGTCTGCTGCCTACGGCGAGGAGAGCCCGGCCTTCGAGACCAACGAGACGCACTCGGCGCCTGCGGGAAACCTGTTCGGGGATCTCATAACACCCTCGATTTACTTGCCGGAGTCGCAGGCCAATGAAGAGACAGAACCCGGGCCATCAATCAGAAGACAGCAAGAGTGCTTCGGCCAATGAAACCCACCCAAGATGACAACTTGCGGGAGAACTCTAGCTTTACGGGTGATGCGGAGGCTCCCAGGTAATATAATCACCAGAGGTCGACGGCGTGGTGCAGCGAATATTCTGTGCTCAGGCCTTTGGAAAAACGGCCGCGGTCTAAGCATCCATGCTAGGAAATATAGACTTCTGAGGAGTGAAATTGTGTGGACCACCGACTGGGACGATCAATGGAAATGCAATCCAAAGGTATGGTACCTTATCTGGCAGCCGACTACCTTATATACACCGTGAACTGTATGTGTTGTCCATGGTCCAACTCCGTCGACCGACACTTTCAACCCGGAACCCGATCTTCTCCATGGCGGAAACATCGAGAACTCCGCGTCCGTCAAAGACCCAGTGCAACGGACTCATATGCTGGTAGATCTTTCGCCAGTCCACCCGTTCCTTGCGCCGTTGGTCTTTGCTCTCCCCGGTCACGCCGACGCTCCGTTCCAGTTGACAATCAGGACATTCCTCGATGCAAGGCGGCGTCGGGTTGAAGCGGTTCAAAGGGTCCTCCGTGCCCGGCGTCGTCTGCCTGAGATAGGACTGCAGCGCGAGGAGATCAGTCTCGTGCGGCTCGGCCCGCTCAAATGGCCGTGGATCTGCTGGCGACGCAGCCTCGCCGCCCTTCCCTCCCTTCACCGGCCCGTTCCGAAACTCATCAAATTCGGTAGTGATGAGCACGGCATCCGCTCCCCGGCATGCCGCATACACGTCTTCATGGACCGCCACCGGCCCGCCATACCTCTGCAGCACACCCTCGCCGGCAAAACGCCCAATCTCATGCGTCATCTGCGCCGGCACGCAGAGCGGGTCAAACACAGCAAGCTCCCTGGGTCCCTCCTCGAGCAGCGCATGAATGATCCCCAGCGCCGGCGACTCGCGCGTATCATTCGTGTCCTTTTTGAACGCATACCCCAGAACAGCCACCTTCTTCCCCGCTAGGGTATTATTCAACTTCCTCATCACCCTCGCAACAAACCGCTCCCTGGCAAACTCATTCATCTCGACCACCGCCCGCCAATACGCCGCCACCTCGGGCAGAATAAGCGTCTCGGCGAGGTACACAAGACTCAACACGTCCTTCTTGAAACAGCTCCCGCCAAAACCGATGCCGGCGCGGAGGAACTGCCCCCCGATGCGCGGATCAGCGCCGATAGCCCGTGCGACCTCGTCGACGTCGGCGCCTGTCGCGTCGCAGACGGCTGCGATGGAATTGATGCTGCTGATGCGCTGGGCGAGCATGGCGTTGGAGACGAGCTTGGCGAGTTCGGAACTGAAGACGTGGGTCGTGATGATGCGGGAGGCGGGAATCCAGCTCGCGTAGACGGAGGCCAGGGCAGCTGCAGCGCGGGAGCCGGCGGGGGTGGGGGATGAGCCGATCAGGATGCGATCGGCGTGAAGGAGGTCGTGGACAGCGGTACCGGCGGCGAGGAATTCGGGGTTGCTGAGCACGGGGAAGGGAATGTCTGGGCGGTGGAGAGCGAGCTGGGATTGGGTTAGAAGGTCAGCGGCTCTGGGGTGAGGGATGGTTGACTTGCCGTGTCCTGCACGAGTTGCGCTGTCCGGCAGGGAACTGTCGATTTTTCGACAATGATGGTGTTTGGGCGGGCATGCTGGGCGATGAGAGCCGTCGCGGCCTCGAACGCGGCCATGTCGGTAGCAGCGCCGGCTCCGTTGCCGCGGGTCTTGGTCGGGGTGTTGACGGCGATGAGGACGATATCAGCCTCACTGACGCACTTTGCCAGGTCAGTTGTGAAAACCAAGTTTGGCTCTCTGGCAGCCACGCGGGTTTGCCCCTCGCATTGGCTGGGGCAGCCAGACACGCAACCGGCCCGACCACTAATAAAGGCACACTCTCGTGAGCCGTCCCGAGTAATGCGCAGAATATCATCCAAGCTAGGCTCGTAGATGGGAGGGTGTCTTGAGTTCCATCTGCGGATGCGCTTCTCGTCCCTGTCGACGACGGTCACTCGGATTTGAGGATTGTGGAGCGCAATGACGGCAGCGGTCGGTCCACCTATGTACAGTCAGTACCCGTTACATTTGTTGATATCTGGGGTTTGGGGGTGGGGGAAAATCAAGAGCTCACCAACAAAGCCAGCACCAACGCAGCAGATGTTTCGAACAAGAGGGGCTTGAGCGGCAGCAACTAGCACATCAGACGATAAAGACCCTCGGTTGATCATCGACGTGCCGTCGACATAGCCCCCGACGTCTTGGGGCTGGAGTTGAGGGCTAAAGGACAAGCTGCCGTCCGGTGTGGTGGGCGCGGTAGAGTCGTCCAAGGTCACAAACTCATCCGCCTCAAGGGGGGATGGCGAAAGGGGATCCATCGTTTGGCTCGGTGGGTAATTGACTCTCTGGCACAGACTGGTGCGACCGAAATAGGCGAACCGAGGCTCGAGGAGGTAAAGAAGTCTACGCCGGTTGCAACGATCCGGTGAGGACCTTTGAGGTCAAGATGAACTCCGCATGAGACTCGGGTCACGCAAGCGGAACATTCGAGGAGGAGACATGAGACGACATGACAAATGCGCACCTTCCGACATTGGCCGGTCCTATATTCGAAAGAGCAGCAGCCGCCGGGCCGCTGTGTCGCCTCCCCGTGTTACCTTGCCCCCGGAAGATCATCCTCAATCCTCACATGCCTGCACTCACAACCGCTGGCGAGGCACCTCTTGCTGCAGGGACACATGTGTGTATGTACAAGGCAGTACATCTGACTCGTTCTTATATGCTGAAAGTCCCCTCTCTGGTCAGCAGAACGGGAGCCTTTCAAAGACCAGCCGGGCTCGGTGGGCATGTACCATCGAGTTCTCTAGTTGGGTGATGGCGGGAAGGTTGTTGAGCGGAAGAGAAAGCCTGGCGAATGAGAAGGTCCACGTTGGGGGAATGGCGCCCGCTTATTCGCGCGTCGTCTCGTGGGGTCGATAGCTTATCGGGGCTAGGCGTGCTTTCAAGAATGACACCCGTCCAAAGTCTTGGCAACTCCAACTCGACTCCGGTCCAGCAATCGGTACACGTTCCTTCATCTTGGCTTCCTGCGCGTTTCCATGATGCACCCCGCCGCTCGCCGCCGCCGCTCGCATGCAAGGTCGGTGCAACCAACAGAAAGCATGTTGACGCAACACCGTTCAAAATGCCCGCCACAATCCTGCATTCCGACATTGAGGCAGGCACTTTGGGTCTTTACCCACCATGAGAACGGATAACTAGATATCCATCTCCATCTTAGTCGTACACACGAACTGTGTCAGTGAGCGCCAGTCTCAAAGTTTCGTCATCAGTTCGATGTCTAAGAATTGAAAACAGATACCACAGCTGACAAGACACCATGGACACGGCACCGACCCCATACTCTATCTTCCCGGATGCCCTCCGCGGCAAGCGGATCCTACTCTGTACCGAGTCCTTCGGCCCGGTCAACGGTGTGTCCCGCACCACTCTTATGCTCGTCAACCACCTCCGGTCAAATGGCGTCGACGTCGCCGTCGTGGCCCCTCACACCCGCGAAACAACCTTCACCCCAGAACAGGCCCCACTCCAACAACAGCAACACGATCTCGCCCGGACAAAAAACACCACCCTCCGCATCAGCGGCTTCCCGCTACCCTACAACCCCGAGCTCACAATCGCCTACCCGGTCCGCCTCTCAACCCTTTACAGCCGAGCCTTCGGCCCCCGCGCGCCCCCGCCAGACCTGATCTATCTCGCCTCGCCCGCCTCGCTCGGGTTCCAAGTGATGCTCCAGCTGAGGAACCACCCTTCCGCCCACCGCCCGCCGCTGCTCGCAAACTTCCAGACCGACCTCGCCGGCTACTGCGCCATCCTCTTCCCGGCACCCTTCAGCACGGTGGCGGTGGCCGCGCTGGCGTTTGTGCAGAGTTATCTGTTCAACCATGCAAGTGTGAGGACTGTGTTCTACCCGAGCCGGTTTGTCAGGCGCATTCTAGAGGGGTGGCGGGTTGAAAGCAGAAAGTTGAGCCTGCTGCAGCGCGGGGTGGATACGGCCCTGTTTCATCCTTCGCGGCGGAGAAAGGGGTTGAGAGGGCGCATTGCGCCGAATGGGGAAATCGTGCTGATTTGTGTATCGCGGCTGGCTGGGGAGAAGGGGTTTGGGTTCCTGGCCGGGGCCGTGAGGGAGTTGGATCGGCGCGGGTTGAGGTTTGTGCTGTATGTTGTGGGCGGGAACAGGAATGCGGCCGTCGAAGAGGAGATCAAAGCGCTGTTTGATGCGAGATTGAGGGAGGCAGGGAGGGTGGTGTTTGCCGGGTTTTGCGCGGGCGAGAAGCTGGCTGAGGCGTATGCGTCGGCCGATGTGTTTCTGCATTGCTCTGTGACCGAGACTTTCGGTCTCGTCGTACTCGAGTCGATGGCGAGCGGCGTGCCCGTCGTGGCGAGGGATGAGGGCGGGCCGAGTGATATTGTGCGGGACGGCGTGACGGGATACTTAACGCCGCCAGAAGACGTGGCGGGGTTTGTCGACAAGGTCATGGTCCTGGCGACCGATGATGCTCTCCGCAAGCAGATGGGTGAGAACGCGCGCAGACAGGCCGAGGAGGCGACATGGGAGAGGATCAACAATCGGGTGGCCTGGCGCATGGTCGAGGCTATCGAGCAAAGCGAGAGGGAGAGAGCCGAGCTGCGAGCGAGACGTGAAAGGCTGCTCCGGCGATATGAAGCGCAGGCCGAAGAGAGGACGCCGTTGTTGAAGACAACCCCCATCTCAGAGTGGCTGCTGCCGACCGCCACCGTACAAGCCAGGGTGGCCGATGTGCGGGTTGCTGGGGGCATGGTTGCCATCTCTGCCACGTGGGTTGCTGTCGGGGCATATCTCGTGTTCATCAAGGCAGGGCTGTGGATGAAAGCAAGGGCGAGAAGTTGGTCTGGACTCTGGAGAGGAGCTCAAGGAGTGGCAAGCATTGGCCAGCCCTGCTGAGTCTTGTTGACCCTTTTTGTCCACATCCCGACGGAGGAATTGTAAATCAGTGACCGTCCGCAAGCTCTTCGTGCCCTGTGGTGGCTTGACGATCCTCTAAGATATCTGTATCCTGAAAGTCGCAATGAAGCCAATAGTAGCATCTGACGTCACTGGGTCATAACCCTCTATCCGTTGAACGTATGGGATCTCGCACAAAATCGGCATTCGAGATATTAGTATAGTTGTTTCTATCAAGCCTCAATCTTGTGTCCAATTTGCCCCTTGGTATGAGAACTTCCTCACAACTCGGCCGTGTGTGCGAGTGTAAGCGAGAACCCGTGCCGGCAACTGAAGGGCAGGAAAGGGGTTTGAGAGCCTAGATGTGCTACAACTGTCACAGTTCCTCCAGGGTTGCTCATCTTTACTGGGATCATGACTATCTGTAACGTCCTAGCATTTTAGTACCTCTGCTGGAAAGGGTTGCATCGGAGAATGGAAACCTAACTTCGTAAACATCTTCCCTCGAATTTGGCCGGTCCTTGAAAATCGATTCTAGGATCACTCACTTAGTATATCAAGAAGCACTTAGAGCAAAGTCACCTTTAAGTACTAGAATGTATGTACAAGGAAGTTGTCACGGACTGACTTCTAGTTTCGGACCATTCTTGTGCGACAAAAGGTGCTCTGCATAAAGCGGTTCCGACTCTACAGCTAAGTTACAACGTAAAATGACTGATACTTTTAATGACTGGAAGGACAAGGGTATGCCTCTATATGAGCTGCTAGATATAACGGCCATAGCAACCTGGAAGCTGAGGTGCTAAAACTGCAGGACACCTTCACGCCAGAAGCAGGAACACTACATAATTAGGGGTGACGGTTCGGCCCTAAGGGGGAGGCAGAAAAGGTTATTGATGTAGGATTACAGCTAGTATTCTTGACTGCATTGCCAAGTTTGTTAGCTAACAATATTGTCTTCCCACGTCTCACTAGCCGTTAAGAGCATCTATGTCAAGACTGTCCTATCTCGCGCTAGTCCTGGATGTTCAACGCCGACGGCCACGGCTGTGACGAACTGATATGCAAGATGTCCGATCTCAAAATTGTGCTTAGGCCTTGAAGGGTGTTCTAGACGCGAGGGACAGGCCTCAACAGTGTGCTTAAGCCGGGGCCCGCTTACCGAGCCGCGATGGTGTCAAGCCGCGATGGTGTTCAGCCGTGATGGGGTGTTGAAGCTCCAAAAGGTACATGCCCCTCTTCACTCCGAATTTCATTTTCGTTCGGAGCATTCATACCATTCCTTCAGCAGGACAACAAAGCCACAAACAACCATCTACCAGCAAGGCCAGAGCGAGAAAAATGACGGACAGGGTCGACATGGAATCGACTGTGGACCAGGACAGCAGCCGTCCAAGTAAGTGAGGTGCCTTCCATTCCTTCTCTCTTGTATTTGAAGGTTATTTCTCGCAACCCTCCTCCCCTCCGGTCACCAACAACTTACGCGCAAACTTACACCAAATTTACACCCAGGCACTCCTGACATCCACATCGTCAGCATGGCCCGAGTCATGCTGGGCAACTCCGCCGACTCGTACGGCGGCTGTGACGAGGACTATTTCGTCAAGGGATTCGAGGAAGGATTCAAAGCCGGCTTTTCACTTGGTTACAGAAAAGCCCTTGAGGAGGGCAAGAAGCAGGGCCACTCTGAGGCAGAGGCCGAGTTCAAGAAGCGCGCCGGGAGGGAATCCTCCAAGGGCGGCGAAGTGCAGCTGGGCACAGGTGAGTTTCATGGCTCTTTCATATTCTTTCTTAGTGGCCGCCAAAGTCTGCCATCTGGTGCACGGTTGCGACAAGAACTCCCGACTGATTCTGTATCATCCGAACAGTGAGCGAATTTAACTTCAGAAAGAACTTCCAGGCCATCCAACAGCGCGGCTCACGTGTGTTTGCCGGAACTTTGGCCAGCGACACTCCATTCCGGACCAGTGGCGACATAACCCTGCTCAGCGATGTTGTGCTGAAGGATAGTCCCTCCAGCAGCCCTAACTGCCTGCTGAGAGACATCGAGGCCTGTCCCGTTGGAGATGATGACATGTTCCATGATGCCGCTTCCTCCTTCTCCGCCCAGTCCGAAAACTTGCTGGTTTTCTACGCCGAGCAGCAACTCTCTGCGTCCGGTTCTGACTCTGCTGACAATGGGATCCGCATCGCTCCCACGGAGGTTGGCAGCTGCCCCGACAGCCCCGAGAAACGGGAAGAGCAGGACTTGCTCGGCCTCTTCGATAAAGCAAATAATCAGGCGCTCATCCCTTCGTCCCAAACGTCAAAGGCACCAGAAGAGCGCATCAATTCTTCCCCCGTGATTGCGTCCACGTTGTCGGTGGACATCACCGCCCTCGTTCCACTCGCCAGACCCTCAATTCTTGCCTCCATCAGCACCACCCACGCCCACACAACAATCACCACCGGAGCAAACGCTGCCGAGATCCAGTCCACCGCCAAAGGCGAGGCGCATACCGAGCCCATGATTCTGTTCACAATCCCCAGAGGCGACGACAAGGATCCTCTCATCAAGCTCAAGAACCAAGGCCTCACCACCCTCTACAACATTCCCCTCCCACACACACTCCAGCTCCCCAACTGGGAACCCGACATGGACCCAAACATGGAAACCAGCCCCTCAGCTCGCCGCCCCCGGCCACCCTACCCGACCCTGTCCGGCTGGCACAACATCTACGCGCTCGCCGACCAAGGCCGCACCATCGTTGGGGGAAGAGGAATGAATCCCTGCTTTCTCTCGTGAGAATCTGGCGTTGTGAGCGCAGGTCCTCTGGGTCTGAGGATAGTAGCCGTGCGTTCTCGGTCATTTTGCCAACACGGCTCGTATAAAACTCACGGTTTCCCCTCGTAGGCCTGAGACTAGTTTGATACCCCATGAAGGTTCAAGGGGTTGTTGTGTCCAGGTACATCAAGCAGCTCCGCTGGTAAAGACTCAAGCGTTGCATGTTTCTAGTCTCTGCTCTCATGGACCGCCTACAAGGGATTCTTATGTGGGTTGCGCAAGCTGCTTCTATCTGGAAATATCAGAGCTCTTCTCGAGACCACCCCTGACACTTGTTCGGCTCCCCCCGATGACAACCGCTTGGGTTCGTGGGACTGTTGCTTCGAGGCCACCGATGCAAAGCAAATGCCGTAACGTTAAATGTAGCTGAAGTAGTCGATGTCGACCAGTCCCAGCGTCTTTCTCAAACGTCACTAGTCGTCCCTTTCCGCGGCTATTGCGACATTGCAGAGCCAACGATGCGTATATGTTGCCCGAGTATGCCCTGCTCCCACTCCTGCTCATTCCTCGGGACATATAGCCATGTGCCCAATATCGCTCGCAGGTCTTGTTCGGCGCGGTATCTCATCTCGTGAGACAACTTACCAAGTTCTATGACGATGGGTCGCACGTCAATCGGTAAGGTTGGTCCGGAATCTAAAAACGAATTTCTCTCCCCAGACCGGCCCGTTAAGCTATCAGATCTAAGCTTTTGTCAAATGCGTACGGTGACTTTTGCAACACTGCATAAGTGTGTGAAAGGTAGTTGCTTGCACCTTCCAGACCCCCGAGTAAATGCTTCGCCTTGGTTTGGATGTTTTCGAATCGTTGTTGGAACGTCCGGAATGTCAACATCGCTTGCGATAGGCCGTCAATGGCGAGTAGCATGCATACCTCCGGTACTTTTTTCGCACTGGCCGACGGCATCTGTTGCAAAGCTGTGGCAATCTGAAGACCGTCTGGCTCCCTCCCCATAAGCGATAGTATGATGATGGGGACATCCTGATATCCGAAGTACATTCCAGTCATGATAACATCCTGTGGGTTTACCAGTGGATTCCTCCTGGCTTCGAGTCCATGTCCGCGCGCAAATTTCGCGTCCCAGTTGCCATTGCTTCAGGAACGTGTCCCATCCTGCCTTGGCCAAGTTGTCGTTTTCCCTCCTGGCCTTGGAGTATTATAACGGATGTATCTGATCGTGTGGACGGCAGGAACACTGGATGAGCACTCATAGCCTGCCGCACGAAGGGGAATGAAAGGAGAGTTGCTTGCGAGGCCCCGTCGAACGATGGCTCAAAACCCGTCATGATCAACGTCACCCCCAATTGCACGACCGCGGCAGACCAACGGGATCCTCTGAGGCCAGTGAACTGCACGACGAATCTGGTGACGGCCAGTGTGGTCGCGACGATGGCGAAGGAACTAAACGTAGGGTTCCGGATATGTCAGCCAAACGCGTTGAAGTACAGGAGCACTGCCGCACTGATTGAGAAAAAAATACCGCCAGACCTTTTTGCTTTACCCGAACGTTGAAGACGCGAGAAATGAATGTCAAGGTTGTCAAGGGAGTTGAGAATGGCGAAAGATCCGAAATATGCTGATCGCCGACGGTACAAGCTTGCTGGACGTGCATAATGCACGTTCTTGCGCATGGCCGGAGTGCAACGAAATGGGTTTCCCATGCTGGCTGACTCTACAACGTGTCCGCAGAAAGCCACGCCAGCCCAGTGAAGGATAGTACCGACGAGGTAACAAGGATATCCGTACGTTGAGCCCGGGTTGGGGATTTCGTCCCAGTTCCAATAATAGGTGGCTAAGCCGCTGCACACTGGCGACACCAGCTGGAGAAGGCATCCCACCAAGGGCCCAAATCACTGTTCCGTTGTGGGAAGCGGTCGATTTGCTGATGTTTAGAGTGAGGTTCGGCGCGGCTCTCTTGAGATCAGAAAGCCGCGGCACGCGCCATCTGGGGTTCTTCGTTTCAACCTCAGATATTTCCAAGCGCTCGGCCCCTCGTCAAAAGGTAGAATCCTCGCATCGGCAGTGATGATGATCGGTAGGGACATCTGGGGCTGCCCGCGTAGCCGCACGATCTCTCTCCCCGTCCAGAGCTCGCATACTTCCAAGGATGTTGACGAAAGCAATTCCATTTCAGCAGTGGGCCTCTTCTCTGGCCCTGCAGTCAATGTCAGACACCGATATGCTTTCCAAACAGTGGCCACACCCAGCACTCTGGTAAGGTATGTTAGGTGCCGATTTACCTTCCGATGATGGCCTTGAGCCCTGTCACTCCACCAACTCGAATGACGCCGACGTCGATGGTCAAAATCCTAAGAGGCCCCATAGCCAGCAGAATGTTGCCTGCCCAGCCCATGCTCAATGAGAGGAACTGCTTGGTGACTTGCTCTCCGAACAAGGTCAAGAGGGGAACCAGGTCACTGAAAAGGCTGTAAGCAAAATCATTGCCGTCAAAGTCGCCCTCTGCAGGAGCCATTTTGTAACACTCATGGAGCCGGTCTGAGGGATGATGGCTTCGCGAGTCACTGAGGGATGGATAATAAGAGGGCGAGAGAGAAAGACAGAGTCCGGGAGGAACTT
Organism: Parathielavia appendiculata; assembly: GCF_033297405.1. Taxonomy (NCBI): domain Eukaryota; kingdom Fungi; phylum Ascomycota; class Sordariomycetes; order Sordariales; family Chaetomiaceae; genus Parathielavia; species Parathielavia appendiculata. Next base: position 393,754 of record NW_026944221.1, read on the forward strand.
GCTCGGTCTATGGATAATCAACCGCCGGGCCTTGTTTCCAACCTTCTCCCCAGCACTGCTACCCTCGCCAGCTACCCCAGCTTCAGCTTTGTTCCGCTCTTGCATAGTAATGGGCAGTTGTGCATACAACTGTTATCAATGATCCAACAAACGAACCCTATGGATGACACCACCATTCCCTCCGCCTGTATGCACATAGTCTCATAGTGGAAGGCAGCTGGACGAGGAATCCCTCGTACCGTAGCCAATCAATTCTCGATATCTCCGTTATCCTGCACTTCTTCACAGCACAGGAGAGTACTGATGGGACTTGAAACCAGACGACAACCCGCTAACCCTGAAACGCGCTCAATGCAGTTCCAATCGGTGTACACTGACTGACCACGTTGCTAAAACGGGTAGTTGAGAGGGTGTTTTTCCATACTATTGTGGGCTATCCTAAGAGCGTGTCTCGGTACATACGAGCATGCTGTTGGGATCAAGGGGTGCGAGCGCTTCCGGACTTGGCAATTGGACATATCAAGGTTCCTCGGCGTCCAGCCCATACGGCCTGCCTGCGAACACCACTGGAAAAGCTTTGCTCCTCCTATTCTCTATATGAAGCCATTCTCACAGAGGACAAGCCTGCTGGGCTCTAGTATTATCGTAGCCTGGCCTTTGTCAAAGCATTTGGCCAAGACGGAGCCCCATCGTACCCCAGCAGTCAGCAGTACTCGTCTCTCTTCCATTTTTGCGGACTTCTCTCACATTCTAAGCAACTCTTCAAAGATTAGCGACTGGAGTGAGATTCGTCACGCCCCCCTTCGCCCCGGGCCCCAAGCACTCAATTACAGGTAATTTTGCCTTAACTAGGTACCTTGGTATCCTTTCCACCAGCTGCTCCAAACCTGTGGAGTTTTATCTCAACGTGTAACCTCCCAGCCAGCTCTGCGAGCCGCCGTTCCCGATGCCACCGACGGTGTATTTTGTCCCCCTTCGCCATTTCTAACAACTCTAGATGCCATAGCCGTTAAGCCGCTTCTCGATTCCAGATTCAACCGCCGGTCCAGTCACATCTAGGACTTTGAATCACGCCTTGTTTGACCGAGCCCATTGGAATAACGTACATGATAAGCGAGCCGGCCACTCTTCCACCGCTCAACAACAACTATCGTCAATTGTAACACATCAACACTAGGTACGAACTACAGTTATATTAGAAACAGCTGAGTCAGATGATTCTGCGGCCTCCTGGCACGTGCGTGCGTTATGGCCGGACTTGCCGCACACAACGCAGCACCGAACTTTCGTACGAGCTTCCCCTGCACCAGCACCATCCTCCTATGTTTTGTGAATTTCCTCCCAACCCACGGCTTGATAGTCTAGTGGATCCTTTTCATCTTACGCAGTAAGTGATCCCCCAAGCTGCACACGTGTTTTCTCGACTCTCCGGCGCTTGCTTAATACCTCGTTGGCCGTTCGAAGTGAAGCGTTCTCCATATGGAGGAAAGCTACCTCGTGCATCACAGCTATCGTACCCTTAGTAAGCTGGTCTATAGTAGCCAACACTGACGTCAAGAATCTGTCCCGATGGTCAGCAATGTGAGTCTTGATAAGTGTTGGGTGTGAATCAGCTCTCGGGGTTTGTAGGGTATCTGGAAGACCTGGGCTAAATAGTGCTGGGTGGCGAGTTCGGGGATATCGGCGTACGAAGCTTCATATCCAGCTTGGAAAGCACCCTCGCTGGATTATACGGTACAAGGCCAGTACATGTAAAGCCACCCTATATAGTCTTCTCCGTCATAGAGGCGAAGTAGGCCTTGTGGAAGGGCATAGAGGAACTCGAGCTTACTTACGGAAAACTCTAATGTTGAACATAGAAAGTACGCGTCGCGCGCGGAAAAATGGCTGGCTTGCTTATATGGCCGGTGCGCTAATGATGTACGTTATTTCCAAAGGACAAAAGTCAATCAGTTCAGCGCTCGTCTTTTAGGATCACTGTATCCCGTCTATACCGGTCATCCCAAGCGTTGAAAGCGCTTGACATAGGGCCAACAGGAACAAACTTGAAGCGCTGTTCGCAGCGGCCACAGTCACATTGACGGCGCCTTGCTTTTTCATCGTCTCACTCAAGTCCCTGGCTGCGACTTATTCCACGCCTCAAAGAACTGATCATCATACCTCCCCATGCACTTGACCTTGTCAGGCGGCCTCGCCTGCCACTCGATGCGCTCATCCCTCCACCCAGGCGCGCCCACCCACCGCGACGTATATCCCTTCTCCTCCTTGATCCTCCTCCCCGCCTCATCCGAATATTCCAAATTCACCACCGGCACGACCGCAATTTTCCCATACCCCTCCCACCACAAATCCTTACAAAACAACTGCGGCTCACCCTGCACACACTCCCCTTCCCGAACAGTCCTAAACCTCACCCCCCTTTCAACCACCGGCGCAGCGGAGAAGACCGCCGCGCCATTCCAGCACGAGAAAACCTGAAACGGCTGCCTTGCGGCAAACCGCTCGCGCGTCGCCGCGTCGTTCCAGAACAGGTTCCACGCCGAGTCCCAGCTGCCGTCGGGCGGTATCTCAAAGAAGGAGTCGCCGCTCATGCCGCGCGCGATCCACACGTCGTAAAAGGTCGGGTCGCGGCCGACGTAGGTCCAGTCCATGGCGCAGACCATGTCGGCTTGCAGGGTGAGGCGCTGGTGCAGGAGTTCGAGGATGTCTTCGGGGCAGATGGCGACGTCGTTGAGGAAGGTTATCGTGGTGGAGCTGGATTTGGTCGTGGTGGATTCATTAGGAAACATGGAGGTGGAGCGGTGGGCGTCGAGGAGGGGTTGGACGGCGAGGTTGCGCAGTTGGGCGAGAGCTGCGATACGGTCGCCTTGTTTTGGGTCGGTGGGCGTGGTGCTGAAGTAGTAGGTTATGCCGAGGGCTTCGAGCTCCGGGCGAAGGGCGGCCAGAACCTCACCGGTGCCGTCGTCTGAGTTGCCTTCGACAATGGAGAGGGCGCAGTTTGGAGGGCCGAGGAAGCGCATTACTTCGACCACGCTGCCGATGAGCCGGGGGAGGAGAGTGAGGCATTGGCGGAGGTCGAGGGCAAAGAAGTAGCGGATGGCTGGGTTGGGAGGTTGCTGGCTAGCTATCTGCAGATGCTGGTACCGGGATGTGTCCAGCTTGGGACACTCAAGATGAGGTAGGTGGGTTGCCTCTGGGCTCATGATGGCTTTGACGTGGGCTTCCATCGTTTCTTTGGGAAGAGTTGCTGGCGGTCGATGTTAGAAGGCATGCAAATACTGTGGCAGACAAATCACTGACCTGGATGTGTTGTAGTTGCCGTTGAGGCAACAGCCCCTGCGTCTGGTGGTGGTGGCGCCGTCTGCACCTTGTCCTGTGGCTGGAGCAAACCATGCTGTGGGAGAAAGCCGAGCTGGTCCCGGCGGACATAGAGGGTCAAGACCAGGAGGAGCAGGGACGTCGCTGGCCAGAAGAGAAACGCTCTGCGCATCGCGGATACACGTGACAAACCCGGCCAGCGGATGCGGGCCGGACGCGCCTCGGCTTGACCGCTGTGAGGCTTTCGAAGTGGTTCTTGAACTTTCCTTAAAGCATCCTATTTCGTCCAAGGTCAAAAAAAGGGAAACGTGACAAGACTTGCTGAGCTCTCCGGCGGTGATGTTGACTTTTGAAGAGATGACGTTCAGATTGATCAAACTTGGCGGCGTCATTTCTCTTGGCTGGTTGGTCTGGGGGGTCGTGATCAGCCAGTTAAGCGCCCATCACCCGCGAGCCAGGGGTTGAGACGGGTCTTGATTCGCCCAACATCTCAAACCCGTGAGCAGAATTAGATCTAGCTGCAAGCCACCCACGCCTACAAGCGCGCGGAACTTCGTGAGGCGCAGCGTTGCCTCCTGAATGGTGAAAGAGGTGCGCATTGTACCGTGCGTGTTTCGGTACATGAAGAACCTCTGCAGAAGCGAGGCCTAAGGACTCGAGGCGCTTCAGCCATGAAGGCTGATTGCTCGTCGACACCCATAATAAGGGAATGTTTGCTCTGGCCAACTCCGGATGATGTTATTTCTTCCTCATTTTGTCTGCTGGCTTCCTGTCACTTTTGTGTTGTTCATATTTGTCTTTCCTTGCTGTGTCGAGGCAGCTCTGCAAAGCGCTGACCCATCAGTCACTGCTCAAAGTCTCCGCGATTCGGATTAAACATCATCGCCATTCAATGCCCCCTTTCTTCCCTCAAGTGTTGCTCCTGTTTGGAGGCATCGAGCATACCTCCGCCCTTGCGCTCTTCGGCCGGCAACCGAACACGACATTGCCCCTCGATAGACGGCAGGGAACGGTCCTTGCTAGTATTACTAGGTTCTCGACCATCTTTTTCACCGGCGACGCTTCTAAAACCCGGACGGCCAACCCAGGATTTGACTGTCGCGTGGACATCTTGCACGACCTTTGGGGCTTCTGTCCCAGCTCAGTCATTGCGGCAACCGATTGTGGCTTGGCAGGGAGTTGCGTCGACAGCTTCAGCTGTTCCAAGGGATGCGGGTTTACCAACTCCCCTTTGACCACCTTCACCTGGTAAGTGCCGACAACTATGATCCCAAGCGGCACTGAGCGCAGGGACTGAGTAACAGCGGTCAGCTCCGAATCCGGCGCTCCTTTCTGCTCGACCGCTCTTCTAACTCTCTCCAACAACGTCGGCCCGTTCACCTACCTCGCCTGTGGCGCAGGCCCCAGTACAGACCGATACTTCGCCTTCACCACCACCGCAAAGCCATCATCTTCATCAGCCAAGCCCACCCCTTCAACTTCCACAACAACTTCTAGCAGTCCCCGAGAAACCGCTTCGACGCACACGGCGTCATCGACGGCCCAGTCCTCAAATCAATCCAGCTCCCCAAGCAACACCGCATCCCCAGCACCCGCCTCCTCCAACGAAGCCACCAGCGCCAGCAGCCCCAACAACACGGGCGCCATAATAGGCGGCACATTCGGCTGTCTCGCCCTCCTATGCAGCTGCATAGTCGTCATCTTTTGGATCCGCCACCGCAACGCCAGGAATGTGGGCTCCAAGACGCCAAAGACTCTGTTATCCAAGACCTCCAACAGCGGCAGGGACACACAGGACGATTCCGGCCATGACCCGTCGGCGCCGCCCCCCTTATACAAGTCCGCGACGTACCAACATGAAGTCGCCGAGTTGTCTGGCCGCGACTCGGCCGCGTATGATCCCAGTGGAGGAAATTGGCAGTTTGGGGTCGGGTCACGGTACCCGTGCAGGACGCCCGTAGAGTTGCCTGGTTCGGGATTTGGAGTGGGCGGAGGTAGCCGGGGATAAGTGAGGAATCGCAGAGGGTAACTCAAAGAATAATGTGGTTGGTATGATTGAAGAGTGAACTGTTGATACCCCAATCAGAGATCATTGGTGTACTGCATCACATTGAGTGGGCTAAAGTACAGGTCCAGTACCTTGGCATGATATTTCAGGTCGGCCTGGCCGGTTATTAAATGTATTGAAACTTGTACGTGCTGGTAGCGGCGCATTCTGTACCTTAACAAGTTTATCTCAATAATTCATGCTGCAGCTGTTCCTCCCAAAAAAGGGCTCTGTCCCCATTAAGCAATCCTCCAATGCCCTCCGTTCAATCATGATGGCGATTAGAAAGCAAAAGAAATCATGATGGAAAACTCCACCAAGAAAAAGATTTGAGAGAAGCTGCGGCTAACCGCATGTACTATAACCTCATTTGGCGACTGCAAGATCTTGCTGGCTGTCCGAGAGGTGTCGAGATTACCATTATCCCCAGGTTGGAGATATTCCGTTCTTCATTGCACATTAGATTTTGAGCGAATGGGACACCGCGTTGCGAGCAGGTGCTCGGTCCTCCCTTTTTTGGCGGTACTGTCCTGCCATCCAGATTTTGCAGCTTCCTAATCAGGTACCGATGGGTCGGGAATAATTGTTAGGAAGTTCCGGTATGATGGTGGACGAATTGTTGAGAATAGAACCGCACGTGGCAGGGAAGCGGACCGCTAGCAATGTTGCAAAAACGAACAAGAAGAGGGTTTTAGCCAGGGAAAGGAATTAATGGAATATATTAAGTTGCATCCCGAGTGCTTGACCTCCTCCGCCTGAAGTCTTGGAACTCAGCCTACTCTCGTACCTACCTTACATAAAGGTATCTTATCTTCGGTCCCTATCTCCGGAGGTAATGGCACGATTACTTCTGCTCAGCCTGGCTGTGGCCGGCTCGGTCGCCGCTAGATGCAACCCCAACCAGAAAGTGCTCTCTTGCTCCGCCGAGGCACAGTCGGGCTTGGTAAACTCGTGCGAGGTCGAGACTTTCGGCGGTCTGGTCCTCTCCACCCAGTTCTGGGACACATACACGGGGCTTGAGTCCGAAGGGCAGCTGCTCCCCCGGAAGTCGTGGACCCTGCACGGCCTGTGGCCCGACTTCTGCAACGGCTCGTGGACGCAATACTGCGACCTCAACCGGCAGTACGACCCCCACCCGTCGCCCAACACCACGACTGGCACTCCCGACGGCACCCCCGTTCCGCCCTACAACGGCCCGACCGTGGACACGTTCCTGACCGCCCTCGGTAAGCCGGGCCGCGCCCTTCTCGACTGGATGAACAAGTTTTGGATCTCCCAGAACGAGCCCAACGCCGTTCTCTGGGCCCACGAGTTCTCCAAGCACGCCACCTGCTTCAGCACCTTCGCGCCCTCGTGTTTTTCTCCGGAGGCCCTCGACAAGCACAGCGACCTGCTGGACTACTTCTCGGCCTCGGCCGACTTCTTCAAGCGGCTGCCCACCTACGACTGGCTCGCCGCAAAGTCCATCAAGCCCAGCAACTCTACGGGCTACACGCTCGCCGACATCCAGTCGGCACTGGCGGCCGAGCACGGTGCCAAGCCCTACATCGGCTGCTCTGGCCCCCGGTACAACCAGACCGAGGCCGGTAAGGGTTCGCTCGACAACGGCAGGACGGTGCTGACCGAGGTGTGGTACTACTACCATGTCTATGGCCCGGTGCAGGCGGGCAAGGGCAAGCCTGTCGAGGCCGACATCAACGGCGGCAGCGTTAGCAGCTGTGCCAAGGCGGATGGGGCTGTTTGGTACTATGAGCGGGCTTCTGGGTCGGAGGGGGGCAACTAAGGAGACTGAAGGTATCATAGGTTCGTGACTCTGTCATTACGAAGGCGGTTAGGAAGTTCTCTCTGGTTACTCAATGGCAGGTTGTCGGGATATCATAATGCAAAATTGTGTATACATAATACGTTTTCGTCTGTAGGCGTCATGAATAATCCGAGAAACGCCTTGAGAATTCTGTACAACAATATCCAAGCACCAAATTGATGACGAAGAGCAAGGATCCCAGCTCACCGGTCGGATGGGGTCTTAACTTTACTCCCTCCTGAATGAAAAGGTAGCCGAAGAAGGATGTGAGCATGGAGCCTTCGACATGTCCATCTGAGGAGGGATTGGAAGGCTGGCCCCCTCTCTCAGTGTCTGGGAACGGCTGCAGCAGGCTGAATAGGTGGTTGGCCAGGCGGCATTTGCATGAACACTTGGTTCTGCATCTGCTTTGGCAGGACGAACTCGAGCTGCTGGTATCCAGCCGGTATCACAGAAACGGGCTGCATGACATATATGGTCCTCGGCATGCTGTTCCGTGTGTGGGTTTCGCGGCAGGCGATGACGAAGAGCACGAAGTGCACGATTCTGAGATTACATTTCGTCAGCAACGTCTGGTTGGCATCCCTGGGAAGAGTACGTCAAACCTACACTGTAAGCCCGACAAAGGCAACGAGGGCCCGGCCCTTCCCCAAGACCTCTCTCTCCAGAGCCGCATCCTCAGGCGTGGCTTTGGACGGGTTGTAGTTGTATCGAGTCCCGTACTGGGTATAAGAGGAGCCACTATAATCCAGGATGTAAGAACCTGCATGGCTCATGAGACCTAGCACGCCCAGCATGAAGCCGACGGTGAGCCAGCCGAGCCAAAGTATCAGGTCGATAGCGACGACGGCGCCGGGATGGATGCCCCGGTTTCCGCCCCGTTTGAGAATGCAGAGAACTTCGGCGATGTCCCAGATGAATGTGACGGCAAGCTATGAGAGACAAGTCAGCGATTTTACTCTAGTATGTTAATCTAATCAGGTGAAAACGGCAGGCGTACGCCGGGAACCACCATAATCAATATCAACCAGGCGATATCGAGACGTGGCATGGTCGACAGCGACCCCCCGATTCCTGCAATGACGACTAAAAACACGAGCGACGCCGCTCGAAGAGCCGTCTTGGACTTCCACGTCTCCGGCGGGGAAACATATTCCGGCGGCTTATCCTCCATGCTTGCTATGGTTGAACTGAACAGGCTAGCAGCATGGAGTAAGTGCTGTGCGATCAGTTTTTATTCCACGAAAGTGCTGTGGTGCATTCCCTCGCACCTGCTGTGTGCCCCTTTTTGGGTCGCCAAGGGTAAGGTAGGCAATCTTAATTAACACCAGGCTTGGAACTTGTGGGTGGGTCCTTTCCGTGTCTCCGGCGACTCACCCGGGGGGGATTTCAGATTCTGCTTGGCAGGCACAACTGACGAGGAGGATGTGGGGCGAGGGGCCTGCCTGCCTCGCACGTGAATGGTTTCCGAAACCGACAAATCGGTCAAGGCAAGGCAACATGCTCAGCCGCAAGAGGCTGCGCATCTGCAGCGGGCTTTCAGGGTGATGTGTGGGAATCTCCCCAATTCCGCACAGATCCATCCCGATAGTCGATAATGGCTGCCCCCCCTTCGCGCTGGGCATGGCAGGCAACATCATTATGTTTGTCGATTTTACTTGGGGGGTGTTTCTGGGCGCACACGCCATTTACCAGTCACACACGGGCACCAGCGATGGTGAACGCGCTTCTCCAGATCATTGCACGCGACGTCAGCTCCCTGGGCGAAGCTGTCCTGGTGGAACAGGCGCAATCCGAGACCCTTCGCTCTCTTGCCTTGGAGAACAAACGACTGACCGAACAGATGCTCGTGGCTCTCGAAAAGCTGAAGGTCAAGGGCGCCAATGGTCGGTTGAGGTCGTTGAAGGCGGCCCTGAAGGATGCCTAGAGTCGCAGTGAGATCAACGGCCTCGAGCAGAGACCGTCGAAGTGCAGTCCAAATCACCGCCCACGTACAGCATCTGATGGGGTGAGGCGGTCGTTCTTCCATTTCTACGTGCTCCTCAGACTAGCACGACACGGCGTCTTTCAGGAACAAGCTGTCCGAACTCTCCGTCGCTATCTACTCTCTCGTCCACACAAACGATCTTCAGGTTGGACGTGAAAAAGGTGCTAGCCATGGACAGAACGATCAATGACATACTGCAAGCCACCAAGGAGTCGCATTCAGGTGAAGGACACGGGCGCAGGGCTCACGACCACTTGCAGGTCTCATCGGGCCTTAGTGCCCAGGGCCAAACCATGGCCCATGAGCAGGATCTTCTGAGCAGCCTTCACTCTGTCACGATTGAGGCTCGGCACGAAAAGATCGAGAAGGCACACGCCGTCACGTATGATGGACTTACTCTGATGCCCTGCCGGATGGTACAAGAACCCGATTTGTCCAGTGGCTCGAGCACGGCGATGGCATCTTTCTTGCATTCACGACAAGTCAGGATGCGGAAAGTCGACCCTGATGAAGGTCATCTGCAACCATGAAGAGACACGAGCACACCTCAGGAGCCTGGATCGCGCGTCACCCAATGTCTCTAGAGGAGCTTCAATTTAGGCCGTTTGAAGAAAACAAGGACGATGCAAATGGCGGCCGCCGCCTGGTTCCGCAACCTGAGGTCGATGAGAAACTCAGGTACGAAGCAGACCTGATGGAAGCTCATTACGGCCAGCAGGGTGGGGGCGGACTAAGCACAAACAAAACCCCGAAGTTGGTCATAGCCAAGTATTTCTTCTAGAATGCCGGTTCCAAAAGCTGCAGAAATCTCAAGAGGGTCTGCTGCGGTCACTCTTGTTTGAGACTCATCGACAGTGCCCCGAACTGGTCGAACACGTTCTCTTCAGACGCGGTCCCAATACCGTGGCTTGCATACCAATCCCGGCGAGATGGAATCACCACCCTTCGCGGCATCAGCTTCCTGGTCTTTTGAGGAGTTGATGTTGACGCTCGAAGACTTGATCAATGTGAGAATTTCGGCCGCTTTTCGCTTCCTCATTGACGGATTGGACGAGTTTAAACCGGATAATAATAAGGCATAGTTATCGGAACCTGACTAACACGCTGAACCGCATCGCAAAATTCCCAAGCGTCAAGAGTTGTGCATCGAGTAGGCCGTGGGCCGTCTTCATGGATGCTTTCAGGTCTACATCGGGCCTACTATCTGAAACTTGAGGACCTTACTCGGGGAGATATCCGCTGCTACGTTTCGGACAAGCTGCAGGAACACGACCAGCTCACGCTGCTCATGAACCATGATCCCGGCTACGAGAATCTTATCGAAGAAATAGCCATGCGAGCGCAAGGTGTGTTCCTTGGCGTCTACTTCGTCATGAACAACCTTCTGGATGGGCTCACCTATGACGACTCCGTGGAAACAATGCTGCGGCAGCTCGACCAATCCCCCGAGTACCTCCAAAGACTTCTTTCTCCACATGATTGAGTGTATTCCGCCGTTGTATCGACGCCAGGCTGCGCGGACATCTCTTATCGCCATGGAGGCGCCTCGCCCTCTGTTCTTGATTCTTCACTCCTCCTTGGACGACATCGAAGCGGATCCGGACTTTTGAGGCCTCAGTTGCCACTCTAAAACTCCGAGCTGGCATTCAGACATGAGCGTATGCGACGCCAACTGGAGGGACGGACAAAGGGGCTCCTCGAGGTCGTTGATCAATCCGTCCCCGACCAGCAATTCGTACCTCGGCCCTCGGGTTGATTTCCTGCACCGCACCGCGATGGATTTCTTACGGTCATCCACCAAGGTGCAGTGCTTCTTGACTAAGGGACAGGAAGACCTCGGCAAAATCTGGCTCCTCGTGTGTCGAGGTATCCTGGCTGAGGCCAGATATGCCCCGTGGCTCTCGACCCGGGCCTGGTCGGAGAATACGATACTAGACTTAGTCTGTTTCGAAATCACGGCCCAAGACTCGCCCCAGCTAAATGAATTTCTGCGCGAGTTTATGCACTTCGGCGAGAAGGCGCTTGATGACACCAACCTACCTTAGTCAGTGCCATCATTGAGCTCTTCAAGGGTGTGAATAGCGCAGCTATTCTGAGAAAGCGCGGTCTGGCCTTTCCTAGTAATGATGACGGCCTAAGCATGCTTGAAACATACGTATGCATTTATGGTCTGCTGGAATTTTTGAAGGAGATGGATTACGACGCGTTGGAGCAATGGCGGGTTGAGATCCCGCGCAAGCAGGTTCAGCTGTTGTGGGCTGCGCTCGCCGACTTCGAGGGCGCTCTAGAGCGGCAGCATAGTGTCGTCGTGTACCTTCTTGACCGTGGTGCGGACCCAAATGCAGGGAGCTCGTTATACCGGCAGCTTTGTCGGAAAGGTTTCATCGACTCATCCACCCCAGGGCCGACAGCAGCTGTGGGAGGCTTCACCCTTCGGTACATACATGAGCATGCTGTACTCGGCTGGCCCCATAGCGGAACAGAACATGCACCGTGTCTTCCAAATTATCATGGCTCCTGTCGCCCATAGTGCCGACCTGTTTGCACCTCTCGAGTGGGCTCCTAGCCTTGGCCAGAACCCCCCAACCACCGCCCAGGCCGTCACCATGAAGCGTTTCCCGAGCCATCTGGCTGAAAGAATGCTCCAGAGCGCATCGCAGTCTATGACCCCAGCATCACTTGGAGGGGGCCAAGCCACCGCCGAGTTGAAACCATAAAGAAGCCGAGTCCCAAGTAGAAGCCACGCTGAAACTTCGTTTCCGTCAAGGACAAAATCGATTTCCGGAATCGGGCCGCAGGGCAGCGCTTCCCTCGGGCCTTAGACGACTGCTGCGTGTTTGGAACGGATAGCATACTGACGCGGACTTTCTGCTATCTATCGTCTGGGCAACTACCTCACCTTCAAGCAGCAACGCCCACAAACAGCGGTAGCAGCCCCGGTCACAATCATTTCCATGACACCCAAGCTTCACCCGCCGCCATCAAGAATCAATGACCAGTCGGCTCACAAACCCCCTCAGTCAAGCCCCATACTCGTCACAAATGCTGTCCTCGTCACGGGAAACACCTAGTTATTCACAATCGCAACAGCCGCCAGCGTCAGGACCGTGTGGCTGATTACAGTCACAGTGCCAGACTGCCAGTGGCGTAGACAAACATGAACGCAACGAAGGCATCCCCCGCGTTGGGGATCGACCAAGGTACAATACAATACATCACTCCCGCTTTTTTATTTATATTTTTTTCTTTTTATTTATTTTGTTTACACCAGAACACTCCTTCCACCATCCAGCAGCCGATCCCAATCCCGGCTCTGATGCATTTCTAGCACTGAACCCAGTCTTTGGTCTCTGTGTTTTCCTCATAATTTTTGCTAGTACTTGGCAGCATAGGAGGGAGGTTGGGCCCCGGTCATGCTCTCCGTGCCGTTCTCAAACGTGATCTGCACTGACGTCGTACGCGTAATCCGATCCTTGCCCAGGATGTCCTCCTCGCTGTTGGACAGGCTGTTGAGCCTCGCGCGCTGGGACGGGGACGTGGGACTCTTGAGGTCCTTGAGCGCCATGCTCGAGCCGCCGATGGTGCGCACGGCGCCTCGGGATCCGCCGCTGTAGCCGTTGTTGTTGTGGTAGGCCGAGTTCTGGAGCGACGTGATGTGAAAGAAGCGCGGGAACCACCGGCGCATTAGCCCGTGCAGGGGTGGGATGGTCGCCGTGATGATGGCCAGGTTGCACTCGACGGTCGAGTAGACGAAGCTGATGTCGTAGGTCGGGTCTGGGCCCGGATTCGGGGGCGGGTAATACATTAGGTAGAGGGCGCGCATGCGGAGGATGCTGAAGATTGTGACGCTGGATTGCAGGATTTCGTAAGTGGATGTCTGACTTTGGATGGAAAGAGTGAGGCTGGAGGAGCTTACATGATGCCGGAGCACAAGAGGCAAATGAGGATAATCTTGAGCTTTCTGGGGATTTGAAGCCCAATGACGATCTTGACCGGGATGGCCAGCACGAGAACATCGGTGAGGACGGTCAGGCCTGACGTGATCAGATACTGGTAACTCTCAACGTTACACACTCCCGGGACGGTCCTGTCCCAGTACTTGTGGACCGGCACGCAGGTGAAGATGGAGGCGAACAGAACCGCGATCAGGAGGGCAATGTTGGACCAGTTGAGAACGTGTATTAACCGCCGTAGCAGAGGCTGGTGACCACCAAGTCTAAGCAAGAAGAAGAGGACGGATGATTTGACGAGGCCCAACTCCGGGTTGTAGAGCATGACCACTATGTAGTTCAGGATCAAGCCGAGTCTGGGATCGTATGGGGTCGTCGGGAGCTGCCAAACGTGGACACCGATGTACTGCAGCTTCATCATGGCGTACGAGAAGACGGCTTCGGCCGCTGCCAAAAGCTACAGAAACAGAGGGTGGGTTAGTTAGGCCATGATCGTCTAGTTTGCGACTTCCGGCGGGCGACGTACTGTGGCCACAATGATGAAGCCATCGTCCAGCCCGAACGTCTTTGTCTTTGCGCGGTCGTAGACGCGCAGCCCCACGAGCAGCAGTGACACGACCGGGAAGAAGATGATAATAAACAGGCCAAACTGTTGAAGGCCTGTCGTCGGGTAGCTGGAGAGGTCCAGTGATTGTTGCGGTAGCACAAGGGGAACGGTGGCGTTTCCGGCCTGTCGGGCCAGCAGCAGCCCCCCAGGGATCAGCTGGGCCATGGGTGCAGCAGATCGAGGGCAGATCCGGGGCAGATCATCGATGACTGTGAAAATCAAAGAAACTAGATCTGCGATTGGAGACGAACAAGCTGTGAGTTAAATCCAACCTGACGTCCATCGCACGGCCTCTCCCAACAGCTGCATCCTGCAATGACCTGCATGTCTCAGCTCTCCGGTGGCCAAAACGTCGAACGATTACCCGTGTGCTCAGAAGAGAGACACGGGATTTTCCATTTCGCTTCTCTTGCAGCCACATCCGGTACGTGTACCTGAGTGCTGAGGAGTCTCCCGAGCCGCCCTCCCGAACCGCACCACTTGCAACAACCCTCCGGTTCGCCTTCCTATTGGAGTTGTTTCTACGACGTTGCTGACTCTGCCAAGAAGACCAGAAAATCCTCCTCGATCTTGGCTGTCAGGGGTCGGACCGGGCTCGAAACAAGACTTGTTCAAACAGACACATCAAACAGAGCATACCAGCCGAGGCTGGAGACGACTTTCTGTGAAACAAGGCAGGTAGTTGCTCAATAGGGGAAGCGTGGCAGACAAGGTTCCGACGACTATGCAGTGGCATTCGACTGTGCTCACCATAGGTATAATACCTTCTCTCCTAGTCTCTGAGAGGATGCAGGCTAGGGAATCGGAGTTTATCCACCAGGACTGCGCCGCACTAATGCAGCGCAAAGGTCCTCCTTATGGTTTGACCTATCGGGCCGCTCCCTTAGCGGGGAATCTCCGCACTCATACTACATTACACGGATGGCAGGCAGGGGACGGAGTTCAAATTCTGAGAGATCGGCTCATGCAGTACAAGCCGTGGCTCGCTTTGGGATCATCGCGACTTGAACACTTCCCAGGCCATAGGAACAACTTGACAGTTGTCGTCGTCTCCATACCCACAGGTCACAACGTTACCGGGGAAAGAGACGTGTACTTGTCCCTACAGTGTAATCATTCCGAGATACGCTAGCAGGCCACAAGCTCCTGCAGCTCCTCCGGGCCCTCGGGTTCTATGGGCCGAAATTAGGACATTGTGGACGTGCATAGGCTATATGATACACTAGTATTCTCCGGTTTAACGTAGCCGAATAACCCCTGTCCGATCCGGCCGACTGCCTCTTTGTTATCGCCTTTCCTTTTCACCTGTCCCCACGCCATCCATTGATCATGTTCATGACCCCTGAGCAGCCTCATTTCACCCCGAGAGTGGACCGCCAACACACGTGGGTTCGGATCCTACCGGCCCATCCTATCCGTACGGCCAAGCAGAACCTCAAAAAGGGCCACTCGGTTTCTCGGTTCTCGGCTGCGATCCCCTCCCACCCTCCCTCTCTGACCTGCACACACACATTGTTCTGGTGTGGCGGTCCAACTCCAACATGATGGCGTCGTTCTCTCACCGCAGTCGCTCCTTCTTGGCCGGTTTGGCCCTCACGTTCCTTTCCGCTTTCAGTTTTGTGTCTGCTTCTTCGGCCGACCGGTGCAACGGTAGCATTTACGACTATGTGGTCGTCGGCAGTGGGCCCGGAGGCGGCATCGTCGCCAGCAACCTCGCCCAGGCCGGCCACAGCGTCCTGCTGATTGAAGCCGGCCGCGACGCCAGCGACGATGTCTCGACCTATGTCAATGCTCTCTACTACCCCCAATCCCTGGACTTGCAGTGGTCGTTCTGGGTGAAGCATCATGAGGATCCCGAGGCCGAGGGCCGCTACCGCCTGCTGACCTGGACGCTGCCCGACGGCTCGTTCTGGATTGGGCCCAAGTTTCAGGCGCCCGCCGGCGCGACCCTCAAGGGTGTCTGGTACGTGCTAAGCAGGAGTTATCATGTGTGTTGTATGACGGCTAACAAGAAGATGCAAGGTACCCTCGTGGCGCTACCCTAGGCGGCAGTGCCATTGTCAATGCCATGGCATCTGTGCTTCCCAACGACGCGGACTGGAACAAGATTGCCGAGCTGGCTGGTGATTCTTCTTGGTCGTAAGTAAATGGCTCAGCACCCTGGGTTTTGATCCAAAGCCCAGTCCACCTGCACTTGGCAGCTAACATGATAAAACAGAGCTGAGAGCATGAGGAAGATTTTTGTCAAGATCGAGAAGAATCTCTACCTGCGGGCCAACGAGTCCAAAGAGGGCCATGGCTTCGATGGCTACCTGAAAATGGGCCAGGGCGATTCGAGCTACTATCTGCAGGAGCCAGGCCGTCTTGCCTTGTTGTCTCACCTCGCAGAGGACCTCGTCGGTCACGCTGTGGACGAGGCCACGGCACTCGACCTCCTCGAGCGCGATGCCAACTTCCTCGGCGCCTCTCGTGATAAGTCGACCCAGCCGTACGGTCTCCCCAACCACAACAACAACAAGGGCCGTCGCTGGACTTCGCGCGATCTTGTCAAGGACACCGTGGCCAAGACCCCCAAGCTCAAGCTGGCCCTCGAGTCCCTGGCAACCAAAATTCTGTTCGACAAGAAAAACGGCACCCCCAAGGCCAAGGGCGTCGAGTACCTCGAGGGAGCCGGCGTGTACGGGGCTTCGTGGCAGTACAACAAGGCCACGGCCCCGAAGGGCACCAAGAAGCTCGCTTTTGCCCGCAAGGAGGTTATTATCAGCGGCGGTGTCTTCAACACGCCCCAGCTTCTCCAGCTCAGCGGCATCGGCGACAAGAAGCTCCTGCGCTCTCTAGGCATCCCCGTGGTCTCGGATCTCCCCGGCGTCGGCGAGGGCCTGCGCGACAACCAAGAACTCCCCGTCGCCGGCCTCAGTCCCGTGAACATCACCTCCCTGCCCGGCGATCCCGGTTGGGCCAGCTGCACCTTTGGCGCCCCTGGTGACCCGTGCCTCGCCCAGTTTGAGCAGGGCACGGGTCCCTACACTCTGCCCAGCGGCAACTCCGAGTGCTCTTTCCTGAAGACGGACCACAGCCCTGATGGAAACCGCGACGTCATCACCTTTGCGTAAGCCAACCACCCTGACTTATTGGATTCTGGGACAAACATCAAGGCAAAGCTAACCCCCAAACTCCCCCAGCCCCCCCGGCGTCTTCCGCGGCTTTTCCCCGCCAGCCAGCAACTTCCCCTTCGCCGACGGACCGCAGACCCTCTGGCGCAGCCTGGCGCGCATGAACGTTCAGAACACGGCCGGCTACGTGCGCATCAAGTCGACCGACCCGACCGACCCGCCCGAGATTAATATCCGGCAGTACGAGTCGCCCCAGACGGGCGACGTCGACCTGGGCGCCATGGTCGACGCCGTGGCCTGGGTGCGCCGCAATATGATGTCGCTACCCGCACCCTACGGGCCTGTCGTGCCGACCGAGCCGCCGTGCAACGCCGGGCTGGACGCGAGGGGTTACTGCAAGGACCCGGAGGAGGACAGGAAATTTGTGTACGAGCAGACTTTTGGACATCACCCCGTCGGCACATGCAAGATTGGGAAGGCGGGGGATAGGATGGCTGTTGTGGACGGCAAGTTTAGGGTCTTTGGGGTTAAGGGGCTGCGCGTTGTCGATGCGAGCGTTTTTCCTGTTGCGCCGGGTGGGTTCCCTGTCTTGCCAACTTTTATGGTTGGCCAGAAGGGCAGTGAGGCCATTCTTGCGGATGCTTAGAACGGTCATGTGTTTCGGTCTTATAATGTAGACAATGGATTGGAGGAGGTTCGCACCCGAGGATGTAGCTGCCTTACGGGTCTAATAGATCATTGTCTCTTAGGTATTCAGTTTGTGCATCGTGGCATGGATCTCCAGGCCAAGCAGCCTACCACCAGTACTCAGGTCTTCTTGAGGATGGTCGGGGCCGGTAACTTCTGCTTGGGACGCTTTGAGCTCCCGGACTTGAATCAAACCGCTAAGGTTGCATGCATGAGTGTCATTGTGCCAATGACCTGCACTAAGCCGGCAAAGCCTCTTCCCAAGCCGGCCGATCCACTATCGCTAATCGGGAACTATAGAATCCCTACAGAATGACCAATCTGAACCATTTAGTCGCTCTTCCTGTGAGCTTTAAGACCCAGAGAGGATACTTCGACCGTCGTTGTCACCATTGCCGGTTGTGAAGTGGGTTCACGGTCAACTACTGTTGTACAGGCAGAGGAAACTGGTGATGCAGGTGCAGATGAATACGGTGTTGAAGGCGGTAGATGAAGATGGAAAAGCCTACTGGGTTGGAAGACCTGGGCAAGCAGCCACATATAGATGTAGATGCAAACTGCCTCAAAGGCAGGACGGTCTGCAGAGTGCCTTGACGTAGGCAAACGCCTATAGGCAATCCTCACAACACCTGTTAGAAAGGCAACAGCCATGAATGCACCGCACTGTAGTAGGTACCAAAAGACGGGCAACAACTCAATTGATAATAATCCTGGTGTCTGCGTTGTTCCCAAATTTGTTGCAGGCCTCTGCCTAACCCTCGGAATCATGGTGCCAAGCCATTTGTCACCCCTGAACTACCCTCCCTGACCACCTGTCAAATCCAACAGTTAGCTACCGTAGTTATAACAAAATGAAGTTTTCACGAAATTCCCATTCCTATTCTCATAGATATATTATACGCTTATGGTCACTGTCCTTATGATTATATCATATGCCTATGGTTATACTTATATTATACGCCTCTGCTCTAGTAATTAAGGTCTAGTTGCACGCCCATTCATGTAATCTAGCTCTTACTCTTGTCAAAGCAATATCAATCTATACGAGTTAGCCAGACTTTGGGTAGACCCGTCACAGTATAATTACTACCGCCTTCTATGAGAAAGGTCTTGCCCTTGCTCCTATTCAGCATGACCTTGGACGCCGCTTTCCCAACCGCTTCGTTCGCAAGGATACACCCCAAGACAATCTTTCAAGGCTGTCTGTCGAAGCCGAATCTGTGTCGGCCAAGCTGCGCACGTACCAAGCCAGGGAGGAACTTTGTCAGGGTGTGTCTCGACATCTTGCTGCCGTCCGGGCACGGCTTGGCTCCAGAGCGGCCCATCCCGGCCGGAGCAATGATAGGCTCTTTAGGCCAGACTACCTTCACAAGCACCACGACGCTGCCCTGTCTTTCGAGTGTGCCCGAGACGTGACGGCCGTTTGCTACCAGGCCATTGAGAAGGGCTATGAGGGGCTCGGATGCAGTCAGCAACCATTGGGTATTTCCCCTCGCCGCCGACCGGACCATATATATGCTGGACCCTGTTATGGACTTTGGTTTTTTTTTGGCTCTGCGACACCGTCATGCGTTCTGGGAGAGACCGCGACGACATCGCTGACCAAAACGGCATCTTGGCTTTCGAAATGGAGGGCGCGGGTATGTGGAAGATGCTGCGTGCTTCTTCACGTCTGATTGTCAAGAGCGTGTGCGACTACTTGGATAGCCATATGAACAAGATGTTCCAAGGTTATGCTGCTGCGGTGGCAGCGGCTTCAGCCAAGGCTCTTCTCGAGAGTTGGACTGCATGTAAGTGAGCCTGGGCGGTGATCTACCGCGGATATTTATTTCATTAGCTTCTTCTTTCCCCAAGCCTCTCTGGCACTGGATATATCTTGCTTTTGCCATTTGCCTGTCTATGAATGCTGCTAAGCTCTGTGTAAGGCCTGCCTACTGATCCCTGGGCCTGCAGCCTCTCTATTTCAGACGAAGACCACCGAAGAGCAGGAGGCCACCATTGACTGCCAAAGAATTCAGAGTGCTGAACAAACTCAAAGCATTGCCATGATCATTCAGATTGGAAAGATCGAAACCCACGCTGAGTTCCGGGCACTTGCTTGCGAGTGGTTCGTCGGGCACGGCATCTTCCGCGGCTGGTTGGAAGGTTTCGGAAGCCAGCACAGGGCTCTCTGGGTATCTGCAGATCCTAGATGCAGGAAGTCGGTGCTAGCCAGGTACCTTGTCGACGATGTTTTCTCGACCAGTGAAAGGAGGACGACGTGCTTCTTTTTTTCTTCAAGGACGACGAAGGTGCCGGGGAAATTCTCTGCATTCTCGATACTCTCGACGAGTGCCGATTGGAGGACAATTCAAAGCTCACCAATGCCTTGATTGACCAATGACACATGACCAAGGCACCGACTCTAAAGTTTCCGCTCAAAGGCCGTATGGGACTATCCGACGGAGTTTTCAACTTCCAGACGCCCCAGACCTCGCTGTTATTCATCTAAGTGGAGAGAACGAAGCGGAAATGGAACAGATAGCTAAGGATATTGATATATTCATCAAAGGCAGGGTTCGGAGCATCGGAGCCTGACTGATGCTCGGTGAGAAAGAGCAAGAACTCCTCAATCGCGGTTTCTTGAGTGTCCCGCACCGAACCTATCTGTGGGTGTATCTCACTCTCAATTTAGTCGAGAATGATGACCTCGGAGAACATCAACAAGGGTAGGATACGAAAGGCTACTTCGCAGACGCCGAGATCTGTTCGATTCGGCCGTCACATCGGTCATACGCAGACGTTGACCTCGCTTCCGATGAGTGGCTTCGCGAACGGCTGCGGGATATCTGCGGTCTCTTTGTGAGAGTCATCCATCGATTCGATGATCGATCTGCTTCACCAAACTGCCAAAAAATTCCTAGTTAGGGACGACACAAACCACAAACCCCTCGAAACATGCAAAGAAGAGAGAGGGAACGCCCTAAATCTGAATTGGAGCCATATTTCGGAGACGTCCGAATCACACCGCATCCTGGGCGAAATCCGTCTCTGGAACCTGCAGTTTCCTGAAGTACACAAGGACATACCGGGCTCTTTCACCCGACGTCTGCGATATGTGAAGGACTACCAGTTCCTCGAATAATCTATACTACATTTGGGTTGCCACCTGGGTACACCACATGTGACAATTGACGAGCAGATGACAGAGGCGATACTGGACCTCTACCTTCAATGTGATCGATATTGTCTATTTTGGTTCCGATTCCTACCGGATTACGGAACACACACCGGGTCAAGAATCAACATTACAGGCCTTCCTTTACCTATAATCTCATGGCGGATGAACCAGAGAGAACCTTGCTCATGATTGTCTCACCGTTTGGCATTGTCCCTGTCGTGGAGGCTCTCATCAAGACCGGCCGCAGTGGCGACCTGCTAGCTACGGACAATCGGGAATCGACCGCATTGTCCTGGGCTGCAATGTATGGCCACCACGAGGTAGCCAGGATATTCATCGATTCTCAGCTTGGCGTGCTCAGATATCTAGGCTGGCGAGGACTCTGGAAATCGAGCACCGCTGAGGCTCCGGATAACAATGGGGAAACCCCCATTATGCACGCCGCGTGGCATGCGTCGATCGGGTCATGACTGCGAAGCCATAGCTCAACTTCTTTTGGACAGAGAAGCCAATATAACAGATGCGAAGAATGAACGGGCCGGTGGGGGAGGGTGGCGGGGACACGGCTGTTCAAAGCTTGCCAGCACCATGCCGGTAATATGGCGGCTCTTCTACTTCAGAACTGCGCCAATGTGGACAGCCGGAAAAGTTCTGACGACGAAACGCCACTGATGGTCGCGGTTGAGTATGGACCGGCGACCACCATCCACATGGGCAGCTGTTGCTCGCGTACGGTGCCGACGTTCATCTCAAAACTACGAATGGACGCACCGGGTTTTGGATCGCCTATTAAAAGGGCCGTCTGGACGTTGTCAAACTTCCGCTCGATGTCAATTCAAAGGATGCATCCGGAATGTCCGCCGTAGATGAGGCTTGGGTGAACCGTCACGGAGCTATAGCCCGATTCCTCGTCGGCCACGGTGCAGAAGGTCGGTATCGGAGATACGTTCTTAGGTGGGTCAACGCAATCGTGCGGCTTTTGATATACTCTCTGGGGCCGCTACAGGTAGATGCCGGAATGGGATGACTGCCCTGCACTCAGGGCGATTGTGAGCTCCGGGAGCAGAGAGAATGTCGAGCTTTTCTTCGACCAGGGTGTAAAAATCGACCGTGAGGACTATGGAGAACAGCACTCTCTTATGCCGCCGGTGGTTGGAGAGATCGGAGATCCGCTGAGCTGTGTTGGAAAGGGGCGCAGGTGAACATGTGAACTCAAAGAACACCGCGTTTTTCTGGGTTACCAACAAGGAGGTTGACCCTTTTGTTGCCCAGATGTTGATTGAGCACGGGGCTGATGTCAACGCAACGGACAGGGAGCGCAGGACGCCCTTCACGCTGGCTTGTGTTAATACGAGATGCCCGCTGACTGCAGAGCTTCTGTGTGACAAGGCGACCGGGATGGATTGATGGGCCTCGGGGTAAGTTGATGCACAGACCAGAGCTAATAAGCACTTCTTCGTTTTCTTTCCTTCTTCTCTTTCAGCTTGCTTGTTGCGCCGTTTGTGTAACTCCTCAAACTCCTGACTGCGGCCACCCCAGAAATTAGTAGTTAATCATACATCATAGTCTCATCAAACGTGCCATCACCGCCTGCAATAACTTGATCACTCCCACCGGGCCAGCACACAATCGCTACCGATCACTCCACTTTGACTCGTCCCTCACCATCCTCCCCCTCGTCACCTTCCTCCTCGTCCTCCATCGCCCAATCCCGCCACCCCTCTCCGCGCACCCAACTGATCCCCTTCCTCCACGCTCCCTCCCGCACCGCCTTCGCATCCCTCTCGTACACCACGCCCGTCAGCATCAGCGCCGCAGCAAACACCCACACGTCCCCGCCCTTCATAGCCCGCCACCACCTCCTCTTGACCCCAACCTTCCACAAGGTCTCGACACTGACCTTGGCACTCGCCAAGAACACCCCCCTACTCCCCGGCCGGCCCTGCTGAAGCAGCGCCCACAAGCCCGCAGCGAACCCACCCAAAAAGAACCGCTGCGTTGGCAAAAAGGTGCGCGGGAACCACGCCTGGAAGAAGCAGATGGACGACCAGGCCGTGGCGAGCGAGCCCGTCAGGAACCCGGCCGTGCGCAGGGCCGACGAGACCAGGTTGCGCAGCGTCGACACGGGGAAGTGGTACAGCGCCGAGAACCTGGGCAGGAGCATGGCTGAGTAGACGACGACGAGCAGGCGCGTGAGGGGCGGGAAGGAGTGCAGCCAAAAGGTGAGGAACGTGCGGGTGCACGAGGGGTCGGCCGGGTGGAGCGTCGCGCACGAGAGAGCCGTGATGAGCGGGTGGGCGCCCGAGGTGATCGGGGAGATTGGGGAAAGAGAAGCCGGGAGGATGTCCTCTTTTGTGGGGAACAGCACGGGAGGGATGAAGGCTCTGTATTGCAGAACCATTAGCGGTCTGGATACGGGGCGGAATGAAGGTGGTTAGGGGGGAGGGAGACTCACGGCCAGTTGAGACGCGCCATCTGGGCGAGACTATCAACGATGTCGCCAGGTTGCGGCCACCTCAGACCGGACGGATAATCCTCTGGCCTGCCCTGCAGATAAGCAGCTGAGTTGTTGAGGACCAAGTTGCTCCAGAACTGGACAACGCAAGAATTAGTAACGGTGTTCCTCGCTTCAGAATCTCGCAAAATCAACTCACCGAGGGCAAGATATCCCTATCAAACACCAGCGCATGCAGCAGCTGCCCAAACGCAAACGGCTGCAGCATCCAGCTGCCCCACCACGACGGCCGCGGCCTCTTCGTATCCGGCCTGCCGCTGACGCCCTTGATCCATCCCCACACCATGCCGTTTTCCTCAGCGCAGTTCCACCCGAACTCGAGGGCACGAAAAATGGTGTACAGGGCGATGGTCACGCGCAGCGGCCGACTTGGGTATACGCCCAAGGCGAGGCCGGCCAGGGAAGCGCCGACAGCGGGCGCGTAGGGTGACGTCAGGGCGCCGGCCGTCTTGGGGTTGCGCAGCCGGAAAGGGGCGGCCGATGGGTCGAGGAGGTGGGCGCGCAGGCGGTTGAAGAAGCGGAAGAGGATGCGGTACAGGAGCAGGATAGTGCTGAGGGACAGGGAGAGGCGGAGGGTCGGTGACTTGTGCAGGGGTTGCTTCTTTTCAGTGGTTGATGCGGCACTGGAAGCAATCATATCAGCTTGTCTGGCCCAATCCGAGAAACCCAAAGAGAAAGGGTGGTTTCAACATACTCCTGCTTCTTCCACATCAACCTCGCCGACGCCACCCCCCAGAGCTTCATCAGCGCGCCAGTCGCGACGAACACGCGGATCGAGTGCCGGATTGCCCGCGCATTGTAGTCGTCGTCACGACGCACGGCAGCGGCCATCTCCTGCTTGCCTGCTTTACCCTTTTTCCTTCCGGGACCCGCCGTGTCCGGTAACTGAGCTGGCTTAGGGGGCCCTATCATCCTCTCCACCGAGTCCACAGTTGGCGCCCGGTTCTTGAGTGCTCGCGATCGGGAGATAACGTATTTGTGAAGCGTTGCATATTCTCGTGCCGAGATGGTGTAGCGGAGCGCGTTGCGGAGGATGGGGTCTGATGTCGACCTCGCGGTCACGGATGGAGAGGTGCTCGAGCCTGAGCTCTTGGAGCATGGCCCGCCAGCCCGCGAAGCCATGTTGTTCCGTATGCTCGTGCGTGTGTTGTCGATGACGTGTCCAGACGATGGATGGCCAAGACGTTAAGCCGTGACGACTACTATGTAGAATTCCACCCCTTGGATGTGCTCGGATGAATGCAAATCCAGCTCAGACCCTTGAGTATTCTTATTACGCGCGTCGCAGCCCGTCCAGGAGCGGTTTCGGTAGACTATGAGAGCAAGCCACGCGCAGGCAGGCGGGCTTATTTATAGGAGATGGTCCTTGCCGAACAACAAGGAATGAAAATGTCGGTGGTTGATGTTGACGGGACCAGGATCCGGTGCGTTGACCAAAGTTTAATTGCGCGACGTGCACATGCCTCGGTTCCGAGGTTTGCCAAGAGTTGGATGAAGGGCTTCCCCACACCCCACAATTCAGGGTGCAGTGCCCCTGTCAATGACGCACAGAACCAGGCTCACGGCTCACAACAGTGCCCAGCAGGTAAGGTACTGTGCAAGTACAAAGCACTAGGCAAGGAGGAGTCACTCCTCTGTACGGACAGGATGCAAGATGCTCCAAAGTTCCTTTGCACCACGGCAATTCCGGAATATTCGAACAAAGCACATTACCCTGTCACTCTACAAGAGGCATATCAAGATCATACACTACCAATATTAACCCAGATACAGCCCATCACGCCCAACCAACGCCGCCTTCATGCCTGGATATTTATAGGTCTTGAGAGTTCAACCTGAGTTTATGTTTTCGTACCATAAGGCATAGCATAGCCTTGCCCTTTCAGCCCCATGCGGAAGTTTATACCCTTGACAAAACTCTATCATCAAACATATTAACTCCTGTTCCCCCTCACCCAATCCCAGGCACCCTGACAACATCCATGTTCGCAGGGATGCTGATCAAAGCAGGTGCGAGCCCTTTCGTGGCCCTTTGGCCGGGGGATATGTGCAGAGTGGCGGCTTCAGCGTGCAAGATCCAGAGGGACGACCAGTCAGCGCCTAAATCTGACAGTCTGCATCATCCGTCTCGATCAGCAATAACAAGAAGACCCCCCCCAGGCCCCGCGCATCGGCTACCACAAATGTTTTGCCCAAAATAACAAACCAGCAGCTCGAAAAGACCGGCAGACCCCAACGGTCAGCGCGTATGAATAACGGAAACTCCCAAGCATGAAACATGGGAAAGAGATTAGAAAGCCATATCATGCTCATCCCTCTAGCCCGCCCAACACCACAAGGGCAGGCGATTTTGTGTAACCGAATGACTCCAGACGCAATGCAGAAACAGTCCCAACCAGCAAGGAAAAAGGTGTATCAGCCAACCGAGCAGCAGGAAACGATACCCCGCGCGACCAATAAATGCAGATCCGAATGCCCAAACCCAGACGGCCGCCCAACCCAAACCCCCAAACATCATCAAGTCGTAAGAATTGACCTGGCCACATCAGAATGGCGAAGGCCTTTCAGCTGCTAACGCTGGACGGAATCGGTTGCGACCAAGTGTGGACGAGGTACGGGAGATCCCCGGGGAACACCTCTTCCTTAAAGCCCATGTTGTTGACCCAGAAATCGTCCATGCTGCCGACCACCGAAGGTCCAGTAGCGTTCTCAACCCTCTCCTGGTAAAAACGAAGCTGGGAGTCTGCTTTTTCCAGGACGCGCAGTCGCCTTGACTCACGCTCGCCAATGATATCGGTAATGATGGACTGCCTAGCGGTCGGGTTGAGCTCGCCGGACAACTTGGCCAGGTGCGGGTGCTCAAGAATCTGCTTCAACAGCTCGAAGGGGAGGTTAAGCAAGATGCGCGAGAGGATGGTGTCGTTCGGGGTCGGTCCGCGCGCGGACCGCCCGTTCTTGGACGGCGAAATGTCCCCAAACTTGATCTGGGACAACCGGACGTGGGAAGAAACATGCGGATTCCGCGGCATCTGTGCCTGGGTCTTGGAAGGCTGACGGCTATGCAGCCCGACAGACGTGCCGTTGGCAACCGTGGGGTTGTCCTGGTTGCTCGGAGTGGTGCTCGAAGGAGGAAGACGAGGAAGTCCATAGTCACCTGCACTGAGATCGAGAATGAAATCGGCGGGGAAGTTGTGGACAATGAAGGTGAGGACCTGGTCTAGCAGCTCGGAGACGCCAAAGCCATCAGTCCGGGGCGACACGGCCACAACCTGCGAGACGAACTTGACCGCCACTTCGATGGTGTTCCAGAACAAAAGGCGGCTGGCCCGGTGAACAGCAACTGACTGCACCCATGGAAGTTGCAAGTACCGGGCAGTGGCGATGTAGCTGAGGGCTGTCTTGAGGTCATCTCTAACGTCACGGAGGGCCAGCTCATGAGGAAGGATGCTGTCGGCGAGACTCCAGCCATAGAGCGTGCGAAGGGCGTACCAGAAAACATCAGATCGCATATACTCGTCGTTGGCCTCAAGGAAAATGACGCCGCCCGGCATGGTTCCCTGGGTCTTCATGGTTGCGGCAAGCATAGGGCTGCGAGAGAAGATATAACGGTGACCGTGAGTTCTTAGCACGGAATGGAGTTGTCGATAACCGGGATGGTCCTGAAACTCTGGGCTATCGGAGAAGCGTACCTCGAGCACGCAGTCGTTGAACGTGTTGTCGGATATGCCATGCCGCAGAAACGCCAGAGCCTCTTCTTGGTCTCGCAGGCCTTGGTAACCCGGGCCCGAACCTGGGACATGGTGGGCGGTGCCAATCATTGGCGGATTCATGCCCGGCGGAGGCATCGGACCCTGGCGTGACGCTGATCCATTGGGTCCGGCATGACCGTTGGCAACGGAATACGGGTTGAAGCCAAGTTCCTCTGCCTGTGTCGACGTTTGTGAACCGTGAAAGCTATGGGGAGTGGGCGGTGTATGATGATTACCAACAGTGGGGGCAAAACCATCGACAGCCGGAGACACCAGCAAGGGGCGCCCATAGGCATCCAGCGCAGGCGGCGGGTATGGGAGCAGTCCAGGAGGAAAATGGAATACGCCACCGCCCGACCGAGGAGCAGGCGACGATGCGTTTGAATCATGAAACGGACCCAGAATCAAGCTCCCGTTGCTGAGGTGAGGTTGGTGGAAAGCAGCCGGTCGATTGATCGTGACAGGATGTGGCGCAGGAACCGGGCCGTCAGGGAGCGCGCCGGATGTAGCCATGATTTCCGGGGCGGGGTTGGCAAAGCCCGGCGGTCGACGGTGGGCAGGTGATACAATCCGCCGGTCGGGGACGACGGTAGAGACTGTAGGTGAGGCTGCAATGAACCTTGTAAGCAAATGTTCTTACTTGTGACAGGGTTGATGGGGTCAAGTAGAAGGTCAACAGAAGGCCAATTGGGGAGGGGCGGGTGACAGCGGCAGCAGGGCCAGGAGCAGTAGAGATAGGTGGGGTACTTGGATCGTGAGAAAGAAAATTGGGAGACTGGCATACCTTTCTCACCATCTAAGGTTGAAACCAGGCCATTTGTCTCCGTCTTGATAACAGCTTCAGCCTGAGCGCGACGAGTAGAGGACGCCGTGTTGTCAATGTTGTTCTTGGAGATAATGCCGAGCTCGGTTGAGCTCCCATTTATCGGCGCTTGATTTGAATTCAGCGTTTGCGGCCCGGCCTTTTCCTTCCCAGCAGGTCGGACACCGTTCTCGCCTTTCTTCGGGGATGAGCTGGCCGGCGGGCCAGACGGTTTCTTGTTCGCTGGACGCTGGGGGAAGTTGAGCGGCAGAACAGGGACGACGGGTTTGCTGGGAAGCCGAGCGACGGGCTTGCTTGTATTGCCCACGGTTCCGTTAACAGTCGCCATGATTGCTGGTCAAGGCGCCAGTGAATCAAGCAGTTATCGGCGATGGAGTGCCAGGCGCTCGAGACGGAAAGGGGGGCGAGAGCGCGGGAGGCCAGTGTCGAGAAGGAGCGGTCGAGGAAGAAGAGCTGGTAAAGTTGGGTCCGATAGCCAACCACTGGGATGTTCCCCCAGAGCTTGACCTGTGCGACACGCAGCCTGGCTGACGCTTTTGGTTGCGATGCCCGGTTAGCAAGCGACAGCTGCTTGCAGCACAGTCAGAGAACGAAATACCGTTGCCCCGATTGTCTGCACTGGGGCGTGGCAGACCAGCGGCAATCAAGAGGTTGGCGGTCGACAGGGAATCCGCTTGCGTCTTGTGTGGTTGTTTGACGCCAGTGAACGCGGGCTCATCAAGCGCAAGCAGGAAGAAAGTTTATCGCCCGAATTGGGATCCGGACGACGAAGCCAAAATCTTGCTCCCCCGCTTAAGCACCGGAGAAAAAAAAAAAAAGAGAATGCCAGGCTTTGATTGGACGAAAAGGTAGCAGGGCTGGGAGTTCGTTTGATCCTGGTCCTATTGTTGGTCCGTGCGCTGGGCTTGCCGATGGGACGCAGCATCCGACGCCATCCGTCAGAAAGAAGTTCACAGCGGACAAAGGTTCGGCAAACCAAACACAACATCATCACGCCCACATCAACGGTCGAATGGAAGACAAATACCTATGCTAGTACGTCTTACCACTCCCCGCACACTTTCTGTGCATGGGGCTCGCCCGGGAATCAACTCTTTACTGTATTTCTCGACCATCTTTCCCCAGCACGTCAATTATTTCTTCATGTCAGACTCCGACATGCCTCGCTGGTGTTTGTGACTGTATAGGTTTTCGCTGCGGTGTCCGTATTCAGCGTTCTCAAATTTTCTTTTCTACCTCTCCTCAGTTCCCTTTAGCTTGTGGCTCCTCTAACCTCTCTTTATTTCCAGGCCCTTGATTTCCCTGTTCTATGCTTGCAAGGGATCTCTTTCAAGTCAAAATGATCGGGTATGCTAAGAATACCAATCAGGGGTGTATTGTTAACGACCTTCAAGTTGTCAGACGATATCCTTACTATTCGACACTCAATATCAATGCGGAGAAGGAGCTCAATAAAGCCAGCAACGATTCAAGATGATCCGCATTTCGGACTCATACTTCAATGTATGTACATGGAGGTATTGTACATGCACAGATCGAATACGGGCCATCATGTCCCCGGACCTGTTTTGTCTGAGCGGCAACCTTGGAGTGAGATGGAATTGATGTGACTCAGGAGTTCTCTGGTCCGTTAGTTTGACTGGCAAACGAAGTTTAAAGGACTGCTGTAGGTGCCGGTGACCTTCTTCCCAACGAGGTTGTTGAACCAGTCTAGGCTGTCAGATGGCTTGAAATCGAGTAGGTCCCGTTGAAGCATTCATGTGGAGGCACCTTCAAATCAAAGGACATCGCCGCTTGGCGCAGTGCTTGGTCACAGAGATAGCTAACTGTAGGTCGCATCCCAAGTATGGAGAACTAAAGTCCTGTACCGCATGCCGCCCCGAGCGAACAATTTCTTTTCTTCATGTTACATTTGAATGCGATTCCATCCTGGAAAGAAACCCAGGGGGACCGGGTTGGCGCCCACAAGACTCGGGGTGGAGCAGAACCGAGGACTTCGACTGGGAGCAGTGTACTGCTGCTCCGCACCTTTCCCCTTGTCCAGCGGCTCCGTCGACATCCCCGCCAGATACGAACCCTCATATTCATTGTTTTCCTCGGCGTCATTCTCATCCAGGGGCGGCGGTCTTCGATATGGATAGTGCGGCACCGGCCCCCCGTCTTTCCACAGCCTCTCCCTATCACTCATACTCCTACCGTTCTCATTAGCGCTGCTACCAAACCGCATCCCGTCCCCCGTCCTCCTCATGGCCGCCCTCAGCCCAGCAACAACCGCACACCTCGCATCCCCCAACGCGCGCCGCTGCCAATCCCACGGGCCATCTGCCACCGCAACCCTCTGATCCGCCGTGCCCAGCCGCTGCCCATATCGATTCATGACCAAGCTCTCCGCCATCAGCACCCCAGCCCCAAGCGGCGGGCCTCCCGCATCTCCCCCGCCCACTAAACCGAGCTGCAGCTGCAGCGCCTTCCACGCGAACGGACACGCCCCGTTCCGACACCCCGTCAGGCCGAGAGTGCACCGCGAGTCGAACCGGTTCCGCATCCACTCGCCGCACCCGGCGCACTCCCAGTACACGGGGTCGACGAAGCGCGGCGACGCATGCAGCCCGCCCACCGTCCGGATCAGCAACTTTGCCTTGGCGCCGCCGCCGCCGCCGCCGCCCCCAACCAGCGGGCCGGCGTAGAGCGCGCAGTTGACGCACTTGCGGTGCCGGCAGCTCGCGCGCCAGCAGACGCCGAAGCCTTCCTCGCTGCTGCTGCTGCTGCTGCCGCTGACGCCGCCGGTGGCGGTGGCGGTGGAATTATTGCTGCGGTGATCATGCTGGTGCGGATCGTGGGCTTGATGGCTGATGTTGGAGTGATCAGGATGTTGGTGACAGTGATGGCGGCGGTGTTGGGGTTGGGCGGGGAGTGGCCGGGGTGGAGGGGAAGGGGAAGGGCAGTGGACCATGCCGACGGGATCGAAATAGCCCTCCTCGGCGCAGCGGCAGCACAGCCAGCGGTTGATCTGCGCTTGTGCGGGAGCAGAGCCGGTTGGGTAACGCACGGGAATTGCGCGGAGGTCGGCTTCGGAGAGGATCCACGGGGATGGGAGGCCCTCAGTAGGGAACGTGAGGAGGGTGCGGGTTTCGGGTGCGGAGCCGGTAGCCAAAATGCTTGACGAGGAGGGAGCGGTTGCTGTTGCGTTGGTGAAGGTGGCGGGGATGGAGACGGTTGGTCGGTAGGTCATTTTCATGTGTCCCAGAGGTAGTTTGGGGCTGGATATCGGACAGTTATCCAGCATATAGGGTAAGTGATGCGATCCCGAGCAAGTGGAGAACGTCCGGTGGCCGAGGAGGAACGAGGTGCGGATGTGACTACTACCAACCAGGTTCATGTGAAACAAGACACGGGCCGGACTCAGACATCGATACTGGTGATCCTGGAAGCAGGACACAAGCTTTATATGCCTACGATGAGCGGATGCGGGGAGCGACAACTGGAGTCGAGCGGCGAGCGCTCCATGGCTCGTGACTCGGCAGGTTGTGGAATGGGCAGGCCAACAGGTCGAACGACCATGCATTGTTCAGCGCCGACCCGGCACACTTTCAACCCGTTTCGAAACGCGAGAAACCAAGATGCCTGTTGCGGTTGGCGGCAGCCCGCATTGTTATACTCGTCACACACTGCAGCCTGCCGGTATTTGTCTCTCAGAATCTATGTCTGCTGGTCGTTGTCAAACCGTTCCGGGGAATTAGCCTTCATTTGAACATGACACTGCAGCGCTGCCTTGGACGGAGCAGGGAACAAATGTCATGACCAGCAGTTACTGTGGCCAGCAAGATTCTCGTTGAATATAAAGGCGTCCCCGGACCCGGGTAGATGAACTAATATGTGATGCGGCTATTCCTGTGCACCTGCATCCTGACCGCGCGAGAACAACTCAGTGACATGGAGCACAGCATGCTGATGGATCTTCCGGATATTGAACCGTGCCGAGATCACTACCGCCTATAGTCATTCAGTGAAACGTCAGTCTTCCCATTGACACAAGCAAAGAGATGTCTTGCACCTCGCCGGCGGAAAGAAGAATGACACTGCCGCAGTAGTGGTTGGCGCAGCGAAATGGGAGAAGGCTCTCGGCCGACAAGGCGATCATTAGCGAGCCAAGCTGCTGGTATCGGTAGGTAAAATCGCTTCACAGCCCATGTTGGTGTTGACTCCGTTCCGGCCAATGTACCACAGAGGAGCATGATGACCAACCTTAGCCAGTTTCATATATCGTTCCTCTTGCATCTCCATCTAGATATACTAGAAAAACCACAACTCCTTCTGTCCGTCTAGATGCACCGTCCCCCGGGCAAAGTGAGACCGCCCCAATCCCGCACATCCATCCACCGGATGAATATTGTACATGTAGAGGTAGTAAAACAAGATTGGCGAAGAGCAGGCGTCGTGAGGCGGTTCAGCCCAATGCATTCCCAACATCTCCCGCCCTAAATCCCAACCGCGTAACGCCAGGCCTGCCCAAAGTCGAGTGAAGATGTGTGTTACATGGAAGCCACTATCGCTCATCCAGCGGATATGTTGTCGGGTGTAAGTTCCCAATTGCTGTCGGGTTCGCGTCGTCGATATAACCGCCACCGCAACCCCCCGTCTTTATCCCATTTCGTCTGCTGTGTTCCGCCGAGGGTAGGCCTCCGATCTTGAGACAACCAGCGAAGGAAGTAGCAGATGGAAGGGTATACCGCCCGTTTACCCTGGCCGCAACGGCCGCATGGTTTCCTCACCCAGCTACCTATCCTTATAGAGCTTCGGATTCCACCCCTCTTTCACCTCCGCTTCCTGCGCCGCCTTCTCCATGGCCGGTTTTATCTCGGCCTCGAGGCGCTCCCGCGCGCGCAGAATCTTGCTCTGGAGGTAAAAGGAACCGCCCTTCTTGGGGTCGTTATTGTCAAACAGGCGCTTGAAGCGTTCCATGACCTCGTCCAGGTCGCCCTTGCCGTTCTGCGGCGGCTTCACATTGAGAATCTTGCACGCCTCGTCCAGCGTCATGCCAGTGTTCAAGCTCGCCCGCCCCGACACGCCGCCGCCGCCGTTCTTGGCCTGCGCCCGTTGGTACTGGCTCGATGCCGACGCTTGCTTGTACGCTTCGGCGAAGGCGCGGCCGATGACGCGCGTGCCGACGATGACGGCTTGGGTTATGTAGCGGTAGGCCTGCAAGGAGGGGGGTTGTGTGTCAGTCGGTCTTTGGCTGGGATATCTGGCGCGAAGTCTGGTAGGTGGTTTCTGCGCATCATGGGGAGCCAAGGAAAAGGATGTGCTGCTTGAAGAATGCGATGGCAAACCTACCATGATGTTCTGTGTGCAAGCGTTGGCCGTCTTGGCCAGCCTTCTTGCCGAGAGTTGGAGAGCGCTTGGTAGGGCCTAGAGGTCTGCTGTATTGTTGACGTTGTGATGTTTCTCGAAGGCGGCAGAACAGCGAATGGCATGACCACCAGAGCGTCTTTCTCGCCTTGCTCAAAAAATCGTCGGCCAAACCGGTCCTGCGCCGCCGATTGCCGGGACCCATGCGGCCCGGGTAGCAGCCAGGTGGCAGGTTTACTTGGCAGCCACCGTACAGCTGCCAGCTATTCACGGCGATCTGGCTGCCTTGAAGGGAGCTGGTGAGCTTCTGACAGTTGCGAACTCTGTTGACGCAAGATCGCAACTTGCACGAACGACACGAACAAGCTGCCAGCTGCATCAACGACGACCACACGCATCATTTCTCAGATATTTACTTTTTTTCTCGACCATAACTCTACTGTGCGGATCACAGGCCACTCCAACCTGATAACCGACCCTCCGACGGCAGTGCAGGACACTTCGATAATCTTGATTCCTTACTCTCACAATGTCACAATACTATGGCGCACCGCCGAACCAGGGCTACACCCCCTCGGGTGCCCAGAATCTCCAGTTTTACTCGTCTAATTACGCCCAACCAGTATCTGGCCATGCGACCCCATCACAAGCATCCTACGGCTACGGCGGGCCTTCATCAGGAGCCTACGGCGCATCCGCCTCGTTCAATTCCGGCTTCGGCGACACTTCAGACGTGTCAGGGCGGATGGGCGAGCAGGGAGGGCTCCGAACAGGCTGGCTGGCCGCCTTCTCAACAGAGGGCTACCCCGGCGAGCCGCCATTGCTAGAGGAGCTGGGCGTCAATATCTCTCACATCCGCGCAAAAGTATGTCAACCACTCACCTCCCTATCACGTCCCGCTGGGCTCAGCTAAGGCACTAACATCCTCTGCCCAGACCCTCGCCGTGCTCAACCCCTTCAGCCGCATCGACCAGCACCTCATGGACGACAGCGACCTCGCAGGGCCCCTTCTCTCCTTCCTCCTCTACGGCACCTTCCTCCTCCTCTCGGGGCGAGTCCACTTCGGCTACATCTACGGCCTCGCCGTGGTCGGCTCCCTCCTCCTCCACGGCATCCTCTCGCTAATGGCGCCCTCGCCCACCGATCCCAGCGCCGCCGTCTCCTCCACCCCTTCCTACCCAGGCGTACCCTCCTCCGCCCACCCCGCCGACGCGTCGGCCTCCATATCCAACGCCGCCGCTACCGCAAGCGGCCTGACCTTTGCCCGCTCGGCATCGGTGCTGGGGTACTGCTTGCTCCCGCTGGTCGCGACTAGCCTGGTGGGCATCTTCATGCCCATGGACAAGCCCGTGGGCATCACGCTGAGCACGGCGGCCATCATGTGGTGCACGTGGAGCGCAAGCGGCATCTTTTGCGCTGTGGGTGGCATGCGCGGCATGAGGGCGCTGGTCGCGTACCCGCTGGCGCTGTTCTATGTCGGGTTCGGCATCATCGCCGTGTTTAGCAGTCGCGGGAGTGGGTCGTTTGCCAAGGTGGCGGGTGCGTCCGGGGCGTTGTAAGATGGAAAAAAAAGGGGGGCGGGGTTAAGGGATGGGATTTGGGGGGGTGTGAAAAGGTCTGGGAAAAGAGGTGGATTGCAATATACTTTGCGGTTTGCAGACAGAAAACTGGTAGGGCCACGTACTGTGACGTCCCGGATGATGAAAGGAAATGAATCTACATCATAATACGTGATCTGGACTGTCCCCTCCTGGGATGGAAGTGAGGAACACGAAGAGGAGGCAAACCTCCAAGAGCTGTCAGAGGCCCGGCAATTAACCGGGAGAAGGGTTGGGGAGGGTACCGGTAAACAATGTGAAGTGTTCTGGCTCGTCTGTCCCATGTTGGATACATTTCGCAGAACACAAAGCTGATTTCAGCAACTATCTTCCACCAGAGATATGCCCAGCCGGCTGTTGTTCACCTCATCAGTATCACATTGGAAACTCACCAATATTCGGTTGATTCCCAGTCCATGGCTACCAAAACCACTCCAGGCCAATCCCATACGCCGAGCAAAGCAGCCATTGCCATGTGCAAACGAAACCAGAAGCATGGCCACTAGTATACAGACCGAAAACGCTATATGAAAGCAGCCCTGCCTGCCCCAGGCTAGAGATATCTAAAAGCAGCCCAATCGGCCCAGATAACAAGATTGAGCAAAAGGAAGCAAGTATCTGAAAGACAAAACCCCTCTATAATAAACAGCCAAGGTCTGAGATAAGACCACCTAGCTGACATATCAAGACGAGCAAGTACTGCACGATCTCCTACCATCCAAGCAACTCCCAAACCACCCGCCATGGCAATGACCATCACCCAACCCGGTGGGATAAGAGACAACATCAACCCTCAGGTCAGCATGCCCTACTCCAACTCTCGAGAAATACTCATACACCTCAGGCAGTATCCATCTCGTCCTCATCCCCTTCCGGCAACGCCCCGACAATTCCATACTGCCCCCCAGCGCCAGCAAACACAATCTTTCTGTCGCGAATCGCAGTATTCTCGATGCGCGTGGGCGCCTCGATATCGTCCGTGGTGCCCTGCCCCGTCTGGTAATTGGCCGAGAACCCCCACGAGTAGACCTTGCCGTCCCTAGTAATGGCAAACGAGTGGTCCGTCCCTGCGGCGACGCTCACCACGTCCTTGATGTCCGGCACAATGGTGGGCACCACCAGGATGCGCGGCTTGTTGCGCTCGTCCCAGATGGTGTTGTCCTCGGAAAAGGACCCGGCCGGCTGGCCGACCTGGTGCCCGTCGATGCGGCCCCACGTGAGCAGCTCACCCTTGGCCGTGCACGCCAGCGAGTGGTGCTCGCCGCCGGCGATGTTGATGATTTGATACGGCGCGAGCGACTTGATGAGCTGCGGGCGCATGACGAAGCCGCCGTCCTGGCCGGCCTCGTCCTCGACGCCGAGCTCGGCGTAATTGTTCAGGCCCCAGCCGATGACGCGCGCGTTGCTGTCGATCACGAAGGAGTGGTACGAGCCGCAGGCGAGCTTGACCGGCTTGGCGCGCCCGGGAAGCGAGCCGATGCCGGTCGGGTACAGGGCCGCGTGGTCGTCGCGCTCAAGCAGCCGGCGGGCGAGCTGGGCTTGCTGGCCGGCGCCCCACGCGTAAATCTTGTTCTTTTCGTCGAGCGCGAGGATGTGGTTCAAGCCGGCGGCGAGCTGCTTGATTTTGGAAAGCTCAGGGACGAGGGTCGGAGTGCGCTGGACCATGACTCTCCTGCTAAAGCCGAGAATGCCTTCGTTGCTCTACGGAACGATTGTTAGCAGGCGTAGAATCGGGGGAACGCGTTGAACAGAGCTTACTCTAAATGTGCCCCATCCCCAAACCTGGCCGGTCGTGGTCAAGGCAAAAGTCGCACTGTCGCTCGCCACGACCTGCACCCATTTGACGTCGTCTGGGACGTCGGATGTGTCAATCTCGGCAGGCGTGCTCTCCTTTGGATTCATTCCGGTGTCCTCGCCATCGGAATCGGAGTCATCCTCGTCTTCAACGTCTCTCAGACCGCCGGCCCAGGTGGTATCGCGACCGAGTGCGCCCTGGTCGTTGACGCCCCAGGTCAGGATCTTGTTGTCTTTGGTCAGAGCGGCAACATGCATGCCGCCGCAGGCAACTTGCACAATGCCCTTGAGGTTGTGGTTCAGACGCGGGCGCTTCACATCAATGGGCTTCTTGCCGTCGACGCGGACACTACCCAAACCGAGCTCGCCCGCAGAGCCCTCGCCAAAGACGAAGATGTCCATGACCTGTGTAGGCGGCTCATTGATGGCTTTGAGCTCGCGCGGGACGCGCTTCCCCGCGGGCTTTGGAGCAGCGACCTTCCTCTTCTTCGGCGCAGCGGCCGGGGCTTCGTCCTTCTTCGCGCGTTTGGTGCGCGTCTGATCATCGGCCTCGGCCTCGCCGGTCTCTTCATCTTCGCGTGTGCGCTTCACGCCATTGACCTTTGGGATGGCGTCTTGGTTTTCCTTGTCCGATTCCTCGGCAGACTTGGGGCCCTTCTTCGCAGGCTGTGCGGAAGCTTTCTTGACTACAGGCTTCTTGGCAGTACTCGCGGTCTTCTTCGCGGCGGGTGTCTTCTTGGCCGGCGCGTCTTTCTTCGCTGGCAGAGGCTTCTTTGGTGCTTCATCCTTGGTGGCGGCAACTGTCTTCTTGCTCGCAGCAGCGGTTCTGGTCTTCTTAGCGGCTCCCGCCGCCTCGCTCGCCGTACCGGCAGCTCTCTTGGGAGGCATCGCGGCAGAGCTTGGATGCGCAGGAATGTGAGGCAGGACACGATGTAATGTGTGCAAAGGGCGTTTCCTCGAGTGGAAGACGCAATGCACAAAGTCAGAAATGAAAGCAAACTAAAGAGTAGCTGTTACTTGCGCGAAGGTGCAATGTTGTGTTGATTCAATCGTTGTTGGGGCGCGAGTTGAAGAAACAGTCGAGGCATTTCGACTGTGAAAGGCGCGACCAATTTTGGGCTCCGAACAAGTTTTTGTTTGGCTTTGGGGCATCAGCGCAGCGCTTAACTGGCAACGCGGGCCCACAATAGCTGCATCCGGCGATTCGATTCTTTGCTCAGCATACAATGCCAAGTACCTCACAGTCAGGTGCCATGACCTGCAGCTTCCACGTTAGCAGATTAGAGATCAAACAACACTCAATAAGTCCCGTGTTCTTCAATTGATGCGCTTTGTTAACAATGGAATTAAGATCAACTCAACTTTAAATCGACTCGCGGCACCGACTTGTCGTCAAAGAGCTCAGACGGCCCATGCGCCGCAGGTACCCGTTTCCCCCTGCTAGACCCTAAATTCAAATTCTGCCGGGCGGTGTCGTATTGATTCCGGATTTAGCAACAGCTCAACCACCCCTGTCCCGCCACAAAGAAAACGTCGTGTGTTGGCGCAGCACCAGCTCGCTGGCCATGATTTGCAAAGAACTGCCTCGCATTCCTCTGTACAAACCTCATAACATCAACAAATTTTCTGGACCGATCTGCAGGGTCGTGAACAACCTTTTTACATGATACTGGTTGGATCTCCAAAATCGACGATCCTCCTAGGAGTCCGCCAACCGATGAGTACCTGAGTGTAGGTTGCAAAAGAAGGTGACAGCAGATCCCTTTTTACTTCCAGGTACCTAGAATTGGGAATAAGTAACAGACTCGAATCCAATTTGCAGCTTAGGACCTCCTCTCCCTCTTCCCGAAATGGCCTTAAAAGTAGTAAGGCGAACGAGGTGGAGTGAAGGTCTATCTCAATTTGGGGAAGTAGACGTTGCGGCTGGTCAAGGTCATGGCAGGGCTGGTGCACGCTGCTTTGGCTAGAACTGACCAAAAAAGCTCAAAACGCTCACCACCCAAATTCCGAAGGAGGTGGATGGATACGAAATCCTAGGACCACAGATCTACTTCGCTGAGGCGTACTTCCCCCAGAGAGGGGGTGGCTACGTCCCCTCCGAAAATCGCCGCTGCAGCTGCGAGTCAAAAGGGTGACCCTTCCCGGAGAAGGAGGCCACGTCCCATCCTTCTAACCAGGCCATTTGACCCGTTAGAAGGTGCATTATGAGGTAGGATGTGGACCTAATACAAATAGTGGGAGCGGCCTGCATGGTGCGTCAGTGCGTATGCGGTTGTGCGTTGCCCAGGGACTGAAGACCAGGGTGGTTTACATGTTTTTCCCTCTAGGGCACCATCAGACGCGTATACGAACCGAACTCTCTTATTCCCTGTCTTCGTTATCGCTGTGATCGACTGGTTCCATGGGGCTCTGCGGAAACAACGCACGCGAACGGCATCTCGGCCCCGAATATCTGCCTGCACAACATGTCTGCAAAGGGGGTTCAGCCGAGGTGACCCGTCAGCCAGCGCTCCCCGCTAGACAATATTTGCTGCTGTTGAACTTGCCTCAAACTGCACGGACGGTAAGACAAGCCGCCCGAAATCTGACGTCCAGGTAAGTGTCGTCGGATAGGGAGGCGAGGACGGATCGCGTCGAAGTCGAAGTCGAAGCCTAAATCCAACTCGGAGTCGGGGTCCTGGAGACGTATCGGATACGTCGCTACCGGTCACCTTCCTCATCGACTTTCACCGCCAACACTGGCTGCGTTGCTACCAGACCCCCACCCGCCCGGTCGTGGATTTGTCTCTCAGGGTTGCATCATTGCATCCACCTTTGCCAAATTGTTCAGACTCACACACCAACAAATTTGCAGGCAAATCTTGGACCAGGACAAATTTCCGCCTCGATCAATTTCCCTACGTAGGTCGCCATTATGCTTATCACCTCTAGAGCGCGGCGTTTCCCCCAAGGACCTCTCCGGCTGTCAACCCAATAACGCCGCAACGCCAACCGTCCCGCCAGACCCTATATCCACGCAACCCCTCCGGTACTCCGCTCAAGTCCCCAAACACAGCCGCAGACTCAAGCCTTGGTCGTGAAGTCGGTCTCGTTCTCCGACGGGTTGTAGCCAGCATCTGCCTTCTTGGAGCAGTTGCACACCCCTGTCCCATATTAGCCACGGTGTCCTGACTTCCAATCACCGACTTTTACCAACCGCAGAGAAAAAGAGAGAGATAGGAAGGGAGTAAATAACGTACCAGACTCACGGCACCCGCAATCGCACCCCTCAGCACCGCACGCACCGGTCTTGGCCTTCTGGTTCTCGGCCTCGGCGCGTGCGCAGTTGCACTGCCCCTCGGGCCGGGCGCGGCACGAGCAGCGGGCGCCCTCGGTCGAGTTCTCGGAGCCGGCCTTTTCACAGTTGCATTGAAGCGCCGACTGCTTTCCGCACGAGCAGGTAGCTTGCTGGGCTGTGTGGGGGGAGTGGGGGAACGAGGCCCCGAAAGTTAGCTTCGCTCGAGCTTAGGGCAACTTCCAGGTTTTGGGCGTGGGCTTGTGAAGTCGACTTACCGCAGACGCAGTCGGCGCCGCTCTTGCCGCCGCAGCAGTTGGAAGCCTGGGACGACATTGCAAATGAATGTGTGTGTCGTTGAGTGTTCCTTGAAGTGAAGGATGAGAGCGACGTGGTCAAGTCGAGAGGCGATAATTGTTTTGGAATAGGTTGTGGTGGAGGGCCGGATCAACAGAGAGGGAGGAAGTGTCAGGAAATCGTGGGATATGAGGTTCAAGTTGCTGGTTCCGATGTAAAGTTGAGCAGAGAGCATGTGCGGTCAAGGGCAACTTATACCCGTTTGAGGTCTGATGTCGCAGGCTGTTGGCGGCGGAGCTGCAAGCTGACACTGTGGGTCCCAACGCCTTCCAAGGCCCAGCACAACCGGATCCGGTCATCGCACGCTCTTTGATTGGCTGAATTCAAGAGCAGGAAGCCAATGCGAGGCGAGGTATTTCACATCCATCACTGATCTGCCGCAGGGGTTGCATCCACCTTTGACCAGACGACTTCAAGCACTCCCAAGCTGCCCAGCCGTGGCCAATGGCCAAAAACATGGAGGTCGATGTCGATCCTGCCAAAGTCCAAGGCTCTATGGATAATCCAACTTTAATTTCTTTGTTAGAGCGGCATATATCCATGATCGCATTCCTTCTTGATCACTTACCCAAAGCTTACGCTTGCATACAAGTCATCTTAATTATTTTTACCTGTACACTTTGCATAAGCCGCTGGGAATCAGTCAGATGCGAGCAATGAGGAGGTGCTTTCTTGGTTCTGTTGGTGGTTGACCTCAGCTTAACTGACTCGTCTGTCATGGCACTGCAGTCGCATGTGTTCACGAGCTTCTTGCGCGGCGAAAGTACAAGTACCTTCGTTTGAGTCCGTTCACGCCGCAGCACGTCGCAGCGTGAGTCGAGGAAACTGCCAACATGGCCGGTTGAGACAAGAACAATGCCCACCCAAATCCATGTATCTTAAGCAGTTTCCGAGCAGAGCTGACTAGGTTCCTGTCAGAGATGATGGGAGTGGAAACTGGGCATTGGATGTGACCGGTTTAGTCAAAGAGGTTCTCATGCCGGTTGCATTTCGATGGCTTGAGATGACATCTCCTCACCCCTCCTTCCCAAACATATAAACTTCGACGGTCTGTCCTTCACCATCTAGAAGAGGCAGCGACAGGGCTGTCTGTTCCCGGACGGTCCATCCATCGTCGGACATCAAGTCGAAAAAGATCATCTCGGATGAGTGCCTCGGTTTGGTAGCGACAAGAACTTCGGTTCTGACGTGGCACCGACCGTCGGCACTTCGCCGGGCGGAGTGACTGTGAAGGGCCGAGAGTGTTTTGACGAGCGGCGGGAGCGTGTCGGTGTTGTAGGTGCAGTCACACAGCACGACGAGGTCCCACGCGCGTGAAGCTGCCTTCTCGCCAAGGACTCCCTTTTCCCCGTCGTGCCAATCTAGAGGCTCAAAATTCAGATTGGCCGAGCCGCCCGCCAAACTCTCGCCTTGGCGGGCGATGTTCGCACGTGCCTTCTCCTCTGCTTCGGGCAGGTCTGTCATGAGGATATGCGGCGTATGTTTTGCCCGCCTGAGGGACAAGATCCGTGCCAGACCGATGCCCATGACGCCAACTCCGCACCCAAGTTCCAGTACGTTGAGTGACCTGCTGTCGCTCAGAAGGATGCCGCGAAACAGGGGCAACGGCTTCCCATGACTTGCATCGGTGGAATCCAAGCAAATATCTGCAAGCAAAGAGACCATGACAATGCCGGAGTCCCAGATGTGGCGCGCGATGCTTTCGCCCAGGTCTTCTTCTATCTGCAGGGTTTGGCCGGCAGCTACATCGCCAGCGGACAGGCGCAGGCTCCGGAAACACACCGACGGCGCCCGGCCATCGCCCTGGCGGGGCATGTCCGCGTAGACGGCCATAATCAATCCCTGGTTTCCGGGAAGGACATCCTCCGTACTCAGAGCTGTCAGCTGCCGGCTCAATGGTCGGATCTGTATGGTCTCGATGGGCCGCGGTGGCAGCGGCAGGTCCAGCTTGAGCACCCTCATTCCAGCCCGCCATGCCGGGGGATTGTTCTGCGTCAAAAAAACGGGAATGAGCTGGGACCTCCCGTCGTTGTGCTCGGTGTATGCGCCTATGACGGCGAGTTGGACCGGGCTGCGCGGTGAGAGGAACGAGTCGCTGAGGTCGGTGGTGATGGTGAGCACGATTTTGACCGAGGACTGGGATCGGCCGGAATGGACCTCGGGCGGTCGGCAGAATCTGATATAGTGCATTCTTCCTAAGATGAGCCACAAAATCGGCGTCGCAAACCTGCAAGTTAGGTGGTCAAGGTGAGCGCTTGTCCCAGTATTCTGGTTGTCGCTGTTGTGGTCCATTGTCTCAAACCTGAAATTTCTGGTGATCGGATCATGGCAGGGACGCTTATTGAGGGTTAGGGTTCCGGACGTGTGACAAAAGTGAGACGGTTGCCAGAATCCTTAATGTTTCGACTTCATCCCGTCGTCACACGCTCACTGACCTCAGTGATCATCGACAACAACATACCGCAAAACAAGCACATAATTGATCAATCATGACATTTACTCACTGTCAGATAGGGATGAGGATGCTATATCTCCCGCCCCACATCCTTCCCCCAGATCGAACGCCGATGCGGACCCCGCCGAAACGTGCAAGCAAAGGTCTCGGCCGTCGCCGGGTCCGGATCCTCGTCGGTTCAATAACGTTGAGGGGAAATGAATAAATGATCAGCCACCCAACACCTGATGTCCGGGCAACCCACTCGCCCAGAACTTCGATTTGTCTGCTTGTATCCTTCCGGCATCCCACTGAAATTCGACCGTCAGCCTCCAATCCATCATCACCCTCTGACCATGGCCGCGCCGCGCTTGCACTCAGCTGACACCCTGCTTTCTGCGCTTCTTCGCATCACCGAAGACAAAATTGTGCCGCTTACCAGCGCCGGCGTCTCGTCCGGGAGCAAGGTGTTTGGCGCCGCCATTCTGGCTCGCTCCGACCTCGCCCCAGTCACGGTTTCAACCAACAACGAGCGCGTCTCGCCCTTGCTGCACGGCGAAATCAATTGCATTCAGACCTTTTTCTTGTCCCCGCCCGAAGGCCGCCCGGCCACCAAGGACTGCATCTTCTTTTCGACTCACGAGCCATGCTCGCTGTGCTTGAGTGGCATTGCGTGGGCTGGGTTCAACGAGTTCTATTACCTCTTTACATACGAGGACAGCCGGGATCTCTTCTCAATCCCCTACGACATCGACATCCTCGAACAAGTCTTCCGAGTCCCTGCCCCGTCAGATACGCCCAAGACCCTGGCTGCCCGGCCGCTCTACAACCGGACGAACAGGTTCTTTTCCGCCAAGAGCCTGGCCGACCTCGTCAGCAATCTCTCAGACGAGGTCGAGCGGAAGCGTTGGGCAGGCGAGATTGCCAGAGTAAAGGCGCTTTACAAGTCCCTTGACGCGACCTATCAAGAAGGCAAGAAGGCCGGGACGGAAAGCGCTAGCGTGTGGAGATGACGGCCGGAATAACTGCGTCAGGAGATACGTAACGTCGAAGCATGCGTGGCTGCAGGCCATCACGCTCCTCCTTCCACAGCCACCGCTGCACATGCAGCTGGGCTTTGTCGGGGCATCAACCTCGTGTCTCTCTGATCCCAGTACTCGTCCCGTGGACCGCGATGATGCAGGTGCCGGCCAAGTGATTATCCGCCCAAGGTCGGTCAAGGGCAGTTTAGTGGCTTCAGCTGCGCTGGGTCGAACCTGTATTGACCCCATAATGAGTTCACACCTGCCACCGCGCATTGCATACATGTATATCATTTTTCCTTCCCGTTGATTCTTAGGTTTTCTGGCGTCTGCATATGATGATATGAACGCGTGTTGACGCTACTGATCTAGCCTGCGCTCGTCGCGTCGTGGCTTCCCACAAATACATGGACTCCCACTCCCCTTGAGCTTTCCCCATCCTCATCTACAAACCATTTCTCCATTTTCACAGAAAACAGCAGCGGCCATGTTTCCTTCTCTTGTGAAAGCTTTTCTCCGCACCCTGGCTTCGAGCGTCATAACTGGGGCCGTTATGGAGCCCTTCAAGCGGAACAAGTCATCAGGCCTCGGTGAATACTCCTGTCTTCTTTCCCTGATCTGCCCGTGACTTGGCTGCTGCTTCTCTTCCCACTTGCCATCGCCAAAACAAGCATAACACACTCAGACCCAACAATCCTTTGTTTACCACATCCAATCCTTAGCAAGCGACCGTAATCCTCGAATCGAGCATTTCTCACACATCATACTAGGGAGACTGCACGCCCGTCCACGCCCGAGACTGATAATTGGCCCACGAACGCTGAGCTTGAAGCAAG
The DNA here is from genome assembly GCF_033297405.1 of Parathielavia appendiculata. Taxonomy (NCBI): domain Eukaryota; kingdom Fungi; phylum Ascomycota; class Sordariomycetes; order Sordariales; family Chaetomiaceae; genus Parathielavia; species Parathielavia appendiculata. The sequence goes on from NW_026944221.1 coordinate 438,178, forward strand.
GTTTCCTGACCTAGTCAGGCTAGTCAGCCAGATCCCCTATCCCGAGCTAGTCGAAGAGGACTTCAATGAGGACCCGCACACTTTCGCATGCCGTTCACCGCCCGTGAACCCAGAGCTGCTCTCACCATATCAGGAGGTTGGCCACCTTTTCTTTCACCCTTCAGCGCCGTCTCCGCCGCCGACACCCAAGCCGGTCGAAGAGGACAGGTTCGGCCTCGGGCCTCAGTTATCGCCCCCGGCCCAAGCATTATATCGCGGGATACAAGGCTCGCTTCTGCCGCGCAGCCCTGAGTCCACCGACGGGTTTGGGACAGCCGAACAGGGCCTGTCCAGTTTTGAGGACCAGTCAACTCCTCTGAACTGAGCGCTTCCCTCGATCAACCAGGATTTGGGACCACGACTGCGTCCACAACCCAGCTCCCGCACTGCAGCGACTCATGACCGTGTCAGACAGCAGCTGTTGAATTCTGAAGCGCCAGCCTTCGAGCCAGCCGAACAACAGCTGTTCAACCCTGAAGCGCCGCCTTTCGAGCCAGTTCAACAGCAGCCGTCCACTCCAGAAACTGACCTCGCAGTGATGGACCCGGACCACTATTTCCCGGCCGCTCATCCCGACGATCAGCCTGTTCAACCTCCTCTCTTTGCATACGGACCCCCCAATGACTGGAGAATGCTCCCTTTGTCAAATCTAACGCCTGGGGAGTATGCACAGCTCTTCGCTGCCCATGGACTCGCCCTCTGGGAGGAACTGGGCGGCGGCTTAAGACTCATTGATTCTGATGGGAGGCCACTGGTCTCGCTGCCCAGGCCAAGATTACGCGGTAGGGTACCGTTCCCCCCACTCTTCGCCGAGGATCGCTGGAGACGAGTCACTTGCTGTCAAGCGACGGTGGCAGAACTAGTGGAGCTTTTCGTGGCGTCTGAAATTTACGTTTACGTGAATTCCGCCGGTGCCCTGCGACTAGGCGATTGGAACGGCACCTTATGGAACGGCATCCAATGGGACGGCAATCAATGGGACGGCAATCAATGGGACGGCAATCAATGGGACGGCAATCAATGGGACGGCAGTCAATGGAACGGCAACCAAGGGGACGACGATGAAGCTAACAACAATGGAGACGACGATGAAGGGGGCTACGATGAAGGGGACGACGATGAATGGGAGGATGTTGAGGAGGACGACGGTCAAGAGGACGGCGATCAAGATGATGGGGGAGAGCTGGTTAGATCTCCTCGGCCCAGCCCGCGCCCCCAGGAGGCAACAGTTGCTTGGGATATCAACATTCATCGGGAGGCAGAGGGTATGAATACAGGCAACACTGCAGGATCAAGCCCACGGCAGACGGCCCCTGACGACCCATCACTGTTCATTCCGTCGGATTCCGAGTCGGATCAGGTTCAAAGTGAGATGGCTGAACCGAGGAGAGAGATCTCGGTGGCAGATGCCATTGGGACAGCCATGCAACAGCAGATAAAGCCAAAGGAGGTGACCCAGCCAGCCGAGGTGGCCCAGCCAGATGACGCGGTCCAGCCAGACGAGAAGGTCCAACTAGACGACGTGACCCGTTCAGACGAGACAACCCAGCCAAACGAGGAGACCCCTTCAGACGAGACGGCCCAGTCAGACAAGGAGACCCAACCTGGCGACAATCTCTCCACAATCGTACCGGCAGGAGAGTCGGGAGATTTACGGATTGGGTCGAGCGCACCGGCTTCAGAACAATCTTCGAAGCCAACGACCAAACTCCGCGGGCAAGACTGGTCCGAGGTATCGGATGACGATCCCGAGCTTGGCTTTGCAGAATGGAAGGAAAGGAATTTAAGCCAGCCCAGGGCCACAACTACGCCCCAGCCCCCTGAGCAACTCGTTTCATCGCAGGTCTCGGCTCAGCCGCGGCCATCCGAGGAGCACACCGAGCCAGCACAAGAGCAGGGGAGTGCGCCGGCTCCCCCCAAGAAATTGCTATGGAGCCAGGTCGCGGCCAAGCGCGGAGCGTCTGAGCAGCGCGTACAGTCGATGCCGGAGCAACCGCGAGCCGCCTATGCAGAGACGACGAACGGAAATATTTGGCGCAGCCGAAAGCAGACCATCCAGCGTCACACAGATGGACCGGTTCCTTCTGAGGGGTCAGGACAGAGATTGTGTCCGCGCCAAAGTTCGGAGCCAGGTAGTTCGGCATCATCGTTCACGGGAAGAGGAAGATGGCAAGATCCACAGACTGCAAGACAGATTCCAGCCTTACAGTACCCCAGGCCCGGGCAGCCCAGTTCGGTACGACACCGAATCGTCAGCACTCCAGCAGGAGTATCCGAGAAAGCCAAGGGCAAACAGCCGGAGCGGCTGCCTACGGAGCAACCCAAACCGGAGCGACCATAGGAAGAAGAGACGGAAGCTTCTGAATTGGCAAAAAAGCAGATTCCAGCGTATCACAATGCATCTGAAGCGTTGGATCAGCTGGTGGAAGATAGACCGGAGTCAGAAGAAAACAAGTCAGGCAAGTACGATACCGAAAAAAAGGAGCAATCTGAGCAGGAAAACCAGGACGACAGTTCCCATGAGATGCCGTCGGCTCAGGCTACTAAAGAGCGAGGACAAGACAGCGAAGCCGCCCAGAAGGAGGCACTTGCTCAAGCCCCTGAAGAAGCACGACAGCGAGAAAAGACCGCATCATTCGAGCAAGCAACCTCCGCCCAACCCCAACCAGCCCAGGGCAAAAAAAGTAACAACAAGAAGAAGAAAAAGAACAAGGGCAAGAAAAAGAATAACCCCAATCCCGGCGACACTGACTTCGTGGCATCAACTCCGTCCCAATTCACCTGCTCTAAGGCACCCACCTCGGTACCCACCCTTGCACCATCCTGCTCCTCACATATTTCGAGCCGCAACGGAGAACCCATCCTCACCCCGCCAGAGTCGGATGACAACAACCACAACCACAACAACTCTGGCCAAGACTCTGAGACTAAAGCCACAACCCGCCTCTGCGAGACTGACTTCAAAACGGTCGCCAGCACATTCAGTTGCGATATGGTACGCATCGGCAACATTCACGGTGTGCCAATGCCAACACTACCGCCGCCGCCATCACCAACTGCCGATGACGACGACGTAGATGATGCCGTGGCATACCGCTGGACGACGCCCCGCTCGCCGTCGTTGGAGGTGATGGAGCGAGTGATTGCCGGGGAGGGGGACGACATGGCTGTGCCGGCGAAGGTCTATTTGGAGGCGGCCTTTCCTTGGATCGCCAAGGGGGGTGCTGAAGAGATGCGTAAGGAACTGATGAAGCTGGTTGGGTGTGGACGTGCCGGTGAGGTTCGTGTGGTGCATGTTGAAACTACTGCTATGGGGGAAGAGGATGATCATAATGATTGGGAGGAGGAGGAGGAGGAGGAGGAGGAGTACGTGGATGCCCTGGAGGAGAGGCCCGATGGGGTTGCGGGTGCGGGTGCGAGTGTCGGTTCGACTGGGGGTGTTATTGATGTTGTTACTGCACCCGGTGGCAGAAACCAGAGCAGGGGCGGCAGACGCGAAGGGAACCGGCAGCGGAATGGGGATGGGATGGTCCAGCCCCAGGAGAGGGAAGGTGAGGAGGGGACGAACAGGCTGGTGAGGGGGATGGGGCCGTTCGAGCAGAGTGTCGTGGATGTCCTGGAGCGCATCTTGCCGGGCACTGTTGTTGGCTTGATCAGAGAAGAGTTCGCAAAGAGTGCGCTGTAGGCTTGGTTATGACCACTTTTGGATACCTGTAACGAGTATGGGGTAGGGGGGGAGGTTGCCTTTGTGGCGGTTTACCTCGTTCTCTTTGTGTGGTAGTTGGTTGAGGATAAGAGGGAATGGGTGTCAGCGAAGGGTCCAAACCAGGGCTGGGCCAACGGGGTTTAGGGAATTCGATTTACTGTATTTACTCTCAGACTAGTGGTGGCGTGGTGAATGGGCAGTAGAGTAGTGGTAGCTGACTGGCTTTTACCCAGTTCGGCGGCCATGGCATTGCCAGCGAGAATACATTATTGCGTTGACATCTCTATCTGGACTGGACACATCTGCAACCGAGTGATCTACAACACATGCTACGTTTCCTCCTCCCCGTGGTCATCCAGACCTAGAAGTTTAGCATATATACATATCTACCTATCCCACCCTAGGCCCAGCTGCCAGAGTTTAGTTCCCCATTCCCCTCCAGTTCCCTTTACCCCTTGACTTTCTTTTCTTCTTTTATATTCTTTCTTCTTTAATGAGGTCGGTGGCCGGCAAGTCATCAAGTGTGAAAGCTTCGCATCTGTGTTACTAAAGTAATCAGGAATTAAGTTCCCAATCCTTGACGCGCGGTCGACCAAACAACTGAGAACCAGGACATGTTGAGCATGCCCAATATGTTCTTGCAGACGGCGATGCTGTCGAAACTCTATATCGTCTCGATGACGTGACACGGAGTGTGGACCATCGTTGAGAGTGACATTCGCGGTTCTGATCGTGGTTAAAAGGGTGTTGACCTAGCCGTATGCCTGGGCCGTCCCGACAACATCTGCAGCCCAGAAGAGAATCCGTACGGAGGGTAAAACGACCAGGGAGTGGGCCACCGGGTTATAAGCAATCTTCATTCAACGAACGGAACCAAGTCTCGGGCTGTCTGCCATGCTAACCTACAAATTTGGTGTGGATGGTATGGAGTAATGGGCGGAGAAATTTTAGAAACACAGATTACGTTACAAGGTCGGTTCTCCTTGTTAGAACTCAAACGTCTATCTTGACACAAATCTTCTTACTCGCCACATACTCCAAGTGGCACCTCACCAAGTCCTTCATGCTGTTGCATTTCGCCAGTGCGCTTTCATTCCTCCGAACCTCCCTCTGTAGAGCGTCCGACTCCCTCACCAAGACAGCCTCAGCCAACCGGAACGCCGCAACAAAGCACATGGGAGTAACGTCGAATATCTCGCTGCGGTAGCTATAGGGGATGGCTTCCAGCACGGCCTCGGCATGCACCATGAGTGACCCTCGTTGTTCGTGCAGCAACCTGTCTCCATCCGCTATTTCGCCACCTTGCTGGTTGATGAGATCGCACATGAGGAGGCGGAGAGTCATTGCGGCCGTCCGGCAAAGACCAACGAGGTTGTATTTCAGCAGCTGGGCACTGCTGGAGGAGGGAAGGGTTCTGCCGCGGCCGGACGGCGAGTTGTTGTGTGTTTTTGTGAGAACGGCGGCTTGGGCGCTGGTTCCACCAGATGATGGTTGTCGAGATGGCACGTATGGCGAAAAGATGCCGACTTCTTCTTGGATATGTGCCAGAACCAGTTCGAGTCGTCGCAGAGCCCCAACGCTTTCGGACAGTGACGCTTGCGTTCTGGACGGGCATCGAGCGGACAAGTCTGCGTCACGGAGCTCTGCAAAGTCCGCGGTCAGGTTCGAGATGGTAACCAGCTCATTGACGAGGTAGTCCAGGTAGTGTTTCGGACCGCCTGATTCAACGGCTCGGATGATGGACTGGGCGACCATGGCCGGAGAACCGGGCCAGCGGAAGTCTCGAAAACTTTGCCAACCTTCCCGAGAGAGAAAGGTACGGCGCTTGGAGGAGATTGATTCAAGCAACTATTCAGCTGGCTGTGAGATAACCTCAAGTAGTTACATGTGCTGGGTTGGATGACGGTGCTTACAATCAGCATGCGTAGCGAACCTATCAGCTCGAGGCCACTGGGAGAGCGGAAGCCTTGCGGTCCCCGGCCTTCGACCAGATTGGCCAGACCTCGGGCATGTTTTTGCCAAGCCGTACCGTTAGGGTGCATGGTGAGCTTCATGTTCCCGTTATATTAGCGCTGATCTAGTGGGCGAGCTGCTGGGTTGGTACTCACTTCCCAGAAGGTCAGGAACAAACAAGCAAAGGCGAGACGCGTCCAGTCGTCCTCTTCCAAGCAAACAAGGCCAACGGACTGGACCTCATCCAGCCTTGAATATAGCGATTTGAGTGCGCGGACGTACGAACAAATGCTTTCGCGAATGAGTAGGTCTGAGCCGTGGAGCCTGCCAAAGTAAGTCTTGACAAGGGCTTCGGCTGCCTCGGTCACTGGATGGGTCTTGACCCCAGGTAGGGGCGGCCGGTCGAGGAGCTGGCCAAAGTATTGGCGCAAGCATTGAACCATGACTCGCGATGGTCGAGGTGGATCAAGGGTGAACTGCGACAAAAAGAAGGAGACGTAGATTGCAAGGGGCTCTGGTGTAAGTGGCCGTGACAGGACAATACCGGTGATTTTGTAATTGTTTCGGCAGTCTTCTTGTAATACCCTGGGCATGTCGTCTTTTCGGGACGCTTCTTGGGATGCCGGCGGTGTGTGAGGAGTCTCTAGGCCTCCGGCGCAGGTGCGAGGCCCAGTCCGCGTGGCTGCTCCTGGTGGACCATTTGCCTTGCCAGCGGCCACTCCTGGTGCTCTCCAGCCATCGCTCATGAAGACGAAGTCGCCCCTCCGGTATCCGCGGCACTGTTGCTTACGTTCTTCGCAGGATTTGCAGGTCGGCCTTCTGCCATCTGCAAGCTAACAATAACTCTGATCAGCCCTCTGAGTCTTAGCCCTGTGAGTCGGCGACCAGGAAGATGACGTTGGATGACACACCGCAACGTGATTTCCGGGCGACGCAATTGATACAGCCCTTTGACCGCGGGACAGAAGGAAAGGGCCCTCCCTGGAACGTCGGTCCATCTGGTTTCATGGATTTTCGATCCAGTTAATCTGCCTCGTTGCGTTTTCGGAAGGCAGCGCGCGACAGTCTGCTGATGCTCGCTCGGCATTGGCTGGGTCCGGGGATTTCATACAGGGCCGAACAAAAATCGGCGAGCAGGACTTGCTGTGGAATTTAACGGCATCTTGAGATCGCTGCGGCTTCCGAGTCCTTGGATGCGTCGTATCGTGCATCTGATGCCCGTGTGGACTCGGGGTGGTAATAAACGACAATCATGCTTTCTCGGCCACGCTAAACTTTTTGTGGAAGGCTCTGCGATCCCTGCTCATGATGAAAACGCCAAAAGGTTGGATAGGCTGCAACGGTAGGTAACAACAAACGAATCGCCTCCACGCCGCCTCCGCAACTTGCATGCCGACATCCCTTTCCAACGCCGGGTCGCGCAATCTTCAGGTTTTAAATCAACCGAACGGCGGATTGTCATAATACTCATATCAGTTGATATAAAGGGGGGTCAGCCTCGAGGTAGATAATCCAAATGGCTCGGACTCTGACTGCAAGATCAAACACTTTCCCTTTTCTTTATCAGCGACTGGCCTATTGTCAACTTCAAATCCTGGCTCTTTTGTTATAGATACGAATCAATGACTACATTGGAGGCTGAGACAGCAGCTTCGGAAGGCCAGAAGACGCCAATTCCGCAGAAAGAGTCCACTCAGGACGACCACGATGGCAGGCTCGGAGAGAAACACGACAAAGATGGCATTGACGGAGAAGTGTATATTAAGGCGAGGTATCCATCGACTTTAGGCCTGATCCTAATCGCCGTGGGTCTTTCGCTCTCTGTCTTTCTCGTGGCTCTGGTTAGTATGTCCCTGTTGTACAGTCCCCGAGTGAGTGACCTGTTCGGCCTCGCATTACTAATTCCACACCAGGATCAAACCATTGTTGCCAACGCCATACCCAAAATTACCGACGAGTTTGGAAGCATGTCAGACATTGGATGGTATGGGAGCTGTAAGGATACCAAGTCTCCAGTCTACACAGATTGCTGTTGCTGATACACCTGCCCCCAGCGTTTCTCCTGACCGTATCTGCCTTCCAGCTTTTCTACGGAAAGGCCTACACGTTCTTCGCCATCAAAGTCGTCTTTCTGCTTGCCATCGGCCTCTTCGAGCTCGGGTCCCTCGTATGCGCGCTCGCACCCACTAGCGCTGCCTTCATCATTGGACGCGCTGTGGCCGGACTCGGCGCATCAGGCATCTCGCCGGGGGCCCTAATCATCATCGCCCACTCGGTGCCGCTGCGCAGACGGCCCATCTTTCTCGGCTCTATGGGCGGTATGTATGGCATCGCGTCCGTCTGCGGGCCGCTGCTCGGAGGTGTCTTCACAGACCAGCTTACGTGGCGATGGTGCTTCTACATCAACCTGCCCTTCGGCGCCTTCGCCGCCCTGGTCATTGTCCTCTTCTTCCGGCCGCCCGACCAGCCCAACCTGGTGCAACTGTCGGTCCTCGACCGCATCAAGAAGATCGATTGGCTTGGCCTGGTTCTTTTCATCCCGTCCATCGTCAGTCTCCTGTTAGCGCTACAGTGGGGTGGTTCGACGTACCCTTGGCGCGATGGCAGAATCATCGGCCTGTTCGTCGTCTTTGGAGTCACGGGCGTGGCCTTCGGCGCCGTTCAGTTCTGGAGAAAAGACGATGCCATTGTCCCGCCACGCATCATCGCTCAGCGGAGTGTCGCCGCGGGTGCGTGGTACGCCTTCTGCAATGCCTCGGCGTTTCTGATCGTTGTCTACTACACCCCGCTCTGGCATCAGGTGATCCAGCATGTCAGCGCGGTAGACTCGGGCCTCCGCCTGCTTCCTGTGTTGATCGGTTTGGTCGTCATGCTGTTGGTGTCTGGGGCTTTGGTGTCTCTGATAGGTTATTGTATGTGATCCCACCTCTGTCTTCTCCCTTGTAGTTGGAAAGGACCTAATCGTCTTCTAGACACCCCATTCATGATCCTGGCGTCCATTCTCACTCCTATTGGCGAGGGCCTCATGTCTACGTGGACCGTCGACACCACCTTCAGCCAGTGGTTCGGCTACGAAGCCCTCACAGGTCTCGCCTTTGGGATGGGCATGCAGCAGCCCCTGATGGCCGTGCAGGCCGTCTTGCCCATCGAGGATGTTCCCATCGCCACATCGGCCGTTGCTTTTGCCCAGACCCTGGGGGGAGCCGTCTTCCTCGCCATCGCCCAGGCCGTCTTCCAGAACCGCCTCGTCCAGAATCTCCCGTCCACGCTGGGTGCCGTTAGCTCCGGCTCAGCCGAGATGCTCCAGGCTGGCGCCAGCGCCATCTACACTACTGTTCCGCCGCACCTGTTGCAACCCGTCTTGGTTGCCTTCAACGATGCCTTGACACATGTGTATGTCGTCAGCATCTGCATGTCAGTACTCACCATTGTGGGCAGCCTCGCCATGGAGTGGAGGAGTGTCAAGAAAAAGAGCTCAAAACTGAACAACGGCAACACCGAGGGCCAGGTTTAACTCTGGCCGTCCGTACCCGACTCTCTTGTCCTTGCCTTGCGCCCTGAACACCCCTCATCGATTACTATAGCAGTATACTTAATCGGCTCTCCTCTTCACAAATAAAATCTCCTTTCCCTCAAGTACCTGGCGTGATTTCCTGGAACAATCGACGATTGTCAGCACAGAATTGAGTGTTTTTGTTGCAAGAAGACAAGGGGGCTGCTGTGCTCATACTGCAACTGGATCCTCAAGGCCAACTGCAAGATCACATCCCCTGTTAGTCAGAGGCCGAATATGACGTCGTGGGCCCCATTCGCGAGATACATCGCGCGGTTCTTCCAGTGGGCGGATATGGAGTTGGAGGTGTGTTGATGCCAATTTTCGTTTCAGAAATTCGAAACCCGCCCGTAGACTTGAAACCTGGAGAATGTCGGGCACAAACAAATCGCTCATTACGTCAACTTAGTATTGTGTTCAGACGACTTCCTTGCTTCGACTTGTCCTGGGTTCGCTGGCCCGTAATCACCGTACTCCACGACGGCCGGAACTCGCCAGACCCCGCCCGCTCCGCACTTCCCCTTCCCACGCTTTCCCGCCCGAAGCCCTCAACCCCGCTTCACATAAGTCCTAGATCAGCAAGCCTGGTTCATGACCCAAGCAGGACTTGTTACTTTCTTTTCAATGAGGAGTGCTTCGATATTTTCACTCGATTATAGGCCCTGACCGACCTGTCTAACATGTGTATATATTCCTGTCATTCTGGGCTGACCTCTCCGCGCCCGAGACATCCGCATCTCCTGGTTGGAAGGTGCTGTACATATGGCGTGAGGTGTAACGGTCAAACACCTTGGAGGGTGTGCATCCCACCGTGTGTGGGATACGGTACGGCGTCGCTGATGGGAGACTACCTTGGACAAACGATGCCTGACACCTTGGATGCCTTACTAGAAGACCAAAGAAGTAGTACGGTGAGCGGCTGATGGAGGGGGGTGAGTCCAGTAATCGTTCAATGCTACTATGTAGGTACTGTGGTACCACCGAGCGATGCCACAGAGCACCCATCTCCGGGTCCCAATTGGGCGTTGCAGCGCAATGCTGCGCCTGACTGCTAGGACGCACTTCTGGACGACGGCGCCACACCGTCATCCCTAAAAATAATTGGGTGCAGCAAGCACAGCATGCAGGGTACAGTCGCGTGGTAACCCAGAATGAGGGAGAACATGAGAGCCATTTTCTGGTTTGGACTGCACCGGATTTGTTCTGGGAACCCCGATTAACGGCCATGGAATGTTGTGCAGCTCCTGACAAGTTGAACAACCTGGAAGAGAATACTTATGGAGCGATCAGTGCTGAACGGGTTCATGCCCACTAGTTTACTAATTGCCTGACGCAGCCAAGGAATCAATGCAAAGAAAACACTCCCCTCTACTTATTCACGACTTGACGCTGGGGCTACACTGTCTAGGACCCGTTGACAAGTTTACAAAAACCACGCACCCTCACAGACAAGCGTGTAGCGAGGTGAACGACTCTTAAACAGGCGAAGGTGTGCACACCTCCCTGCATGTGCCGAGCGTCTCTGTGAAGGTGACACATGGCCGGAATGGCCCCTGATTGGCCCCTCGCGATGTGCTGCACGCAATTGCAGATAGCCGCCCGCACGACCGGAGCACAGGCGAGCATAAATCAGGAATATCACATCTGCGGTATGCTTATGTGCTAGAAAGCGAAATGGCTAACCTAAGTGTTGACGAGGTCACATGGGAAGGTAACTGATGAGCAAGACGAGCTGTAAAATCGAGTAAGTACTCGATTCATTTCGGTTGTTCAGGCTATCTTTCGGGATCACTTGTTTCTCATCGACTATCGTCCTGCCGTTGTTCGTCGTTCCTGCGTAGTGCTCGACACCAGGTTCGAAGTCAACTGCTTCTGGTTACGTCCCGGCAAGCTGGTATAGTAGTTGGTGTGGAGTTTTTCTTATATGCATCGCCGTTTGTGCTATGCTTCTCTAGATCTTGTGCCGAACAATCGCCTTGTTTGTCTGGTTCCTTAGAATCCTTTACACCCTCGCATCAACGGCACAGCACCACACGGCTCGTTGAGCGACCATGAGCACAAGGCAGTAGGATACAACCTCACCGGCCGAGAAACTCACCACCTCGTCGTCTTCACGGTTGACCCAGGCGAGTGAGCAGCACGTCGGCATTCCTTCCACCTTAGCTCGAATAGCCGCTGTGGCAAAGCAAAGAAAAAAAGCAAAAAAAGAGAAAAATACATTAAAAACCAGAAACAAAATGAGAAAAATTGAGAGTAGGGATATATAAGTAAGCATGCCCCTTTGCGTGAGATAAACATCATCTTAATGTAACACTCCATCCACCGAGTAGAGATCACGGAGGGAAGCGAGGGGGTGCACTCAAAGCTGCGGACATCACCTGGAACTAGCGATACTGTGTCGCAGGGACAAAACCAATCCAGACAAACCAACTCGGAAGATTCGTGCACTGATGCAATTTTGACCACCGAATCGCCCTGGGATTGAGAATCTCCCACAGTTCGTTACACAGACACTCAGACGGCTAAAGAGGTGTGACAGTCACGGGGACACAGGGGTACAGGCTCGATACTTCGCGCTCAATTCCGACAGGCAAACAAACAACCGGGAAAATCAAAATTTGGCGCAGCTCAGCTGTGCCGTTTCATGCTAGAAAGAAACAAGCATGTTTGTTCCTCTCAGCCCCCAACCTCCCCCCGGCGACTGGACTCTACCGTAAAAAGCCCAGAATAGGCCTCGGAAACGGGCTCGGCCAACTGCCGCCCCGCTCCGGGAAATTCCATGCGCCGAGCTAGAAGCCTAAGACAAACGCGTTGAGGAGTCCCAAGCAGCAGATTCATCCCTAAGGACAGGCGGGTAAAGTGGCGCTTGCTCGTCCGACAATGTCGCGGCAAGCGGTGGCACGTATAACCCTAACCCACTTACATCATCGCCTCGACCGCATCAGTCTCGGAAATCGTCGTCAAACCTGTACTCGGGGTCAATATTGTGACATAGGTACAATGTACTTGGCCTCTCAAGGCAGAACTGCATGATAGAACGGACTCGACGTCCACTACTGCGGCGTCAGGTAGATGCCGTCCAGAGCAAGTCATCACATGGAGCGCGCTAAATCCGGTCGCAGCAGTGGCTGTGATTGGGGTCTGTTTGACGCTAAAATAACGGCATCAGCGGGTCCACGTGTAGGGCTGGTTTCGATCTCGTGGCATTGCCTGGGCTTGACCAACGGGGCGTGCATAATGTTGTTGATCAGGTGAAGAGCAGAAAAGAAACACTCAACCCAATAATGTCAGGTCATTCTCAAATTTCCTATCACAGCACTCACAGCACACCAGCGCTCGAAACACGCACAAATTGGGTAAGGTGTCTCCTTTGAGGGCCGCCCCGCGGAACGGCACCCAGGTCCCTATGCCGGCAAAATGCGACAGGGTCGTGCTGAAGGTGAGGGCAGCTTCAGAAGAGAGAACACAAAGCAACCAAACCGGACTAACAACAGATGACCAGGACAGTTCTGGCTTTATTCAGAATTCTCCTGCGTTCCTTCCAAGTTGTACCCAGTTCAGTTTCATGCGACTCAAGATCGCAGTTGTAAAGTCCGGCCTCGGCTCCCCTGCCGAGACAAGACGACAAGTGAGGCTTTGGAAATGGCCCGAATAATGATGACTGGGGGGGTTACGGGTCCCCGCCAGTGTGCTACATTGTACCTCCGCCATTGCACAAACAGATGGAAATTCTCAGCGCACATAACCGCCAGCCGCGGCAAAAAGAGGTCGCACCTGTCTTGCTCGGTACATCAAATCTCTTGGTTCGGTCCGGAGGCGAGGAGGGAGGAGACATCTCCGCCCGTTTATCCTGTATAGATGCAGCCACATACATCTACGGAACGAATCGTACGAAGCCGTTGGGTGATTCCAGCAAACGGAGAGAAAAGTAACAGAGAATTGCATAACCCGTTGGTGTTTTAGCTCGGGTTGAACTTGACAAGGAGCTGCAGATAGGTACGGGGTTGGCAGCACAAACGGAAAGAAAGAAAGAAACTGCAAAGTGCAGAGACCAGGAAGGTAGTGTCTGTGCACAGAAACTAAAACAGCCGGGAGGAAATTGTTCGGTCAATTTCAGGTTCACGAATTTGGAATGGGCCCGAAACTTCGAAGCCAGAGAATCCCAACCCAGGCAGCAATTCACTAAAGAGATATGGTAGGAGCCAACTGAGATTCAGAACCGCGATCCTCCTCCATGGAATACTTGCTTGCCTGTGCCTGCAGGCAGATATTCAGGCTTCCCTGTGCAAAAACACCCGAGTTTGGAACCTGGGGTGTGTGTTTGTAATTGTTTCATCCAAAGACCTCTCCAACTCCTGGTTGTGAGGCGCAGAGGACGGGAACCCCAAAATTTGGTGGCGCGCAACGGCACGGAAAAAGCATCTCGAAGGCACCGCGTTCCATTTCAAACTTACCATGATACGGGGAGAAAAATACTGAGGATGATCTTAGGGCTGGAAGTCCAGGGTTATGTTGGGAATCGCGAAGAATGAAGAAATGAACACAGTCTCATTTCCCTGATAGAATTTTTCTTATTAATGATTTTCTTTCGTGCAATTTTCACCTGCTTCGTGCCGGTTACGACCAGGGGAATGTGGTGCGAGTACCCGAAGGCCAGGGCGTGGCACCTGTTGGGCACACAATTCCACATGCCTGGCAAACACAACCAGGCACACAGTTGTGTCTTACGAGCGAGACACGAGATCGAAAACCGGGATATCCGTATCCTTCTAATTGCTACCACTAGTCTATAATTCCCGTGCAACTCAACAAATACTCGAAAGGGGGTATATCCATCCTGTGAAACCCAAGAGAAAACAGGAGAGTATGAAAAATGGGACGGCTCGCTGTAATTGTTGGAGCACGTCGGGGGACATGGAGAAACTGAAACGAGCCTCGTACATCCAGCGATGAGCCCTCTGATCAAACGAAAAAGCAACTGAAAAGCAACCGATCCCTCATTCCAAGCCCCGGAACAAAACCGCCATTAAAGAATCTGGAGGGCTTGTGACCCTTGCATCGCTGCCATATGCCTCCTCTTTTAAGCATCGGACAAAACCAGCACACTTTCCATCAATCCATCCAAACTCGAAGACAACAAAAAGAAAGTTAAGACCCCGGTAACTTTTAAGTTCCTGTACATCTCCCCATAGGTTGTAGGCTGCAAGCCTGTCTCCGGCCGCAGCGACGTGATCGTAGGATCCATTTCGCCATCCCCTTGCTTTATCAGCATGGGACTCTTGTTATTGTTGTTGTTGTTGTTGTTGTGTTGAAAAACGACCTTCGTGCGCGCGTTGGGTATCTCTGAGAAAGACCGAAGCAAAAAGACGGCCACCGTGATGCGGGACTACTCCCGAGGAATGTGTGTATGGACAAAGTAGGCGAGAAACCGCCCTCCTCTGCGTAAAGATGTGGATGACCAAATGACTCCGAAAAGAGACCTAATCGTACAGCCTGGCTTGTGGGTATCCTGATTGTGTTTTTGCGCATTTTGTTGTTGTTGTTGTGTGGCCCGGGTGAGGTGTGCAAGAAACCGACGGCAAAGCGGAAGGGGCACAGGGAGATGGATGGTTTTACATGGTCGGCTTCTTGAGGATATCCTCGCAGTTCATGTCAAACCGAAGGTTCCAGAGGCGGACAGACGCCATAAAGCGCTGCGTCTTGTCAAGCTCGCGGTCGGCGCCGAACAGAGTCTCGACAAACTCAACGCCGGCGCTCTTGCCGAGTTGTCCCTCCTTCTTTTTGGAACCGGAACGGAGCATGGGTGCCTCGCAGGCCTTGAGAAGCTTACGGAGCTTGTCGGTGAGCCGCTCGCCAGCCTCGATAAACTCCTCAACCATCTCACGGTTTTCCTTGGACCGGATCATGGGGACAATCTCCTCGGCCCGCTTGATCTTCCCAGCTAGTTGAATAAGGAAAAGCCAGAGCTCGCCGGCCATCTCGCCGATGGGAGAGCCGGCGCCATGGTGGTAGACGGTCCAGTCATAGATCCACTTGCCTAGGGAGTTGGCATCAAAGACGCTTCCAAGGAGCATGATGGGCTCCTCGGTTGGGTCCCAGTTCTTCAGCGAGTAGCCCGCCGGAATCTTGTGCCGCTTGGCATCGGCCTCCGTGGCCTGGCGGGTCACGGGAGGTGGTGGTGGCTTCTTGTGCACGGTGGCCGAAGGCCGGGCGGTCTGTGGCCGTTGAGGCACCGAGGTGGAGTTGCGGCGGGAATGACCAGCGACCGGGTGACCAGCGACCGGCGGCCGGCGATCTGCCTCGTACCGCGGCGACGCGAACCCAGGAGCCTCTCTGTCGAAGATTGGACCGCCCTGTGCGTAGTAGCCGTAATCAGTTCCATGCCCACCAGCGTTGACAGTGAAGTGGTCCTTGTATGGCCTCGGCCGGGACCGCCCGGGCAGCACAAAGGTCTGGCCGCCGCCGAGATCGATAAACTCGTCCTCGTCGGATTCCCCGTGGGAGACCGAGGCGCGATGGTAGGAAAAAGAGGAACGGCGTTCGCGCGTGGTGCGCGGCGGACCCGAGAAACTGGGCTTGCGTGACCGCGAGACACTCACATTGACAGTGGCGTATTGGCCGTCGCTCGTGTACCGGGGTGAAAATGAGGGGCCGCGGGGGCTGGCGTAACCATTGTTGATGCCACTGGTGCTTCCGTTGCGAAAGTGAGCTCGCGTCGCGGGGCGCTGCGGAGTCGCGCCGTAGTAGTAACTCGGACCACGTGGGGACGGTGTCGGGGACGGGCTGGGGAACTTCTTTTCGTCATAAAGATACTCCTGGCCGGGAGTGGACCCGTAGGGAGAGTAGGTGGCCATCTTCTCTGGCTCTTGCGATGTCCTCCGAGACATCCAAACAGTCTCCAACAATTAAAATCTCTCGCCTCTCTCTCCCTCTTTCGAGTACCCCCCAACCTCTGCGAGGGGTTGATCGTGGTGCTGTTTGTTCAGCTCAAAACTTCGTGTTTGATCGCGCCTGTGCCGTGACGCGGGAGAAAGTGACACCCGTCACCTTGGTCTGTGGTCGGTAGGAAGAGGGGAAGAAAACCGTCTTCTGCTTGCGAACATGTCAAGGGTGTGGTGTTTTTATCTCCGGTCGGAGGATGGAGCATCAAAGTCGAGCCACGACTTTGACGGGTTGTTCTGGAATAATCTGGACTCGTCGGCGGTCCAGACTGCAAAATCGGTGTGGACAGTCGTTGATATCGAGGAGTAGGTTGAGAAATATGACCTATGGCAGAGAGCCAAAGTTGGCAGAAAGGGGAATTTGGGAGGTTGGCACCCGCTTTATAACGCTCGCTCATCAGCCAAGGTGTGCGCGGCCAGGAGGGCGCAATCAGGGAGGGGCAACAGGGATGGTCAAGGGGGCCCGGAACGAGAAGAAATTGGCCCCCCAGTTGCCATGAAATTTCAGACGGAATTATTGGGGGGGGGCGTGTGTTCAGCCAGTTCTTCTACCAGAACCATGCTCACCGGGCAGGTACCGATATTAGTCACTGCACCCAATGTCAGCTTGGACCAAAAGCCACCATACACCCCCACCCAGTTCCAGCGCCTTCTCTTCGCACTGTGCCTGCACATGGCTTCCTCGGCGAATGAACTCCGCATGCACTTTCGGCCCGGCGTTCACGCGCCAAGCTGACTCCTCGAGACTGCCACCGAGTTGAGGAGTGCACAACCGAACCCGGAACACTAGCCGCAATCACATGTATTGAGGTACCTGGATAATGTCGTTCCTTGGGCTGTGACGATGATCTTGCTCATCAATGATTCACTCAGCAATCACCCATCCGGCAGCACTTGAAGACCTGCAAATTTGCAAGGCCGGGAACTGTTCCCGGATTCGCGGTGAACAGGCCTGGGCAGGCTAAGCGAAATTGGTTCGACCGGGAGCTTTTGGGTAGGGGATCACTTCAACAACCAACCGTCCGTGAAAAATTTTCCCTTCGGTTCACAGTTCACAGACAAGGAACCAGGGCTCTGACTTTTGTTGGCGATCAAAGTGAGAATCCGGTCAAGGAGGCTGGCGACGACTGACACCCTGGCTCGGCTTGTGACTCTGAGATGAGTCGACAAATGCGCAGAAGGACTTGTGTTTGCGAGAGTTATCGACGGACGCAAAATGGCCTGCCAAGTCGAACATGATACTCGGTACCTGGAGGTGATCCACGGAAGCATCGGGAGGCAGGTCGGTTGTTTGCTTGGGGCAGTGCGAAGATTCGGATTCGGACACCAGCCTGGTTGAAATCACACATGTCGTTTCGAAGTGACAAGAGCGACTGGTTCCGAGTACAACCTCTCAGTACAATGAGGGCGGTTCGTTAACGAGGTGCGACAGCAGAGTACAGAGTAATCGTGATTCCCTTGTTGGATGGTGAGCAGTTGTCGAAACGAGATGATTGAAAGGCGAAGGGACTCATCAATCAGTTCAATGATAGTGTACCTGACGCATCGCTGACGACAGTTCTACCTTCAGCTCAACTTTTCTTGAGAGGACAAAGGGAAGCGGACTTGAACGGACCTCCAACGTGAGGGGATGGATTCTCTTAAAGTCGGCCAAGGCAACGATGGGGTTGACGTTTGCTCTGCCAGGTCACGGTTGCTATCACTGGTCAAGTAGCTGCAGCATGTCTCGAGCTTGCAGGAGGGGGGAAGTGTACCCCTCTCATCATCGAGTGGCAATCAATGCGGGGTGACTGGAAAACTGCCATGGAACGTAGCTTCTTGATTCTGATCGAAGCCAGCTTCCACCATTCCGGCTTAGTAAAATCCGGGGTTGCCAAGCACCAAGCACATCCACTGTTCAGCAGAGACGGAATGGAATCGTCCATCTCAGCTGCACTGCGGATCCCTCCGAAGTTCAGTTCGTGGCAATCCGCATGCCCCAATGCATGCAGTTGCAAGCCGATACGTAGCGGGAGCTCGCTGGACTGGCATGTCAACCTTCCAGCCTTTCAGGGCAGTGATCTCAAAGACATTTCTTCGGGTTTTGTCTTCCCCTTGATGAAAGCTATCTCTCTTTTTCATCCACTCCACTGGCATATGAGAAAGCGGCTTCCGACTTCAGCTTTTCTCAGCAGTGGTCAGCTTCGAGTTCTTCGACCATATCAAGAGGCATACGAGGGACTGTGATGACTTACGCGGCAGATTGTCCCACGTGACCCCGCCCATATATAATCCTGACCCTGATCAATCATCCCAGCGCAATCCGTGCACCACAGGCCGCACCGCATCGCATCACATCGCTCAATTGGACCGCACCGCATTGCATCACTAAAATACAATCAAATGCATGTTTTGAGCGCATTCTATGAATATAAACACATTGCGATGCAGTTCGATTGATGAATGCGATGCGCCTTGCAGCGCGAGTGCGGGTTTCCGGGGGGGGGGTTGAATTTGGTCAGGGTTACAGATGTAGTGACATGTCGGTGGGGTCACGTGGTACAGTCAGCGGCGTAAGACATCACAGTTTTTCGCGGACGTCTCCATATCAAAGCACAGGCAAAATTGATCAATGTACCGCAGTCATATCCCCGAGTCCCCGAGACTTCGTTTCTGGAGCTGCATTGCGGCAGTGAGCTTATGATGATCTCTCCTCGAGTTCGAGAAGCTTCGCGCACGAGTCCTTGTCGTTGACTACGGTCGGCCTCAGCGGCCCGAGCCACCTAGCATGTTGTTCTTGTTCTGTTTCCTGCCTCGGGAACGGCAAACAATCCGCCCACGGCGTCGACCTACGCAGGCAATTGCCGCAGTGGTCTTGTCAGCGTCAAAAGACCGCGCTGAGAGGCCAGCCACTTTGCATGCATCTGTTGCTTCCCTCATGTACTTGGCGAACGGTCCTCAGAACATCACCTGTTCTGGCTCTCGGTGTCATTCTTCCCCGTATACCGTCGCATCGGCTGGACGACGGTTCGGTATGGATATCTCCATACAGTATTGGGATACCGTCAAAAGTGTCTGGCCGTCTAGGCAGCCATCGAGCATACATCCACTGTCGCGGGTCGTTCTATCCACGACTTTTTTCTGAAAATAGGCGTCGCCATTATACGCAGGATTGCCGCCTAGCCCTCAGTGGGGCTCACACCTTTTCTCTCCTCTGAGGACCTCTCACTCGCTCCGGGACGGACCTTGGCTCGCTTGGCAGCTGTCAAATTCCTGGATGTGGTGTGGTGTTTTTTCTTTTCCAGAAGACGCACCCCTCCGGATGCTGCCTCCCTCACCTTGCAGGCCCCGGTGGCTTTTTAGCTTTGGCCAACCCCCGGTCATCTTTCCGCTATCTCTCCCTTTTCGGCTCACCGTAACGAAAAATTTTCTCTCTGCCAACTCGATGTTTCATTTTCCCATTTCGCCCAGAAACCGGAGAAGAAAAGGTCGACGATGGTCCTCATCGAAGGTGACTGTGACTCACAAACGGGGCGGTGTCAGGTCTGGCACATGCTTTGGTGCCTTAATGTTTCCCCGAGGCATGTTCTGCTGCGTTGATGTCCAATATCAGCAGGCTGTTTGGCCCTGACCGCCGTGTGGCCAATCGGCGGAGGCCGGTAGCTCCTCGGATGCATTGCTCGTTCTCGACCCCCGGCTGGAGATGGCGGGCCGTCGACCAACGAAACACACCGAACCTGCATTCTTGCAGCATCCGCCGGCCTAGGTTATCCTCAAGCGAGTCCCTCGCGAGTGTCAAACACAGGCAGATTCAGTTGATATCCAAGCAGCTATGGGACAGTATCAACCGATCTCGCTCCTGGTTTGGCCCTCACCGACAGTCCGAAGCCGCGCCAGCCGTGCATGGATGGGCGCACTGCTCATCATGCCAGGAGGGGGTGGCCGCAAAGTGGGCTGGTACCGCTTCATACCGCCCTCGACCCTGGACGCAACCTCTGACGTAGCACATTGCGCACAAAATTTTGGTCGAAATGCGAAATTGACGATATCTCTGCCCAATACCTGATCGGCCAAAGGTGATTGAAGAACATGAGGGAAAAACGACGAAATATGTCAGCTCAGCGTCAGCGCCGAAGACAGGGGACTTCGAAATTGTGTTGCTCCAAGCCCGTCTGAGCCCGTATCCGACTATCTTTGAGGGACTGCTTCGAGGCCGAGATCTACATACGACATCGTGGCGGTCCCTCCGGGCCCTGCGTTCGGCAGGCAGCAAGAGGAGGGGCAGCCAAAACAATAACACCCCGCGAACCGCCTGGCCATATCCCAACTCCAGGTCTGCCATGTACCCTCAAGCTCGACATGTTCATAACGCGTAGCACATGTAGCACAGTCTCATGCTGCACCCGAATGGCCACCAAACCCGTTCGTGGTTCCCCATCACCGTTGGATGGCAAAAGGATTATTCAGCTGCCCCTCCATCTCTGTATTCTCCCGAGCCAGTAACGAGAGCGCGCAAGAGTTTTGAAGCCGCGACGGTGCGCACTCTTGGTCAGATGGTCCCGCACCACCGCCCAATGTGCATCTGCGGAAGCTCCAGTGGGAGCCCTCAACCGCACGTAGCGGCCAATCGGGGGACCATGGCAAATGCACCAGTGCAGGATTCGCCAGCGGTGAGGTCGTTCTCTTCCGAAGCATATGCTTGGGAAAGGAGGCTGGTTTACCTTACTCTGCAGGATGGTGAACCAATGCGTTCCAGTCATGGCCGGGTTCAAGAACAGTGGGAATTCTCGCAACTGCGCAAAACAAGGGGGTAACGGCCTCTAGGATTCTCATATCCTAGACTGGCGGCGAGGCTTGCATTTTGCATTTACACTTTCCCTTCTTTTCCTATTCCATGCGCACCCTAGCAACGCCGAGGCCACCCACCACTCGGTGTCTCACAGCGAAGTGCATGGCAGCGCATCGCGAAACGCCGGCGATGCACAGAAAAGCACAGCGCACAGGCGTTGCTGCCAAGAGCTGACTCCTGGGCGAACCGTACCAAATCAAGGTGGACCCTGAACGGGAGGGTTCGGAGAATTTGTTGAGAAGGGGCCTGCAAGCCTCAGGCTCAACTGGGACAAGGCCGATCCCGAGGGCTTGGGTCAAGCGTGAGTTAGCCACAGAGTGGCTCAGCTGGTGACCCCCCTTGTCAAGCTTGAGGACGCGCCACCTCATTTGCTCCGGATCTGAAAGGTTGAAGAAGCCGAGCCGGTAGCGTTTCTGGTTGGCCGAAACCTTGTCCGGACTCCGGACATAGCAGATCCCGATCTCCGATCGCGATCAACGACGGTTTGCTTTCGAACAACGCACGGTCCACCATCTTTGTTCCAACCTCAACCCAAAATTCAGGCGGCGTATCGTTGCCCAACGTCGAGACACATGCCCAACAGCTTCTTCGCAGACGTTCGCAGTGGATTGATGAGATACCTTTGCAGCAGCGTAACCGGAGGACCTACATTACCACATACGTCACTCGGCGCTGTTGTTTCAGGACCACCCCTATTTCCGGCTTTCACAGTTTGGAATGAAATTGTCTCCTTAGGCCGCAATGTGTCGTATTACCCTTGTGGCTGAGGCTCAAGCCCTTCAACCCAGATGGAAGAGGTGTCGACTCACTGCACAATTCTGTCAGGGCAATCACGGGATCAGTCGGAATTTTCGGACCCGGGATTCCAAAGCGGTGCCATTTCGCCATCTTTGGAGGCGCTCATGGCAGATTTCGAGGCTGGATGCCAGGATCTCTCTCAGAAGACGGCTCGCCGACCGAGGCAACGTTTTGCTGTCTTTTTTCACAGCACGCGCGCAAGCATCCACCTCGGCAGTCCGGCTCTCGGCCCCCCACGCAAACTAGTTACACCTCCGATCCAAATCGGAGGCCGTTCCTCGATTTGTGACTCACACGCCTCTCAGGGGGGCATGCGCTGGGTGCCCTGGCAACTGAGGGTCGAGATCCCGCATACCTTTTTTTATCTCGTTGTTTTGCGCATGACTGGCAAGCTGGCTGGCTGGTTTAGGGTGTGTGTTGTCCATTCCCTTAACATCCATGCTGAGTTCACTCCTTCAAGAAACTGTGCCCAGCACGGGGCTCCCTCTGATGGTTTCTGGTTACGTTACAAATTCCGGAATGACTTCCTGTGAGAGGGGAGTTAGTCCGGCGTTGAGCCGGCTGTGGTCATGGTTGGATGGCTGACCGGCGAAGGCAGGAATGGGGACGAGAAGCGGTGTGTGTGGTTTAGCTGGATTGCTCAGGCAGCAGTGTGTCTGTCGGACGTCTTGCGACCCAACCAAGACGGCGCACGTAACGCCCGCTGGTTCCTGCAAGAAAGGCTTCTCAGTTGCTGCATTCCTTTCTTCCTTTTCTTTACTTGCCGTGATCGACATGGCCACGGTCGCCCGGTGTGGTGCATGCAGGAAGCCGCATCCGCAGAGGTACATTGGACATGCCGAGTCCCGCGATGGTCGTGGTCAAAGGCCGTGTCAAAGGCCGTGACGACATCATGCTTGCCTGCGGTCGTCGGCGTCAGCTCTCTTCCTTATCGTGAGCCATTTGCCTCTCCAGACAGCTCATTGCTGCAAGGTTATCCAGTCCTGGACGAGCTGCCTCACTTTTCGCAAATCAAGTCATCTCTGCTGAAGCCAGTCAGAGCGTTGAGCCACTGCGTTTGGGGCACTGCAGGTTTTGCGCAGCATGGCTGTGAATGACTGAACCCTGCCCGAGTCCTATCCGCACGCCTCTGGAAAAGTTCCTGATCATATTGGAAGACGCAGTCAAGTCTGAAGATAAGTGGTCAGCCTGTTCAGCACCGTGCCAGCGCACTGTAGTCTGATGCATGTTTCTCGAAGGTGTCGCCTCGACGCTTCATTTGTCTCTTTCCTGATAGGTCAGGCTCGTTTTATCAACGACTGAGGCAGCCTGTCACGGGACTTGGCCGAGTCCTCACGTCAATGTTGAGAGGTTGAGTTACACTTATTGATAGGCTGCAGGGTTACACTTAGTTGTGCCACAGAGAAGGGATTGGAGCCTCTGAGGGTGTCCCACAGCGGTGGGACATGGAAAGGGGATGCGTCACTTTTCTGCCGTTTCAGGGGCAAGATCTCCTTCAGCTTGTTTGGGAAAGAGGATCTGGTGTGATACATCTGAGTATATACCATCCTATGCTGCCTTGATGAAATGGCAAGCTCGGTACCAGCCGTGGTTGGTAATGCCTTCCCTTTTTACTTGACTCACTTTGTGCTTTTGACCCATCTCTCTTTGCTCGGTTGCCTCACACCAGTATTACCGGAGTCCTCGATGCATCCATGCCTCCGGCCATCAATCCCTTACCCACCGATGTACAAGCACACTTCTGCCTGGAAGCTGAGCCTCGCTCGCCCTGGCCCAGGCAATGTCAGAAGCGTGCGGCGGTCCTACATATCAACACGCAATGGGGCAAACGTCTCCTGCCTTTGAAGCCTTGTTTCGGACGTGACGCAGCATGTCGATTGGTCTTGTGTGACTATGCTTTCGTGAGGCATGCCAAAATCTTGGCTGATGGCTGAAGGCAGCTTGTTCATGTTCTCGAGAGTTGCCTCGTCTCGGATCACCTGCCTACTGATTTCCAGTTGGATGGTTGGCACAGGGAGGCAAGTAGCACGAGGTTCGTTTCCCGAATTCAACATTTCTCTAGCTACGGTAAATGGAAGTCAAAAACCCTTCACGCCACCACGTGCGTGTTACAACAAGTATACGTCAATCATTACATGGTTTGAACATGAAAGTTCTTAGTATACATGCATTTGGATCCTGTCAACTGCTCTTGAGTCTCAATATCCACGCAATGTCCCACATGTCCGACAGGATTGATGGAGTCCCAGAAGAAGGACGACGCCCATGTCATGGAGACCAGCTGTTGCTTGCGCATACTGCCGTGTCTCTCAAATCGTTGGGCAGCGGTTTCGTCATCACTGACCCTTTCTCAGACAAATCATTGCAAACCGCCCCGCCGACGTGGGCAACACGGTTTCACGCATCTGTTCTCCCCTGCTGGGCCAGTGCCCTTGACCCAGCAACAATACCGATCAACCCGTCCTAGAGTGATTCCGGTGGAGCAGACTGGTCCTTCTCTGTTCTGCGACGTAGTCCTGATCATCAATCCGCTTGGAGTTCTATACCGATGGGGTGAATATTGCTGCTAAGCCCAGGGTTCAAGCTCCTAGTAACCAGTGTCCTCCTTCACTGGAAGCACCCCAAGCCTTCGAGTTTTGTGTTATTTTCCTGCTGCATCCAGTGCCTCTGCTCACTGGACTTCCGATGTCTGCCACGACCACAGATCGAAGCCATGCTCCTCTCCGTTTTAGGCTTCTCCAACAACCACTTCTGTGTTAGCATCATTGGGTAAGTCTCTCCTCCAACCAGTCCATTGCTGAGGTGGTAACAACCGTCCTGCCTCAGTTGTAAACTCCGCCATTATCCGTTCGTGACCTCGAAGAGTGATTGGTTCTTGTTTCATGGCACGCGCTTCAGTGAGTGCATGTTCAATTTGCCAGGGATTCTGATCACTGGCTGACCCTCGTCCTCGGAGTCAGACCTTGAGTGGTTGGTGTATCTGACATACCCAACGAGGAACCGACAAGCTACTGTTCAGGCTGTACCATGCTGCGCTCCAGTCCCCACAAAATGAGCAAACTCCATTGGAGCTGTCCACCATTCTCGCTTGCGGCCAGGGCTTGCCAACCCAGAGGAATGCAATGTCAGCCCTTGTTTAGTGTGAGTTTTGAGAGCCTCAGTCAGAAGGGTCGTTTCTCATCTTTGGCCCGTACTCTCATCTGTCAGGTGGTCTGCCCGGGGGCGACCGCAATGTGTGAAGCCAGAACAATGACCTTGTCGATTTCTGTGCTTCTCGCATGCTCCTCAGAAACTTGGGCACTGGAGGAAGTTGAACAACCTCGTGGATACCGGCAGATCAAGTATCTTCATATCGCACTTTGTGCTTCGGAGGATCGAGACTTTCATCATGGGAGCTGGAGTAGCTGAGCCAAAAAGAATGAGACCGCGACCAAGGATGGAGGGAAGAAAAATGCAGAACAAAGAAAGCAACGATAAAGTGAAGAGAAGCCATAGTGAGGAACAACAAGAGAAGAAGGAAATCAAGAAAGGGAGAGAAACAAGAAAAAATAAAAACAATAGAAGAAGAGAAACAAGAGAAGGACAAAAGCAAGGGAGCAGAAAAAAATGGAAGTTCAGAGGTGAGGGATTGAGTGCATGTCTATCAAATGCCAACCGGATTGAATCTCCAACATGATTCGACGGGGCGGCACTTGCCTTGTGGATTGTGTTGCTAGGAGAATGAGAAAGACTGACAGGCCTAATGGATGATGGTTCCTCAGAGCATGCTCCTCGTGTTCAGCTCAGGGACGAGTCGACCAGTCCTGTCCTCTGGCGCTGCATGCAAGCGTCTTTCAGCTTATCGGAACCGCTTCATGAAAGAAGCAAAAAATGAATGTGGGTGGAGAGGACACAGGAAGAGAGATAACACAATAATAATAACTAGGACAAGGTTTGACAAAGGAGGGGAAAACAAATGGTGTGAGAGTAACGCCACTGGCGCAAGCTCAACGACGCGCCTAGAGAAGATACTTGGTACCTTGAACTGCGGAACCCTGTAGGTACTGTACATTAACGCATTGTTAGCACTGATAGGCCCTTTAATATGACAAATGCAATGCCATTGATTTACCAGAGCAATCTTAGAATGTCATCGTAGGAGCCTTCTCAGAATGAGCCGGTGGCCGACCAAGGTCGCTGATTGAAAGAGTTCTGGAAAAGATCGACAGCTTAACTGCAGCTGAATTTTTTTTAAAAAGGAAAAAGTTATCTGCTCCTCAGGTAGCGACCTTTCGTGCTCTGATACATAGTGACCAGCTAATGCTCAAGAGCAAGGCGGGGCGTACGTTCGTATCCCAGTGACAAGAAGGCCACTCAAAGGAACCCCTTGTGCACCATCTGTGAAGATTGACCAGTTCCTCACTAGAGACACAAGAGGGTTATACTTCATCATCGGAGCTGCGTCGGATAACAGAATATATGAAACGATCTTGAGAAAACTGGGAACAAGAAAAAGAAAGAAAAGAAAAGAAAAGAAAGAGCATAAGCAGCCAAAAAGAAGAGAAAATGCAGGAATGCACAAAGAAGCCAGGGACAGAATGAAAAGAGACGGGAGGACAGAAACAGAACCGAAACCGAAAACTAAAAGGAAAGGCATAAAACAAAAGAACACCATCAACTTCAGGCTTCTCAGCGTCCTGGCTTAGCCGCCAACCCCTTGTCGGAACCACCTGGCCTTCGAGAGCTGCTGTGCGCTGCTACAGGGTTGACCAAGTCCTCCCGCCAGTCACACAAGGACTTATTCATCATTGGGGTTGAGTGAGGGGAGAGCCAGGGAGAGCGAAGCAACTAGAGCAGATAAAGGTATACAAAAGAACAATAAGCAAAAAGCATGGCTGGATCCAGACCTCACTCCTTTCTTCGAATGGAACATGAGAACGGATGCCGAAACCCAAATGGATATGAGAAGGGAGAGGGGGGATGATGCGAAGGAAAATGGTAAGATAAACGTAACAAATGGGAAAGTGAATAGAAAGAGGAAGATGAAATGGAAGGAAGTGAAGACACCCTTGCAAAGCCCACAGTTTTTCAGAGGCTCAGATTGCCAAGTATGCCATCGATGAGTGATTCCGAGAACGTCAAAGCCCCTCTTTTGCAACACTGGCGTGCCTGTATTCTCGTCCTGATTCATCAGATGACAGCTCGGACCAGAACCAACTCGCTGCTCTTCGAGACACCTCGAGACGCCTGACAAGCCTTTGTTGTTCAGTGGGGGTTGACCAGGCCCCCAACTGAGCAGACAAATGGTGTCTGTCTCTGAGAGGTGTGTTTATCATCATCGGAACTGGATTGACCCCCTGGGCCTGGGATGTGATGTGGTATGATGTGAGAGCCGCGATCCCATCTGCGTGCGATCTGATCTTCAGGACCCGATCGGCCGGATTGACGGGGTGTGGACATGTGTGCGCGGGGATCGGGGTTAACCTTATTTCGACGATGAATCCCGCTTGTCGACAACGTCTCATGACTGGTAGTTTGACAGAGGGTAAGGGGCTTCAGCACCCTATGCCTTTTGACGGCCGAAAATGGGTTTTTGATGGTCTTGGACAGCGCTTTGTGTATGATGATTGAAGAGACAGGCATTTCTTTACGTTTCTTTCTGTGGAACTGTGACAAGCGAGTTAGATGACGCCTCTTATAGGCACAACGCGAAGGCTTGAAGGGCGGTAAATGAAGCGACTTATGTACTAGTGCCTTGCGAAACCAGGTCACGAGACCCGGAGGTGACAAACGACTCTTTGACAAGACGAATCCGTTAGCAGATATTCAGCATGTGGGGGATCGTGCAGAAGGAGTTCGCGAAAGGAGAAGAGTCAGAGCAGCTTTTGATAATGGTAAAAGGCGGTCACAGCCTCAAGGCTCCCAGCGCGAACGGTTCCATCATGTTGTAGGTATTTTTCAGGAAAGCTGACTGGGGAATGCTCAGGATAACTTACTCGCCTGGGTGAATTGTGAATCGAGGTTGAACAATGAGAGCTAGGAACCTGTGATAAATGGTTGGCAGGTTATCCTTCATTATGCGGACATGTGAGGTAGAGCAAGAAGAAGGAGAACAAGGAGGAAACAGATAACGTTAACGTGCATTATAAGCGAGTGAGCCATATAAGCGAGTGAGCCACTTTTCACTGCCCTACTACAATTATGCTCAATTGTAACACACCAACATTAGAAATTAACTACAATTACATTAGAAACAGCTGAATCAGATGATTCCGCAGCCTCCTGGCAAGTGCGTGCATTATGGCCAGGCTTGCCGCACACACCACAGCACCGAACCTTCGTACTTCCCCCCCTTGCACTACCACTATCCAGCTGCATTTCTTGTACTCCCTCACCACCCACGGCCTTCTGGTCCAATAGACCTTGTGCATCTTGTACAGTAACTGATCCTCCAAGCTGCACTCGGTATACCAGTTCGCGAGGTGGTACTGCGCAGCCAAGATGATGAAGGGAGGGATGGCCCAGCCGAGGGCATTGACTCCCTGGATTACCGTTGCCCATTCGCGGTTGCCAGGCTGGGTGAGTTTAGCCTTGCTGAGGCCGTCCGAGGTCGTAACCACCATGCCCGCGAAGATAATGCCCATCATAAACCCAGTCTCGTCGAAGTTGTAGACATCATCATCCACAATACCGTACTTGGCCATAATGTTCCGTACAAGCGCAAACCACTCGGCCATGACGTTTGGATCCTCGCACTTTGCCCTCTGGTAGTCGTATCTACGCGTAAAACGCGTACGGAGCTGTGGCTGGCGCTTGACGAAGTTGTGTGCCCAGAGCTTGCCAACAGAGGGCGCGTCGCGTACGCGTAGCAGTTGGTTGGCCATATCTTCCACACCACGCAATCTTGGTGGAAAATCTCGCGCGCACATAACTCAATAATGTATCGAACAATGGCGTCCTCCTCTGATTGAGTGAGCTTCTTCGAATTGGGCGTGGTGTCGTGTCGTGCAGGCTTGCCAGCGCGTCGTCGCGAAAGCTTCATACGATCAATGTTGTAGATCTTAGCAGCGGCCCGTACACTTAGATTTTCGTCATTTTGAAGAGTTTCAAGGGCCAAGTTTACCCTAGCTTCGTATATGGTGGCAGGCATGGTTGGTTGTTGTCGAGTGGTATGTTGTTGGTGGAGGGTCGCGTCGCATCGAAAAGTGGCTCACTCGCTTATAATGTACGTTATCTGAAATCTGAAAGAAGACGTACCTGAAGAAATTGTTCTCGCCTGATCGAGAGGAAGTATGACGCGTTGTGGTCGCTGGACCGACTGAAATCGTGCTCGATGCGTTTTGTTGTTTAGCTGCCCAAGAGTCAATAAGAATCGGTCGGCGGTAGAACAGGCCAGCGACAATGCATTGGAAGAGAGCGGAGCTTGATTATGGAAATCGACCATTGATGGTTGTTGAATGTTGGAATGTTTGAAGAAGAGAAGAAGTGAAGGATGAAGAAGGGAAAAATAGTGAAAGAGGTGATGGAGGAAGAAGATGGGGAGCGGAGATTGACAATCGAGGTGGATTGAGTAACAAGGATACGAAAAATGTGGGCACAAGAGAGCGCGGGACTGAGTGGAAAGAGGTGAAGGCTGGTGAAGTAATCAATGATTGATAGATGATCGATGGGTATGGTGCCAGTTGGAAGGAGGAAGGTTAAGGCCGGAGTGAAAGAGGAGAGGAGAACAGAGTTGCGGGAAGAAGAATAGGATCCATGTGTGTGGGATGGGCGGAAGAAGGAGAAGAGAATAAGATGGAGGGGAAGTGTGGGAGGAGAGCCAATGCCTTGGCCGCGTCGCCGAGGGCAACGGAGGGCTGAAGCATTAGGGCAGAGACCCGATGAGCCCACAGAGGAGCGACCGAGGGTGAGGGCGTGGAAGAAAACAGCGAAGAGGCTCGCCACAGGCAACGCGTTGTCTGGGACAGCCAAGAAGCCAACCGGAGGAAGTTGTTGTGCAAAGAAACCCGCCGCATGCCAGCTTTAGGCCGGCCGCGGGTGTCAACTCGATTCAACAGGTTCCTTACTCACGGTCAACAATGGCAAAAGGGAACTTCGCCTGTGGATGGAAGCAAGCCTGAGGAAGAGCTTAGAGGAAGAGGAAAGGATGCTGAGATTAATTGTAGAAGAGAATCGGTGCGATGCGAGATTCGAAAAGCGGCACGAACGGAAGTGACGCCGACTGCTCAGGGCAGCCGGGTCACCATGATGGGCGCTGACAACCTGGAACGATGCGTGATGGTACAGTCCAGCGTGGCGGTGGAGGAGCGGTGATGTAGCTGGTGGTTGCGTTATTTCCGGCCATCCTTGATATACACCTAAGTCTGGACGGCTTTGTATCACTGTCAACTCGGCTGGATTCCATAACTTCAGCTAGCAGCAGAACCACAGGCCCATACTTGGTGTTTGCGCCGGGCAGGGCCTCGGACCACGGTTCCACGCTGCCAAAGACACCCCCGGAACGACTCAGAGACAAGGCGGGTCCCGTGCACGAAGATTACCGCATTCTTCTTGTTCAACATCTCCCCGATGGAGAGACGACGTGGTCACTAACCCCAGACGGCTTATAACAGTGCTCAGCTATGACTTGAAGGCCAAGCAATTCAGCCAAGTCTTCCATTGCCTGCTTGATCAGACTTAGGCGGCGGCTGACAGAGTGTGGTCTAGACCTTGCAGCCAGGAATCACTTGACCGGTACCTAACTTAGGTAGTACTCTACCATCCAGAAGCGACACCCGACAGCACACAGCCCACCGTAAGGGCCGAGGCGACATCGCGCTGAACGACACATAACACGTATAACCCGACATTGAAAGGAGGGAAACGTATGCGCTATAAATCCGAATGGCAATACTGATGGCTGCTGCCTCGGTTGCTACGTTGGCAGGGCGGGTTTTCGGATGGCTGGTGGACTCGTCGACCACCAGGAGGCACAGCTACTGGCACTCGAAAGACCAGACTTGACACTCCGGCACAATTACATCTTAGACGCGGCAATCGACGTGCGCCATTCTCCGTTCATCAGAGGAGAGATTATATTTCCTCGATGAGCAAGCCTGTCCGAGCGGCTTGCTCGTCGCGATCAGCTGCATCGTGAGTGCCCAATCCGATTTTGCTCCGGACAGCAACTTATACTCCGGTTATTCTATTGCACACTCCAGAACATAGCTTTCAGAGACCATGCTGATAGGTTTTCCCGCTCGATAGTCACATTTTCAGTCTAGTCAGCTGTTTGAGTGCGTGGGATGAGACTTGAAACGGCGCCGACTGACACCCATGAACAAAGCAAGGGCATCACAACATGGAAGGTCAGAACTTGATGGAGCGCCATAACGGTCAGATACACACTCATAATGGGTCGCTGGGTTGGTATTGTATAACATATCTTACGGCATGGGGTACAGCACAAGCTACCAAATCTCAACACATCTTGAGACGGAGGGCGAAACAGGAAACCTTGGCTGACTGCATGGTAGTCTCCGAATCCGCAAACAAGAGGAGGGAAAAGAGTGCATCAAAGCCAGACAAAGATAGATGCAGATTGAACAACTCAGATGCAACGAATCCCCCCACACCTGCCCGGAGACAATGTCATTGTCTCATCGACACAATGTCGAGGCGAAAGCGGAAATTTTTTTCGGTATGTAACACTGCTTCAAACAGAGCCTTGACATTCGACATGCTCTCCATCAGAGATTCGGAGAGACACAGCTCACAGTTCCCTCTATTCAACAACCGATCTTCAACAGCGGTCCGAACCCAAACTCAACATCGAACCATGGCCACTAATCCCGACCGCCAGTCTTGTTCGCCATCCCCCACCACCCCGAATACTACTGACACCACCATGTGCCATGCCCTCCCAGCTCTCCTACCCCCCGCAAACAGTCTCAACGCCACCCTCACGAGGCGCGAGCAAATCGGCATCCTGTACGAACTGATGTCATCGTCGGACGACATCAAGATACTGCGCAAGGAGCGGGAGTTGGAGCGCGTCATGGGAAACGTCAAGACTTACGTGGGTGTGTTGGACTTCGACCCCAGCTTGTTGGAGGTGCTGGAGGACTTTTTCGCACCCGGCGTGGGCGGAATGTGAAGATGGAGAGGTACCACTGGGGCACCGCATAGGTGGGCAGGTTGCGGACATGATCAGGGGTTACTGGAGAATGGGGGAAGAGTTGGCCGCGGCGGAAGGGATCTTGGAGAGGGTGGATGCCTTGTGGGATTTTAGTATGTATATGCAGCGCAGCTGCTGACTACCTTCAGCACGAGGCTGTGTGGTGTTGTTGATGGTGGTATTCTGCTCAATGTTCAACATTTCAAATAGACCGGGATTGCTGTTGAAAGGGGTCCTTGTTGTACCAATTATGAAAGTGACCGCACTGCTCACCTGACTTGTATTAAAGTAGGTTCAAATAAGCCTGATTAGTGCCAAGCCTGTCAGTAACGTGATTACTCACGTCTTGGTAGGTTCAGTTTGGTTCCGTTGCGATATGAGTTAGCTTCTTGCAAGACGAGGGTCAAGCTTGCCGGATCGTGGTGCAAGTGTCTTCTGGAGGTAAGACCTGACATCAATGCTGCCCTTAAAATGCAAGCTGTTACGATCATGCAGGTGTTCATTCATCTTGCGTGAATGGACCAGCCTCGCTTTTTTTAGGCCTGGCGGAGTCGTGCAGTTCTGGAACCGCAAAGTAGCAGGATATGTATAAGAGTAACACTCAATGGACAACATGATGATTCCCATTAATGAGAGAAAGAAACTTTACCAACTATTAGAAGCTGTGTAAGTAGCCAAACCGCGCTGTACTGGCCAGCATGCTTCGACTCCCTAGGCTTGATCAAGACCCCGGCCGTTTGAAGGCTCACAAGGGTAAATGCTGATTATCTTGGACAACAATATTATGTGAATACAAAGAGCTGACTGGCTACAACAAATCGAACACGCAGGCCATCAGCAAAGGCGTTCTCACGGCTGAGCTCGCCAGGTCGGTGGTCATCTCCCATGCATACAGCTGGCACTCTTCGGCTCACCGCAGTTGACACATGGCGGTCTAGATGAGTCCTCCTGGAATAAAGATGCTGGATGCACAACGGTCCTGATACTAGTGTCATTGGAATGACAACACCTGCAGGACATGACCTCTCATAGGGTTCTGCTATAAGGAATAGGCCCTGAGAGGCTTTGACATTCTCGACAATTGTCAAACAACCGCGCTAAGGTCATCATGACTGTAATACAAACAGCAGCATTAAAACAACCTTACACATCCAACTCGCTCAGCCAACCCAAGTTCCTCTTCCCTCAACCGACCCCAACTGACACCTTCAAAAAGCGGCCTTGCCAACCTACCCTCCTCTTCGCCGCGCCTCCCCATCAAGCCCCTGTCCTCAACTACAAAGACAAGCCACAACATGATGGCTGCCAACAGCAGCGCCAACGGCAGCCCTAACCACGCTCGGATTATGGATCACTACGACAAGCTAGCCTCCAGCCACGACGAGCCAAATACCTACCCCCTGAACGTCTTTGCCGACATTGCCAGTCAACAGGACTATCTCCCAATTTCACAGCCACTACACAGCGGCCTGCTCCTCTTGATGAAGGCCGCAGACAACGTGAACAGCCAAGCTGAACAAGAAAAGGTTGAGGATTGCATCATAGTCCGTCCACTTTAAGCAATGACAGAAACATCATCAACCTCGGCGATACCACACAGCCTAGAAAAGAAAGGAGAGTAAGAAAAGGGGAAGGGGGGAAGAGGGAGGGGCGAAGGGGAAAACAGGAAAAAGTACACTACCACCAGCGGACAACTTTCCGCCCCTGTTTCAGAACACCTTCGCCTTTCCAGAAACTACTTGGGCAGCAAACGTCATGAGGCATTACTGATCGGTCATTTGTCTCTTTTTAATCTGTACAGAGCAAGGTACGAGACAGCTTGGAGACCCTGAATTACATTCAATACTCATCACCGTTGAGGTAGACCCCGGACTCTTGTGGAACAATAACTGGGAATGCATACAGAGTGCATTTTTTGGTATGACAGGACGTGTAAGTGAAACAACCATGAGCCTATAAAGCGCCCCCACGACCGCCACGCGGACTGACCAACCAGAAGTTCATGCCCATCTTGAGGCTTGAGCTTCATATAATTTTCCCCGCTCGCCGCAAACTTCTTCGAATTCCTGTTCCAAAACTCATCGTCGTGAGGCTTAACAACAACCAGGGCTCACAAAATGGACGAGCGAGCTAAGATCCCAGTTTCCCTCCCTCACGCCAACCCGACAGGCAGCTACTGGCTAGACCCGCCGGACCCCCTTGCCGACCACCGAACCACCCCGGACCTCCCGTCCTCGGCCGACACCGTCATCATTGGCAGCGGCATCACCGGCGCCGCCGTGGCCTGGAATCTCTTGCAAAGCCACAAACCAGACACCAGCATTCTAATGCTCGAGGCCCGCCAGGTTTGTTCAGGTGCCACAGGAAGGAATGGTAACTCTTACCCATCCGCCCCCCTCCTCCAGCCCCACCCCCCGGGCGCACCCAATTCTCAAATATCCTCCCCCCATCCATACCCTTGCTCACCTCCTCTGCGATGAACCAACAAAAAGGAGGACACACCAAACACGCCTCCTACCGCACCTTCCCGTCCCACCTCACCACGCACGGCGCCCACACAGCAATCCAGATCGCCCGCCTCGAGCACGCCAACATCCGGGCCATGCACGCCTTCGCCCGCGACCACGAAATTGACTGCGACCTGCACCCCTGCAATACCGTCGACGTCGTCTTCGACCGGGCCGAGTGGGCGTCCGCGCAGGCGTCTGTCGCCGCCATGCGCAGGGCATTCCACCAGGCTCCGGGCAAAGAACCCGAGGACGAGGGGGAGTATACCCTCTACTCTGCTGACGAGGTCCGGGGCATGTTCCACGTGCATGACGGGGTGTACCGGGGGAGGGAGGAGACGGTGCAGGGCGGGGTGGGGTATTTCGCGGGTAGTTTGTCGGCGTACAAGTTTGGGGTCGGGGTTCTGAACCTTTGTTTGGGGAAGAACTTTGAGTCTAAGGGGGGGATGAGTGGGGGAGGTTTTAATTTGCAGACCCACACGGCTGTTACCGGCTTGAAGAGGAAGAAACCCTCTGGAGAATCGGGGTTTTGCTGGGAGGTGCAGACGCAGCGGGGGGTGGTCAAGGCGAGGAGGGTGGTGTTGGCTACGAATGGATATACGGCGGCGGTGTGGCCGCGGTTTCAGGGGGTTGTGGTACCGTTGAGGGGCCAGGTCACGGCGCAGAGGCCGGGGAAGGCAATGCCTGCCGGAGGTTGTCTGCCGACGACGTATAGTTTTATTTATGAGAGAGGGTATGAGTATATGGTCGCGAGGCCCCAAGGGTCCAGATTCGCGGGAGATATTGTAATGGGAGGGGGATTGGTGCGGGCTCCGGACGATGGGCTGATGGAGTTTGGGACGACGGATGATTCGGTGGTGAATGAGGACATCAGCGAGTATTTGAGGGAGACTACGGGACGGTACTTTGGACCTGACTGGGGTGAGGACCATCCCGAAGGACGCGTACGAAGTGAGTGGACAGGCATCATGGGGTTCAGTCCCGACGGATTACCGTTTGTCGGAGAGGTGCCTGGGGAGAACGGGCTTTGGGCGAGCTGCAGTTTCCAGGGGCATGGCATGGTTCTATGCTGGATGTGCGCAAAAGCTTTGGTCGACATGATGGAAGGTCGCGATGATGAGGAGCTCGGGGAATGGTTCCCGGACGTCTTTCGGATAACAGAGGAGAGACTGGCGAAGAGGTTCCAGGGAAGGCTGTACTGAACTCTTCTAGAGGATGCTCCCTCAGTGCTTAAATGCCTAGTCAGATTGAAGAGGTTAACGGTTCTCGTGCTTGTAATGCGCGCTGTTAATCATACTGGCTTTTGGATCGCTTTTGGACCCCTTCTAATGGTGCCTCTCTTGAAGCTGGTTGCATCGGCCTCTGAGTACCCGTTGGGGCTCCTCTTATCGCCGATCAACTAGCAGCTAAGGGCGGGAGTTAGGTATATTAAATTGAACTATGACTAACTAGTTATTAATTTGAATAAAATATAGTTAACTAGTTAGAGACTTTTATTTATTAGTAATTCCTACTAGAATTGGAGAGTCTGTCATATTGCTGTGACGGGCACCCAAGGTCGGTCATGTGATGGGCTGAGCCCATGATGGCCTCGGCAACCCTCGGCCGTGGTATCATGATAACGTCATCCTGAGGCAGGCAGTGTCTGTGTGTTCCGGAGCATATAAGAGCTGCCCTCTCTTCCTGTCATCTAGTTCTCTCTTTTCTTCTTCTCTCTCCATTCGAGGCAAACTCGTAGAGTCGTCACCAGCTAGTTGCAATATACTCCTGGGACCGTTACATTTCAGCTCACACATATAAGATTGATATTGCGATGAAGACCTCAGATGTCCAAAAACAGGGTGCAAGCAGTGCCTGCAGCACTGAAAATTCCTTACATACACATTTGACCTGCACAGACTATACTCCAGCCTCGACCAAGCTATCCTACCAGCCATGACTGAGAAGCCACTCCTATTTGACCTACCCTATATGGATGGATGGATGGAATTTATTTCTCCCGGAGGCGCGAAGTCTAAAGGGCCTTGGCACGCTAATCACATCCAATTCGTTGACGTTCAATCATCAACTCGTATGACCTACCCTATATCCGAGCGACTTACCTTTACCTCAGGAAGCCTACTTTGTATGGTGCTAATACTATAGGAGATGTCACGGGTGGGACAGGCTGATAGTCCAATGGCAGTTGTATTCGGGCTAAGCCACAGTCCGGGCTCTATTCCGTCAGGTACGGGCAGGCTTGATTGTCAAGACGTAGCTCAAGGAGCTACGACCAGAACTCGCGGCAGCGAGGTGCAGGATCTTCAACCCGCAGGGGCCCTCACACGCTGGGCCCCACCCGTGGGTCCTGGCAGGCACGGCGCAATCGCCGTGACAGGAGAATGAGGGCTATAACACCCAAAAAGGAACTATAAAGCTCTCGGTAACTGTGATTGATACCGCGCCCTGGACTCATGCTCTCTTCGATGAGTATCGGTGGGTGGCGTGTGCGCCCACTTGTTCTTCACGCGTCGCAGACGCGCATCCTATATGCTCTTCCTCTTCCTTTCCTTAGCTTTCAATTAGCAGACTTGAGTCGGCATTTGCAGTGCGCAGCGCCTCACCTTGATGCCACCTGTCTCTCACAGTATCCCGCTCAATAGTGGACTACATTATATATTACTGAAAGGCGAAACAGCTACTTTTTTAAGATTTAGTTTTGAATATAGTAGCTAAAGACTTGAACTTGCTAGCAAATTTATATAGTAAGCCAGATTCAATCAATAGTTATAGTTCAGATTAACGTATCTGACCTACTCTCTTAGCAGGTGTGTTGAGTGGCGTTTTCTTATTCCTGGCGAGTTAGGTAATACTATATTTCTAGTTATCAACTTATTTGCTAACTGCTAGACGTCTGGACCCCGCAACGGAATCGGCCCCACAATGGAATCCTGGCACCGCACCACCATTCCAGACATGACTAACTTCAACTCAACACAACTCATCCACTTCTGGGCCAAAATCAACATGACCGCTATCCGGGAAGAGCTTATTCAATTGGCTATAGCCGAGGTTCAAGAAGGCCTTTGTTCACAGAAAGATGCAGCGGAAAAGTACAGCATCCCACAGTCTACCCTGAACCGACGGCTTCATGGCGCCCACCCTCGACAACAAGCCAAAATCCACGAACAACGGCTCAGTCCTGTG